>NW_028143071.1:0-344000 GCF_977018435.1 Lepisma saccharinum
AAAAACATACAAGACATAGGATTGGGGACATCAAGATTTTGGACGGATTTTTTAGGAATTTTCAAATTTTCAGATGGGAGGTTCCAGATAAGGTCAAAAACTACATACTCAGATCTTCACCAAACTTTGCAGGGATACATTGGATGTCAAGACACGTGGAAAAAACGTACAAAACAAGAGATTGGAGACGTCAAGATTTTGGACGAATTTTTTAAGAATTTTCAAATTTTCAGAAAGGATGTTCCAGTTAAGGTCAAAAACGACATACTCAGATCTTCACCAAACTTTGCAGGGATACATTGGATGTCAAGACACGTGGAAAAACGTACAAAACAAGAGATTGGAGACATCAAGATTTTGGACGAATTTTTTAAGAATTTTCAAATTTTCAGATAGGAGGTTTCTGATAAGGTCAAAAACTACATACTCAGATCTTCACCAAACTTTGCAGGGATACATTGGATGTCAAGACACGTGGAAAAAACGTACAAAACAAGAGATTGGAGACATCAAGATTTTGGACGAATTTTTGAGGAATTTTCAAATTTTCAGAAATGAGGTTCCAGATAAGGTCAAAAACTACATACTCAGATCTTCACCAAACTTTGCAGGGATACATTGGATGTCAAGACACGTGGGAAAAACGTACAAAACAAGAGATTGGAGACATCAAGATTTTGGACGAATTTTTTAACAATTTTCAAATTTTCAGATGGGAGGTTCCAGATAAGGTCAAAAACTACATACTCAGATCTTCACCAGACTTTGCAGGGATACATTGGATGTCAAGACACGTGGAAAAAACGTACAAAACAAGAGATTGGAGACATCAAGATTTTGGACGAATTTTTTAAGAATTTTCAAATTTTCAGATAGTATGTTCCAGATAAGGTCAAAAACTACATACTCAGATCTTCACCAAACGTTGCAGGGATACTTTGCATGTCAAGACACGTGGAAAAAACGTACAAAACAAGAGATTGGGGACATCAAGATTTTGGACGAATTTTTTAAGAATTTTCAAATTTTCAGAAAGGAGGTTCCATATAAGGTCAAAAACTACATACTCAGATCTTCACCAAACTTTGCAGGGATACATTGGATGTCAAGACACGTGGAAAAAACGTACAAAACAAGAGATTGGAGACATCAAGATTTTGGACGAATTTTTTAAGAATTTTCAAATTTTCAGATGGGAGGTTCCAGATAAGGTCAAAAACGACATACTCAGACCTTCACCAAACGTTGCAGGGATACTTTGCATGTCAAGACACGTGGAAAAAACGTACGAAACAAGAGATTGGGGACATCAAGATTTTGGACGAATTTTTTAAGAATTTTCAAATTTTCAGATAGGAGGTTCCAGATAAGGTCAAAAACTACATACTCAGATCTTCACCAAACTTTGCAGGGATACATTGGATGTCAAGACACGTGGAAAAAACGTACAAAACAAGAGATTGGAGACATCAAGATTTTGGAAGAATTTTTTAGGAATTTTCAAATTTTCAGATGGGAGGTTCCAGATAAGGTCAAAATCTACATACTCAGATCTTCACCAAACTTTCCAGGGATACATTGGATGTCAAGACACGTGGAAAAACGTACAAAACAAGAGATTGGAGACATCAAGATTTTGGACGAATTTTTTAAGAATTTTCAAATTTTCAGATTTGAAGTTCCATATAAGGTCAAAAACTACATACTCAGATCTTCACCAAACTTTGCATGGATACATTGGATGTCAAGACACGTGGAAAAAACATACACAACATAGGATTGGAGACATCAAGATTTTGGTCGAATTTTTTAAGAATTTTAAAATTTTCAGATATGAGGTTCCATATAAGGTCAAAGACTACATACTCAGATCTTCACCAAACTTTGCAGGGATACATTGGATGTCAAGACACGTGGAAAAAACATACAAGACATAGGATTGGGGACATCAAGATTTTGGACGGATTTTTTAGGAATTTTCAAATTTTCAGAAAGGAGGTTCCATATAAGGTCAAAAACTACATACTCAGATCTTCACCAAACTTTGCAGGGATACATTGGATGTCAAGACACGTGGAAAAAACGTACAAAACAAGAGATTGGAGACATCAAGATTTTGGACGAATTTTTTAAGAATTTTCAAATTTTCAGATGGGAGGTTCCAGATAAGGTCAAAAACGACATACTCAGACCTTCACCAAACGTTGCAGGGATACTTTGCATGTCAAGACACGTGGAAAAAACGTACGAAACAAGAGATTGGGGACATCAAGATTTTGGACGATTTTTTTAAGAATTTTCAAATTTTTAGAAAGGAGGTTCCATATAAGGTCAAAAACTACATACTCAGATCTTCACCAAACATTGCAGGGATACATTGGATGTCAAGACACGTGGAAAAAACGTACAAAACAAGAGATTGGAGACATCAAGATTTTGGACGAATTTTTTCAAAATTTTCAAATTTTCAGATGGGTGGTTCTAGATAAGGTCAAAAACGACTTACTCAGATCTTCACCAAACTTTGCATGGATACATTGGATGTCAAGACACGTGGAAAAAACATACAAAACATAGGATTGGGGACATCAAGATTTTGGACGAATTTTTTAAGAATTTTCAAATTTTCAGAAAGGAGGTTCCATATAAGGTCAAAAACTACATACTCAGATCTTCACCAAACGTTGCAGGGATACTTTGCATGTCAAGACACGTGGAAAAAACGTACAAAACAAGAGATTGGAGACATCAAGATTTTGGACGAATTTTTTAAGAATTTTCAAATTTTCAGATTGGAGGTTCCAGATAAGGTCAAAAACTACATACTCAGATCTTCACCACACTTTGCAGGGATACATTGGATGTCAAGACACGTGGAAAAAACGTACAAAACAAGAGATTGGAGACATCAAGATTTTGGAAGAATTTTTTAGGAATTTTCAAATTTTCAGATGGGAGGTTCCAGATAAGGTCAAAAACTACATACTCAGATCTTCACCAAACTTTCCAGGGATACATTGGATGTCAAGACACGTGGAAAAACGTACAAAACAAGAGATTGGAGACATCAAGATTTTGGACGAATTTTTTAAGAATTTTCAAATTTTCAGATTTGAAGTTCCATATAAGGTCAAAAACTACATACTCAGATCTTCACCAAACTTTGCATGGATACATTGGATGTCAAGACACGTGGAAAAAACATACAAAACATAGGATTGGGGACATCAAGATTTTGGTCGAATTTTTTAAGAATTTTCAAATTTTCAGATAGGAGGTTCCATATAAGGTCAAAAACTACATACTCAGATCTTCACCAAACTTTGCAGGGATACATTGGATGTCAAGACACGTGGAAAAAACATACAAGACCTAGGATTGGGGACATCAAGATTTTGGTCAAATTTTTTAAGAATTTTCAAATTTTCAGGTTCCATATAAGGTCAAAAACTACATACTCAGATCTTCACCAAACTTTGCAGGGATACATTGGATGTCAAGACACGTGGAAAAAACGTACAAAACAAGAGATTGGAAACTTCAAGATTTTGGACGAATTTTTTAAGAATTTTCAAATTTTCAGAAAGGAGGTTCCATATAAGGTCAAAAACTACATACTCAGATCTTCACCAAACTTTGCAGGGATACATTGGATGTCAAGACACGTGGAAAAAACGTACAAAACAAGAGATTGGAGACATCAAGATTTTGGACGAATTTTTTAAGAATTTTCAAATTTTCAGAAAGGAGGTTCCATATAAGGTCAAAAACTACATACTCAGATCTTCACCAAACTTTGCAGGGATACATTGGATGTCAAGACACGTGGAAAAGACGTAAAAAACAAGAGATTGGAGAGATCAAGATTATGGACGAATTTTTTGAGAATTTTCAAATTTTCAGAAAGGAGGTTCCATATAAGGTCAAAAACTACATACTCAGATCTTCACCAAACTTTGCAGGGATACATTGGATGTCAAGACACGTGGAAAAAACGTACAAAACAAGAGATTAGAGACATCAAGATTTTCGACGAATTTTTTAAGAATTTTCAAATTTTCAGAAAGGATGTTCCAGATAAGGTCAAAAACGACATACTCAGATCTTCACCAAACTTTGCAAGGTTACATTGGAGGTCGAGACACGTGGAAAAAACGTACAAAACAAGAGATTGGAGACATCAAGATTTTGGACGAATTTTTGAAGAATTTTCAAATTTTCAGATAGGAGGTTCCAGATAAGGTCAAAAACTACATACTCAGATCTCCACCAAACATTGCAGGGATTCATTGGATGTCAAGACACGTGGAAAAAACGTACAAAACAAGAGATTGGAGACATCAAGATTTTGGACGAATTTTTTAAGAATTTTCAAATTTTCAGATAGGAGGTTCCAGATAAGGTCAAAAACTACATACTCAGATCTTCACCAAACGTTGCAGGGATACTTTGCATGTCAAGACACGTGGAAAAAACGTACAAAACAAGAGATTGGAGACATCAAGATTTTCGACGAATTTTTTAAGAATTTTCAAATTTTCAGATGGGAGGTTCCAGATAAGGTCAAAAACGACATACTCAGATCTTCACCAAACTTTGCAGGGATACATTGGATGTCAAGACACGTGGAAAAAACATACAAGACCTAGGATTGGGGACATCAAGATTTTGGTCAAATTTTTTAAGAATTTTCAAATTTTCAGGTTCCATATCAGGTCAAAAACTACATACTCAGATCTTCACCAAACTTTGCAGGGATACATTGGATGTCAAGACACGTGGAAAAAACGTACAAAACAAGAGATTGGAGATATCAAGATTTTGGACGAATTTTTTAAGAATTTTCAAATTTTCAGATAGGAGGTTCCATATAAGGTCAAAAACTACATACTCAGATCTTCACCAAACATTGCAGTTATACATTGGAGGTCAAGACACGTGGAAAAAACGTACAAAACAAGAGATTGGAGACATCAATATTTTGGACGAATTTTTTAAGAATTTTCAAATTTTCAGAAAGGAGGTTCCGTATAAGGTCAAAAACTACATACTCAGATCTTCACCAAACTTTGCAGGGATACATTGGATGTCAATACACGTGGAAAAAACGTACAAAACAAGAGATTGGGGTCATCAAGATTTTGGACGGATTTTTTAGGAATTTTCAAATTTTCAGATGGGAGGTTCCAGATAAGGTCAAAAACTACATACTCAGATCTTCACCAAACTTTGCAGTGATACATTGGATGTCAAGACACGTGGAAAAAACGTACAAAACAAGAGATTGGAGACATCAAGATTTTGGACGAATTTTTTAAGAATTTTCAAATTTTCAGATAGGAGGTTCCAGATAAGGTCAAAAACTACATACTCAGATCTTCACCAAACGTTGCAGGGATACTTTGCATGTCAAGACACGTGGAAAATACGTACAAAACAAGAGATTGGAGACATCAAGATTTTCGACGAATTTTTTAAGAATTTTCAAATTTTCAGATGGGAGGTTCCAGATAACGTCAAAAACGACATACTCAGATCTTCACCAAACTTTGCATGGATACATTGGATGTCAAGACACGTGGGAAAAACGTACAAAACAAGAAATTGGAGACATCAAGATTTTGGACGAATTTTTTAAGAATTTTCAAATTTTCAGAAAGGAGGTTCCGTATAAGGTCAAAAACCACATAATCAGATCTTCACCCAACTTTGCAGGGATACATTGGATGTCAAGACACGTGGAAAAAACGTACAAAACAAGAGATTGGGGTCATCAAGATTTTGGAAGGATTTTTTAGGAATTTTCAAATTTTCAGATGGGAGGTTCCAGATAAGATCAAAAACTACATACTCAGATCTTCACCAAACTTTGCAGGGATACATTGGATGTCAAGACACGTGGAAAAAACGTACAAAACAAGAGATTGGAGACATCAAGATTTTGAACGAATTTTTTAAGAATTTTCAAATTTTCAGATAGGAGGTTCCATATAAGGTCAAAAACTACATACTCAGATCTTCACCAAACATTGCAGGGATACATTGGATGTCAAGACACGTGGAAAAAATGTACAAAACAAGAGATTGGAGACATCAAGATTTTCGACGGATTTTTTAAGAATTTTCAAATTTTCAGATAGGAGGTTCCATATAAGGTCAAAAACTACATACTCAGATCTTCACCAAACTTAGCAGGGATACATTGGATGTCAAGACACGTGGAAAAAACATACAAGACATAGGATTGGGGACATCAAGATTTGGTCAAATTTTTTAAGAATTCTCAAATTTTCAGATAGGAGGTTCCATATAAGGTCAAAAACTACATACTCAGATCTTCACCAAACATTGCAGGGATACATTGGATGTCAAGACACGTGGAAAAAATGTACAAAACAAGAGATTGGAGACATCAAGATTTTCGACGGATTTTTTAAGAATTTTTAAATTTTCAGATGGGAGGTTCCAGATAAGGTCAAAAACGACATGCTCAGATCTTCTCCAAACTTTGCATGGATACATTGGATGTCAAGACACGTGGAAAAAACATACAAAACATAGGTTTGGGGACATCAAGATTTTGGTCGAATTTTTTAAGAATTTTCAAATTTTCAGATAGAAGGTTCCATATAAGGTCAAAAACTACATACTCAGATCTTCACCAAACTTTGCAGGGATACATTGGATGTCAAGACACGTGGAAAAAACGTACAAAACAAGAGATTGGAGACATCAAGATTTTCGACGAATTTTTTAAGAATTTTCAAATTTTCAGATAGGAGGTTCCAGATAAGGTCAAAAACGACATACTCAGATCTTCACCAAACTTTGCAGGGATACATTGGATGTCAAGACACGTGGAAAAAACATACAAGACCTAGGATTGGGGACATCAAGATTTTGGTCAAATTTTTTAAGAATTTTCAAATTTTCAGGTTCCATATCAGGTCAAAAACTACATACTCAGATCTTCACCAAACTTTGCAGGGATACATTGGATGTCAAGACACGTGGAAAAAACGTACAAAACAAGAGATTGGAGACATCAAAATTTTGGACGAATTTTTTAAGAATTTTCAAATTTTCAGATAGGAGGTTCCATATAAGGTCAAAAACTACATACTCAGATCTTCACCAAACATTGCAGGGATACATTGGAGGTCAAGACACGTGGAAAAAACGTACAAAACAAGAGATTGGAGACATCAATATTTTGGACGAATTTTTAAAAGTTTTCAAATTTTCAGATAGGAGGTTCCAGATAAGGTACATACTGAGATCTTCACCAAACTTTACTGGGATACATTGGATGTCAAGACACGTGGAAAAAACATACAAAACATAGGATTGGGGATATCAAGATTTTGGTCAAATTTTTTAAGAATTTTCAAATTTTCAGATAGGAGGTTCCATATAAGGTCAAAAACTACATACTCAGATCTTCACCAAACATTGCAGGGATACATTGGATGTCAAGACACGTGGAATAAACGTACAAAACAAGAGATTGGAGACATCAAGATTTTGGACGAATTTTTGAAGAATTTTCAAATTTTCAGATGGGAGGTTCCAGATAAGGTCAAACACTACATACTCAGATCTTCACCAGACTTTGCAGGGATACATTGGATGTCAAGACACGTGGAAAAAACGTACAAAACAAGAGATTGGAGACATCAAGATTTTGGACGAATTTTTTAAGAATTTTCAAATTTTCAGATAGTATGTTCCAGATAAGGTCAAAAACTACATACTCAGATCTTCACCAAACGTTGCAGGGATACTTTGCATGTCAAGACACGTGGAAAAAACGTACAAAACAAGAGATTGGGGACATCAAGATTTTGGACGAATTTTTTAAGAATTTTCAAATTTTCAGAAAGGAGGTTCCATATAAGGTCAAAAACTACATACTCAGATCTTCACCAAACTTTGCAGGGATACATTGGATGTCAAGACACGTGGAAAAAACGTACAAAACAAGAGATTGGAGACATCAAGATTTTGGACGAATTTTTTAAGAATTTTCAAATTTTCAGATGGGAGGTTCCAGATAAGGTCAAAAACGACATACTCAGACCTTCACCAAACGTTGCAGGGATACTTTGCATGTCAAGACACGTGGAAAAAACGTACGAAACAAGAGATTGGGGACATCAAGATTTTGGACGAATTTTTTAAGAATTTTCAAATTTTTAGAAAGGAGGTTCCATATAAGGTCAAAAACTACATACTCAGATCTTCACCAAACATTGCAGGGATACATTGGATGTCAAGACACGTGGAAAAAACGTACAAAACAAGAGATTGGAGACATCAAGATTTTGGACGAATTTTTTCAAAATTTTCAAATTTTCAGATGGGTGGTTCTAGATAAGGTCAAAAACGACTTACTCAGATCTTCACCAAACTTTGCATGGATACATTGGATGTCAAGACACGTGGAAAAAACATACAAAACATAGGATTGGGGACATCAAGATTTTGGACGAATTTTTTAAGAATTTTCAAATTTTCAGAAAGGAGGTTCCATATAAGGTCAAAAACTACATACTCAGATCTTCACCAAACGTTGCAGGGATACTTTGCATGTCAAGACACGTGGAAAAAACGTACAAAACAAGAGATTGGAGACATCAAGATTTTGGACGAATTTTTTAAGAATTTTCAAATTTTCAGATTGGAGGTTCCAGATAAGGTCAAAAACTACATACTCAGATCTTCACCACACTTTGCAGGGATACATTGGATGTCAAGACACGTGGAAAAAACGTACAAAACAAGAGATTGGAGACATCAAGATTTTGGAAGAATTTTTTAGGAATTTTCAAATTTTCAGATGGGAGGTTCCAGATAAGGTCAAAAACTACATACTCAGATCTTCACCAAACTTTCCAGGGATACATTGGATGTCAAGACACGTGGAAAAACGTACAAAACAAGAGATTGGAGACATCAAGATTTTGGACGAATTTTTTAAGAATTTTCAAATTTTCAGATTTGAAGTTCCATATAAGGTCAAAAACTACATACTCAGATCTTCACCAAACTTTGCATGGATACATTGGATGTCAAGACACGTGGAAAAAACATACAAAACATAGGATTGGGGACATCAAGATTTTGGTCGAATTTTTTAAGAATTTTCAAATTTTCAGATAGGAGGTTCCATATAAGGTCAAAAACTACATACTCAGATCTTCACCAAACTTTGCAGGGATACATTGGATGTCAAGACACGTGGAAAAAACATACAAGACCTAGGATTGGGGACATCAAGATTTTGGTCAAATTTTTTAAGAATTTTCAAATTTTCAGGTTCCATATAAGGTCAAAAACTACATACTCAGATCTTCACCAAACTTTGCAGGGATACATTGGATGTCAAGACACGTGGAAAAAACGTACAAAACAAGAGATTGGAAACTTCAAGATTTTGGACAAATTTTTTAAGAATTTTCAAATTTTCAGAAAGGAGGTTCCATATAAGGTCAAAAACTACATACTCAGATCTTCACCAAACTTTGCAGGGATACATTGGATGTCAAGACACGTGGAAAAAACGTACAAAACAAGAGATTGGAGACATCAAGATTTTGGACGAATTTTTTAAGAATTTTCAAATTTTCAGAAAGGAGGTTCCATATAAGGTCAAAAACTACATACTCAGATCTTCACCAAACTTTGCAGGGATACATTGGATGTCAAGACACGTGGAAAAAACGTAAAAAACAAGAGATTGGAGAGATCAAGATTATGGACGAATTTTTTGAGAATTTTCAAATTTTCAGAAAGGAGGTTCCATATAAGGTCAAAAACTACATACTCAGATCTTCACCAAACTTTGCAGGGATACATTGGATGTCAAGACACGTGGAAAAAACGTACAAAACAAGAGATTAGAGACATCAAGATTTTCGACGAATTTTTTAAGAATTTTCAAATTTTCAGAAAGGATGTTCCAGATAAGGTCAAAAACGACATACTCAGATCTTCACCAAACTTTGCAAGGTTACATTGGATGTCGAGACACGTGGAAAAAACGTACAAAACAAGAGATTGGAGACATCAAGATTTTGGACGAATTTTTGAAGAATTTTCAAATTTTCAGATAGGAGGTTCCAGATAAGGTCAAAAACTACATACTCAGATCTCCACCAAACATTGCAGGGATTCATTGGATGTCAAGACACGTGGAAAAAACGTACAAAACAAGAGATTGGAGACATCAAGATTTTGGACGAATTTTTTAAGAATTTTCAAATTTTCAGATAGGAGGTTCCAGATAAGGTCAAAAACTACATACTCAGATCTTCACCAAACGTTGCAGGGATACTTTGCATGTCAAGACACGTGGAAAAAACGTACAAAACAAGAGATTGGAGACATCAAGATTTTCGACGATTTTTTTAAGAATTTTCAAATTTTCAGATGGGAGGTTCCAGATAAGGTCAAAAACGACATACTCAGATCTTCACCAAACTTTGCAGGGATACATTGGATGTCAAGACACGTGAAAAAAACATACAAGACCTAGGATTGGGGACATCAAGATTTTGGTCAAATTTTTTAAGAATTTTCAAATTTTCAGGTTCCATATCAGGTCAAAAACTACATACTCAGATCTTCACCAAACTTTGCAGGGATACATTGGATGTCAAGACACGTGGAAAAAACGTACAAAACAAGAGATTGGAGACATCAAGATTTTGGACGAATTTTTTAAGAATTTTCAAATTTTCAGATAGGAGGTTCCATATAAGGTCAAAAACTACATACTCAGATCTTCACCAAACATTGCAGGGATACATTGGAGGTCAAGACACGTGGAAAAAACGTACAAAACAAGAGATTGGAGACATCAATATTTTGGACGAATTTTTTAAGAATTTTCAAATTTTCAGAAAGGAGGTTCCGTATAAGGTCAAAAACTACATACTCAGATCTTCACCAAACTTTGCAGGGATACATTGGATGTCAATACACGTGGAAAAAACGTACAAAACAAGAGATTGGGGTCATCAAGATTTTGGACGGATTTTTTAGGAATTTTCAAATTTTCAGATGGGAGGTTCCAGATAAGGTCAAAAACTACATACTCAGATCTTCACCAAACTTTGCAGTGATACATTGGATGTCAAGACACGTGGAAAAAACGTACAAAACAAGAGATTGGAGACATCAAGATTTTGGACGAATTTTTTAAGAATTTTCAAATTTTCAGATAGGAGGTTCCAGATAAGGTCAAAAACTACATACTCAGATCTTCACCAAACGTTGCAGGGATACTTTGCATGTCAAGACACGTGGAAAATACGTACAAAACAAGAGATTGGAGACATCAAGATTTTCGACGAATTTTTTAAGAATTTTCAAATTTTCAGATGGGAGGTTCCAGATAACGTCAAAAACGACATACTCAGATCTTCACCAAACTTTGCATGGATACATTGGATGTCAAGACACGTGGGAAAAACGTACAAAACAAGAAATTGGAGACATCAAGATTTTGGACGAATTTTTTAAGAATTTTCAAATTTTCAGAAAGGAGGTTCCGTATAAGGTCAAAAACCACATAATCAGATCTTCACCAAACTTTGCAGGGATACATTGGATGTCAAGACACGTGGAAAAAACGTACAAAACAAGAGATTGGGGTCATCAAGATTTTGGACGGATTTTTTAGGAATTTTCAAATTTTCAGATGGGAGGTTCCAGATAAGATCAAAAACTACATACTCAGATCTTCACCAAACTTTGCAGGGATACATTGGATGTCAAGACACGTGGAAAAAACGTACAAAACAAGAGATTGGAGACATCAAGATTTTGAACGAATTTTTTAAGAATTTTCAAATTTTCAGATAGGAAGTTCCATATAAGGTCAAAAACTACATACTCAGATCTTCACCAAACATTGCAGGGATACATTGGATGTCAAGACACGTGGAAAAAATGTACAAAACAAGAGATTGGAGACATCAAGATTTTCGACGGATTTTTTAAGAATTTTCAAATTTTCAGATAGGAGGTTCCATATAAGGTCAAAAACTACATACTCAGATCTTCACCAAACTTAGCAGGGATACATTGGATGTCAAGACACGTGGAAAAAACATACAAGACATAGGATTGGGGACATCAAGATTTGGTCAAATTTTTTAAGAATTCTCAAATTTTCAGATAGGAGGTTCCATATAAGGTCAAAAACTACATACTCAGATCTTCACCAAACATTGCAGGGATACATTGGATGTCAAGACACGTGGAAAAAATGTACAAAACAAGAGATTGGAGACATCAAGATTTTCGACGGATTTTTTAAGAATTTTTAAATTTTCAGATGGGAGGTTCCAGATAAGGTCAAAAACGACATGCTCAGATCTTCTCCAAACTTTGCATGGATACATTGGATGTCAAGACACGTGGAAAAAACATACAAAACATAGGTTTGGGGACATCAAGATTTTGGTCGAATTTTTTAAGAATTTTCAAATTTTCAGATAGGAGGTTCCATATAATGTCAAAAACTACATACTCAGATCTTCACCAAACTTTGCAGGGATACATTGGATGTCAAGACACGTGGAAAAAACGTACAAAACAAGAGATTGGAGACATCAAGATTTTCGACGAATTTTTTAAGAATTTTCAAATTTTCAGATGGGAGGTTCCAGATAAGGTCAAAAACGACATACTCAGATCTTCACCAAACTTTGCAGGGATACATTGGATGTCAAGACACGTGGAAAAAACATACAAGACCTAGGATTGGGGACATCAAGATTTTGGTCAAATTTTTTAAGAATTTTCAAATTTTCAGGTTCCATATCAGGTCAAAAACTACATACTCAGATCTTCACCAAACTTTGCAGGGATACATTGGATGTCAAGACACGTGGAAAAAACGTACAAAACAAGAGATTGGAGACATCAAAATTTTGGACGAATTTTTTAAGAATTTTCAAATTTTCAGATAGGAGGTTCCATATAAGGTCAAAAACTACATACTCAGATCTTCACC
Source organism: Lepisma saccharinum (assembly GCF_977018435.1). NCBI lineage: Eukaryota > Metazoa > Arthropoda > Insecta > Zygentoma > Lepismatidae > Lepisma > Lepisma saccharinum. The sequence continues at coordinate 13,025 of NW_028143071.1, forward strand.
AAACATTGCAGGGATACATTGGAGGTCAAGACACGTCGAAAAAACGTACAAAACAAGAGATTGGAGACATCAATATTTTGGACGAATTTTTAAAAGTTTTCAAATTTTCAGATAGGAGGTTCCAGATAAGGTACATACTGAGATCTTCACCAAACTTTACTGGGATACATTGGATGTCAAGACACGTGGAAAAAACATACAAAACATAGGATTGGGGATATCAAGATTTTGGTCAAATTTTTTAAGAATTTTCAAATTTTCAGATAGGAGGTTCCATATAAGGTCAAAAACTACATACTCAGATCTTCACCAAACATTGCAGGGATACATTGGATGTCAAGACACGTGGAATAAACGTACAAAACAAGAGATTGGAGACATCAAGATTTTGGACGAATTTTTGAAGAATTTTCAAATTTTCAGATAGGAGGGTCCAGATAAGGTCAAAAACTACATACTCAGATCTTCACCAAACGTTGCAGGGATACTTTGCATGTCAAGACACGTGGAAAAAACGTACAAAACAAGAGATTGGATACATCAAGATTTTCGACGAATTTTGTAAGAATTTTCAAATTTTCAGATGGGAGGTTCCAGATAAGGTCAAAAACGACATACTCAGATCTTCACCAAACTTTGCATGGATACATTGGATGTCAAGACACGTGGAAAAGACGTACAAAACAAGAAATTGGAGACATCAAGATTTATGACGAATTTTTTAAGAATTTTGAAATTTTCAGAAAGGAGGTTCCGTATAAGGTCAAAAACTACATACTCAGATCTTCACCAAACTTTGCAGGGATACATTGGATGTCAAGACACGTGGAAAAAACGTACAAAACAAGAGATTGGGGTCATCAAGATTTTGGACGGATTTTTTAGGAATTTTCAAATTTTCAGATGGGAGGTTCCAGATAAGGTCAAAAACTACATACTCAGATCTTCACCAAACTTTGCAGTGATACATTGGATGTCAAGACACGTGGAAAAAACGTACAAAACAAGAGATTGGAGATATCAAGATTTTGGACGAATTTTTTAAGAATTTTCAAATTTTCAGATAGGAGGTTCCAGATAAGGTCAAAAACTACATACTCAGATCTTCACCAAACGTTGCAGGGATACTTTGCATGTCAAGACACGTGGAAAATACGTACAAAACAAGAGATTGGAGACATCAAGATTTTCGACGAATTTTTTAAGAATTTTCAAATTTTCAGATGGGAGGTTCCAGATAACGTCAAAAACGACATACTCAGATCTTCACCAAACTTCTCATGGATACATTGGATGTCAAGACACGTGGGAAAAACGTACAAAACAAGAAATTGGAGACATCAAGATTTTGGACGAATTTTTTAAGAATTTTCAAATTTTCAGAAAGGAGGTTCCGTATAAGGTCAAAAACCACATAATCAGATCTTCACCAAACTTTGCAGGGATACATTGGATGTCAAGACACGTGGAAAAAACGTACAAAACAAGAGATTGGGGTCATCAAGATTTTGGACGGATTTTTTAGGAATTTTCAAATTTTCAGATGGGAGGTTCCAGATAAGATCAAAAACTACATACTCAGATCTTCACCAAACTTTGCAGGGATACATTGGATGTCAAGACACGTGGAAAAAACGTACAAAACAAGAGATTGGAGACATCAAGATTTTGAACGAATTTTTTAAGAATTTTCAAATTTTCAGATAGGAGGTTCCATATAAGGTCAAAAACTACATACTCAGATCTTCACCAAACATTGCAGGGATACATTGGATGTCAAGACACGTGGAAAAAATGTACAAAACAAGAGATTGGAGACATCAAGATTTTCGACGGATTTTTTAAGAATTTTCAAATTTTCAGATAGGAGGTTCCATATAAGGTCAAAAACTACGTACTCAGATCTTCACCAAACTTAGCAGGGATACATTGGATGTCAAGACACGTGGAAAAAACATACAAGACATAGGATTGGGGACATCAAGATTTGGTCAAATTTTTTAAGAATTCTCAAATTTTCAGATAGGAGGTTCCATATAAGTTCAAAAACTACATACTCAGATCTTCACCAAACATTGCAGGGATACATTGGATGTCAAGACTCGTGGAAAAAATGTACAAAACAAGAGATTGGAGACATCAAGATTTTCGACGGATTTTTTAAGAATTTTTAAATTTTCAGATGGGAGGTTCCAGATAAGGTCAAAAACTACATACTCAGATCTTCACCAAACATTGCAGGGATACATTGGAGGTCAAGACACGTGGAAAAAACGTACAAAACAAGAGATTGGAGACATCAATATTTTGGACGAATTTTTAAAAGTTTTCAAATTTTCAGATAGGAGGTTCCAGATAAGGTACATACTGAGATCTTCACCAAACTTTACTGGGATACATTGGATGTCAAGACACGTGGAAAAAACATACAAAACATAGGATTGGGGATATCAAGATTTTGGTCAAATTTTTTAAGAATTTTCAAATTTTCAGATAGGAGGTTCCATATAAGGTCAAAAACTACATACTCAGATCTTCACCAAACATTGCAGGGATACATTGGATGTCAAGACACGTGGAAAAAACGTACAAAACAAGAGATTGGATACATCAAGATTTTCGACGAATTTTTTAAGAATTTTCAAATTTTCAGATGGGAGGTTCCAGATAAGGTCAAAAACGACATACTCAGATCTTCACCAAACTTTGCATGGATACATTGGATGTCAAGACACGTGGAAAAGACGTACAAAACAAGAAATTGGAGACATCAAGATTTCTGACGAATTTTTTAAGAATTTTGAAATTTTCAGAAAGGAGGTTCCGTATAAGGTCAAAAACTACATACTCAGATCTTCACCAAACTTTGCAGGGATACATTGGATGTCAAGACACGTGGAAAAAACGTACAAAACAAGAGATTGGGGTCATCAAGATTTTGGACGGATTTTTTAGGAATTTTCAAATTTTCAGATGGGAGGTTCCAGATAAGGTCAAAAACTACATACTCAGATCTTCACCAAACTTTGCAGTGATACATTGGATGTCAAGACACGTGGAAAAAACGTACAAACAAGAGATTGGAGACATCAAGATTTTGGACGAATTTTTTAAGAATTTTCAAATTTTCAGATAGGAGGTTCCAGATAAGGTCAAAAACTACATACTCAGATCTTCACCAAACGTTGCAGGGATACTTTGCATGTCAAGACACGTGGAAAATACGTACAAAACAAGAGATTGGAGACATCAAGATTTTCGACGAATTTTTTAAGAATTTTCAAATTTTCAGATGGGAGGTTCCAGATAACGTCAAAAACGACATACTCAGATCTTCACCAAACTTTGCATGGATACATTGGATGTCAAGACACGTGGGAAAAACGTACAAAACAAGAAATTGGAGACATCAAGATTTTGGACGAATTTTTTAAGAATTTTCAAATTTTCAGAAAGGAGGTTCCGTACAAAGTCAAAAACCACATAATCAGATCTTCACCAAACTTTGCAGGGATACATTGGATGTCAAGACACGTGGAAAAAACGTACAAAACAAGAGATTGGGGTCATCAAGATTTTGGACGGATTTTTTAGGAATTTTCAAATTTTCAGATGGGAGGTTCCAGATAAGATCAAAAACTACATACTCAGATCTTCACCAAACTTTGCAGGGATACATTGGATGTCAAGACACGTGGAAAAAACGTACAAAACAAGAGATTGGAGACATCAAGATTTTGAACGAATTTTTTAAGAATTTTCAAATTTTCAGATAGGAGGTTCCATATAAGGTCAAAAACTACATACTCAGATCTTCACCAAACATTGCAGGGATACATTGGATGTCAAGACACGTGGAAAAAATGTACAAAACAAGAGATTGGAGACATCAAGATTTTCGACGGATTTTTTAAATTTTTCAAATTTTCAGATAGGAGGTTCCAGATAAGGTCAAAAACGACATGCTCAGATCTTCTCCAAACTTTGCATGGATACATTGGATGTCAAGACACGTGGAAAAAACATACAAAACATAGGTTTGGGGACATCAAGATTTTGGACGAATTTTTGAGGAATTTTCAAATTTTCAGAAATGAGGTGCCAGATAAGGTCAAAAACTACATACTCAGATCTTCACCAAACTTTGCAGGGATACATTGGATGTCAAGACACGTGGGAAAACGTACAAAACAAGAGATTGGAGACATCAAGATTTTGGACGAATTTCTTAACAATTTTCAAATTTTCAGATAGGAGGTTCCAGATAAGGTCAAAAACGACATACTCAGATCTTCACCAAACTTTGCAGGGATACATTGGATGTCAAGACACGTGGAAAAAACGTACAAAACAAGAGATTGGGGTCATCAAGATTTTGGACGGATTTTTTAGGAATTTTCAAATTTTCAGATGGGAGGTTCCAGATAAGGTCAAAAACTACATACTCAGATCTTCACCAAACTTTGCAGGGATACATTGGATGTCAAGACACGTGGAAAAAACGTACAAAACAGAAGATTGGAGACATCAAGATTTTGAACGAATTTTTTAAGAATTTTCAAATTTTCAGATAGGAGGTTCCATTAAGATCAAAAACTACATACTCAGATCTTGACCAAACTTTGCATGGATACATTGGATGTCAAGACACGTGGAAAAAACATACAAAACATAGGATTGGGGACATCAAGATTTTGGTCGAATTTTTTAAGAATTTTCAAATTTTCAGATAGGAGGTTCCATATAAGGTCAAAAACTACATACTCAGATCTTCACCAAACTTTGCAGGGATACATTGGATGTCAAGACACGTGGAAAAAACATACAAGACCTAGGATTGGGGACATCAAGATTTTGGTCAAATTTTTAAGAATTTTCAAATTTTCAGGTTCCATATAAGGTCAAAAACTACATACTCAGATCTTCACCAAACTATGCAGGAATACATTGGATGTTAAGACACGTGGAAAAAACGTACAAAACAAGAGATTGGAGACATCAAGATTTTGGACGAATTTTTTAAGAATTTTCAAATTTTCAGAAATGCGGTTCCAGATAAGGTCAAAAACTACATACTCAGATCTTCACCAAACTTTGCAGGGATACATTGGATGTCAAGACACGTGGAAAAAACGTACGAAACAAGGGATTGGGGTCATCAAGATTTTGGACGGATTTTTTAGGGATTTTCAAATTTTCAGATGGGAGGTTCCAGATAAGGTCAAAAACTACATACTCAGATCTTCACTAAACTTTGCAGGGATACATTGGATGTCAAGACACGTGGAAAAAACGTACAAAACAAGAGGTTGGGGTCATCAAGATTTTGGACGGATTTTTTAAGAATTTTCAAATTTTCAGATGGGAGGTTCCAGATAAGGTCAAAAACGACATACTCAGATCTTCACCAAACTTTGCAGGAATACATTGGATGTCAAGACACGTGGAAAAAACATACAAAACATAAGATTCGGGTCATCAAGATTTTGGTCGAATTTTTTAAGAATTTTCAAATTTTCAGATAGGAGGTTCCATATAAAGTAAAAAACTACATACTCAGATCTTCACCGAACTTTGCAGGGATACATTGGATGTCAAGACACGTGGAAAAAACATACAAAACATAGGATTGGGGATATCAAGATTTTGGTCAAATTTTTTAAGAATTTTCAAATTTTCAGATAGGAGGTTCCATATAAGGTCAAAAACTACATACTCAGATCTTCACCAAACATTGCAGGGATACATTGGATGTCAAGACACGTGGAAAAAACGTACAAAACAAGAGATTGGAGACATCAAGATTTTGGACGAATTTTTGAAGAATTTTCAAATTTTCAGATAGGAGGTTCCAGATAAGGTCAAAAACTACATACTCAGATCTTCACCAAACGTTGCAGGGATACTTTGCATGTCAAGACACGTGGAAAAAACGTACAAAACAAGAGATTGGAGACATCAAGATTTTCGACGAATTTTTTAAGAATTTTCAAATTTTCAGATGGGAGGTTCCATGTAAGGTCAAAAACGACATACTCAGATCTTCACCAAACTTTGCATGGATACATTTGATGTCAAGACACGTGGAAAAAACGTACAAAACAAGAAATTGGAGACATCAAGATTTTGGACGAATTTTTTAAGAATTTTCAAATTTTCAGAAAGGAGTTTCCGTATAAGGTCAAAAACTACATACTCAGAACTTCACCAAACTTTGCAGGGATACATTGGATGTCAAGACACGTGGAAAAAACGTACAAAACAAGAGATTGGGGTCATCAAGATTTTGGACGGATTTTTTAGGAATTTTCAAATTTTCAGATGGGAGGTTCCAGATAAGGTCAAAAACTACATACTCAGATCTTCACCAAACTTTGCAGGGATACATTGGATGTCAAGACACGTGGAAAAAACGTACAAAACAAGAGATTGGAGACATCAAGATTTTGAACGAATTTTTTAAGAATTTTCAAATTTTCAGATAGGAGGTTCCATATAAGGTCAAAAACTACATACTCAGATCTTCACCAAACTTTGCATGGATACATTGGATGTCAAGACACGTGGAAAAAACATACAAAACATAGGATTGGGGACATCAAGATTTTGGTCGAATTTTTTAAGAATTTTCAAATTTTCAGATAGGAGGTTCCATATAAGGTCAAAAACTACATACTCAGATCTTCCCCAAACTTAGCAGGGATACATTGGATGTCAAGACACGTGGAAAAAACATACAAGACATAGGATTCTGGACATCAAGATTTTGGTCAAATTTTTTAAGAATTTTCAAATTTTCAGATAGGAGGTTCCATATAAGGTCAAAAACTACATACTCAGATCTTCACCAAACATTGCAGGAATACAATGGATGTCAAGACACGTGGAAAAAATGTACAAAACAAGAGATTGGAGACATCAAGATTTTCGACGGATTTTTTAAGAATTTTCAAATTTTCAGATGGGAGGTTCCAGATAAGGTCAAAAACGACATACTCAGATCTTCACCAAACTTTGCATGGATACATTGGATGTCAAGACACGTGGAAAAAACATACAAAACATAGGATTGGGGACATCAAGATTTTGGTCGAATTTTTTAAGAATTTTCAAATTTTCAGAAATGAGGTGCCAGATAAAGTCAAAAACTACATACTCAGATCTTCACCAAACTTTGCAGGGATACATTGGATGTCAAGACACGTGGAAAAAACGCACAAAACAAGAGATTGGAGACATCAAGATTTTGGACGAATTTTTTAAGAATTTTCAAATTTTCAGATAGGAGGTTCCAGATGAGGTCAAAAACTACATACTCAGATCTTCACCAAACTTTGCAGGAATACTTTGCATGTCAAGACACGTGGAAAAAACGTACAAAACAAGAGATCGGAGACATCAAGATTTTCGACGAATTTTTTAAGAATTTTCAAATTTTCAGATAGGAGGTTCCAGATAAGGTCAAAAACGACATACTCAGATCTTCACCAAACTTTGCAGGGATACATTGGATGTCAAGACACGTGGAAAAAACGTACAAAACAAGAGATTGGAGACATCAAGATTTTGGACGAATTTTTTAAGAATTTTCAAATTTTCAGAAAGGATGTTCCAGATAAGGTCAAAAACGACATACTCAGATCTTCACCAAACTTTGCAGGGATACATTGCAGGTCGAGACACGTGGAAAAAACGTACAAAACAAGAGATTGGAGACAACAAGATTTTGGACGAATTTTTTAAAAATTTTCAAATTTTCAGATAGGAGGTTCCAGATAAGGTCAAAAACTACATACTCAGATCTTCACCAAACTTTGCAGGGATACATTGGATGTCAAGACACGTGGAAAAAACATACAAAACATAGGATTGGGGATATCAAGATTTTGGTCAAATTTTTTAAGAATTTTCAAATTTTCAGATAGGAGGTTCCATATAAGGTCAAAAACTACATACTCAGATCTTCACCAAACATTGCAGGGATACATTGGATGTCAAGACACGTGGAAAAAACGTACAAAACAAGAGAATGGATTCATCAAGATTTTCGACGAATTTTTGAAGAATTTTCAAATTTTCAGATAGGAGGTTCCAGATAAGGTCAAAAACTACATACTCAGATCTTCACAAAACGTTGCAGGGATACTTTTCATGTCAAGACACGTGGAAAAAACGTACAAAACAAGAGATTGGAGACATCAAGATTTTCGACGAATTTTTTAAGAATTTTCAAATTTTCAGATGGGAGGTTCCAGATAAGGTCAAAAACGACATACTCAGATCTTCACCAAACTTTGCAGGGATACATTGGATGTCAAGACACGTGGAAAAAACGTACAAAACAAGAGATTGGGGTCATCAAGATTTTGGACGGATTTTTTAGGAATTTTCAAATTTTCAGATGGGAGGTTCCAGATAAGGTCAAAAACTACATACTCAGATCTTCACCAAACTTTGCAGGGATACATTGGATGTCAAGACACGTGGAGAAAACGTACAAAACAGAAGATTGGAGACATCAAGATTTTGAACGAATTTTTTAAGAATTTTCAAATTTTCAGATAGGAGGTTCCATTAAGGTCAAAAACTACATACTCAGATCTTCACCAAACTTTGCATGGATACATTGGATGTCAAGACACGTGGAAAAAACATACAAAACATAGGATTGGGGACATCAAGATTTTGGTCGAATTTTTTAAGAATTTTCAAATTTTCAGATAGGAGGTTCCATATAAGGTCAAAAACTACATACTCAGATCTTCACCAAACTTTGCAGGGATACATTGGATGTCAAGACACGTGGAAAAAACATACAAGACCTAGGATTGGGGACATCAAGATTTTGGTCAAATTTTTAAAAATTTTCAAATTTTCAGGTTCCATATAAGGTCAAAAACTACATACTCAGATCTTCACCAAACTATGCAGGAATACATTGGATGTTAAGACACGTGGAAAAAACGTACAAAACAAGAGATTGGAGACATCAAGATTTTGGACGAATTTTTTAAGAATTTTCAAATTTTCAGAAATGCGGTTCCAGATAAGGTCAAAAACGACATACTCAGATCTTCACCAAACTTTGCAGGGATACATTGGATGTCAAGACACGTGGAAAAAACATACAAGACCTAGGATTGGGGACATCAAGATTTTGGTCAAATTTTTTAAGAATTTTCAAATTTTCAGGTTCCATATCAGGTCAAAAACTACATACTCAGATCTTCACCAAACTTTGCAGGGATACATTGGATGTCAAGACACGTGGAAAAAACGTACAAAACAAGAGATTGGAGACATCAAAATTTTGGACGAATTTTTTAAGAATTTTCAAATTTTCAGATAGGAGGTTCCATATAAGGTCAAAAACTACATACTCAGATCTTCACCAAACATTGCAGGGATACATTGGAGGTCAAGACACGTGGAAAAAACGTACAAAACAAGAGATTGGAGACATCAATATTTTGGACGAATTTTTAAAAGTTTTCAAATTTTCAGATAGGAGGTTCCAGATAAGGTACATACTGAGATCTTCACCAAACTTTGCATGGATACATTGGATGTCAAGACACGTGGAAAAAACATACAAAACATAGGATTGGGGATATCAAGATTTTGGTCAAATTTTTTAAGAATTTTCAAATTTACAGATAGGAGGTTCCATATAAGGTCAAAAACTACATACTCAGATCTTCACCAAACATTGCAGGGATACATTGGATGTCAAGACACGTGGAAAAAACGTACAAAACAAGAGATTGGAGACATCAAGGTTTTGGACGAATTTTTGAAGAATTTTCAAATTTTCAGATAGGAGGGTCCAGATAAGGTCAAAAACTACATACTCAGATCTTCACCAAACGTTGCAGGGATACTTTGCATGTCAAGACACGTGGAAAAAACGTACAAAACAAGAGATTGGATACATCAAGATTTTCGACGAATTTTTTAAGAATTTTCAAATTTTCAGATGGGAGGTTCCAGATAAGGTCAAAAACGACATACTCAGATCTTCACCAAACTTTGCATGGATACATTGGATGTCAAGACACGTGGAAAAGACGTACAAAACAAGAAATTGGAGACATCAAGATTTCTGACGAATTTTTTAAGAATTTTGAAATTTTCAGAAAGGAGGTTCCGTATAAGGTCAAAAACTACATACTCAGATCTTCACCAAACTTTGCAGGGATACATTGGATGTCAAGACACGTGGAAAAAACGTACAAAACAAGAGATTGGGGTCATCAAGATTTTGGACGGATTTTTTAGGAATTTTCAAATTTTCAGATGGGAGGTTCCAGATAAGGTCAAAAACTACATACTCAGATCTTCACCAAACTTTGCAGTGATACATTGGATGTCAAGACACGTGGAAAAAACGTACAAAACAAGAGATTGGAGACATCAAGATTTTGGACGAATTTTTTAAGAATTTTCAAATTTTCAGATAGGAGGTTCCAGATAAGGTCAAAAACTACATACTCAGATCTTCACCAAACGTTGCAGGGATACTTTGCATGTCAAGACACGTGGAAAATACGTACAAAACAAGAGATTGGAGACATCAAGATTTTCGACGAATTTTTTAAGAATTTTCAAATTTTCAGATGGGAGGTTCCAGATAAGGTCAAAAACGACATACTCAGATCTTCACCAAACTTTGCATGGATACATTGGATGTCAAGACACGTGGGAAAAACGTACAAAACAAGAAATTGGAGACATCAAGATTTTGGACGAATTTTTTAAGAATTTTCAAATTTTCAGAAAGGAGGTTCCGTATAAGGTCAAAAACCACATAATCAGATCTTCACCAAACTTTGCAGGGATACATTGGATGTCAAGACACGTGGAAAAAACATACAAGACATAGGATTGGGGACATCAAGATTTGGTCAAATTTTTTAAGAATTCTCAAATTTTCAGATAGGAGGTTCCATATAAGTTCAAAAACTACATACTCAGATCTTCACCAAACATTGCAGGGATACATTGGATGTCAAGACTCGTGGAAAAAATGTACAAAACAAGAGATTGGAGACATCAAGATTTTCGACGGATTTTTTAAGAATTTTTAAATTTTCAGATGGGAGGTTCCAGATAAGGTCAAAAACGACATGCTCAGATCTTCTCCAAACTTGGCATGGATACATTGGATGTCAAGACACGTGGAAAAAACATACAAAACATAGGTTTGGGGACATCAAGATTTTGGTCGAATTTTTTAAGAATTTTCAAATTTTCAGATAGGAGGTTCCAGATAAGGTCAAAAACTACATACTCAGATCTTCACCAAACTTTGCAGGGATACATTGGATGTCAAGACACGTGGAAAAAACGAACAAAACAAGAGATTGGAGACATCAAGATTTTGGACGAATTTTTGAGGAATTTTCAAATTTTCAGAAATGAGGTGCCAGATAAGGTCAAAAACTACATACTCAGATCTTCACCAAACTTTGCAGGGATACATTGGATGTCAAGACACGTGGGAAAAACGTACAAAACAAGAGATTGGAGACATCAAGATTTTGGACGAATTTCCTAACAATTTTCAAATTTTCAGATAGGAGGTTCCAGATAAGGTCAAAAACGACATACTCAGATCTTCACCAAACTTTGCAGGGATACATTGGATGTCAAGACACGTGGAAAAAACGTACAAAACAAGAGATTGGGGTCATCAAGATTTTGGACGGATTTTTTAGGAATTTTCAAATTTTCAGATGGGAGGTTCCAGATAAGGTCAAAAACTACATACTCAGATCTTCACCAAACTTTGCATGGATACATTGGATGTCAAGACACGTGGAAAAAACATACAAAACATAGGATTGGGGACATCAAGATTTTGGTCGAATGTTTTAAGAATTTTCAAATTTTCAGATAGGAGGTTCCATATAAGGTCAAAAACTACATACTCAGATCTTCACCAAACTTTGCAGGGATACATTGGATGTCAAGACACGTGGAAAAAACATACAAGACCTAGGATTGGGGACATCAAGATTTTGGTCAAATTTTTAAGAATTTTCAAATTTTCAGGTTCCATATAAGGTCAAAAACTACATACTCAGATCTTCACCAAACTATGCAGGAATACATTGGATGTTAAGACACGTGGAAAAAACGTACAAAACAAGAGATTGGAGACATCAAGATTTTGGACGAATTTTTTAAGAATTTTCAAATTTTCAGAAATGCGGTTCCAGATAAGGTCAAAAACTACATACTCAGATCTTCACCAAACTTTGCAGGGATACATTGGATGTCAAGACACGTGGAAAAAACGTACAAAACAAGGGATTGGGGTCATCAAGATTTTGGACGGATTTTTTAGGAATTTTCAAATTTTCAGATGGGAGGTTCCAGATAAGGTCAAAAACTACATACTCAGATCTTCACTAAACTTTGCAGGGATACATTGGATTTCAAGACACGTGGAAAAAACGTACAAAACAAGAGATTGGGGTCATCAAGATTTTGGACGGATTTTTTAAGAATTTTCAAATTTTCAGATGGGAGGTTCCAGATAAGGTCAAAAACGACATACTCAGATCTTCACCAAACTTTGCAGGAATACATTGGATGTCAAGACATGTGGAAAAAACATACAAAACATAAGATTCGGGTCATCAAGATTTTGGTCGAATTTTTTAAGAATTTTCAAATTTTCAGATAGGAGGTTCCATATAAAGTAAAAAACTACATACTCAGATCTTCACCGAACTTTGCAGGGATACATTGGATGTCAAGACACGTGGAAAAAACATACAAAACATAGGATTGGGGACATCAAGATTTTGGTCAAATTTTTTAAGAATTTTCAAATTTTCAGATAGGAGGTTCCATATAAGGTCAAAAACTACATACTCAGATCTTCACCAAACATTGCAGGGATACATTGGATGTCAAGACACGTGGAAAAAACGTACAAAACAAGAGATTGGAGACATCAAGATTTTGGACGAATTTTTGAAGAATTTTCAAATTTTCAGATAGGAGGTTCCAGATAAGTTCAAAAACTACATACTCAGATCTTCACCAAACGTTGCAGGGATACTTTGCATGTCAAGACACGTGGAAAAAACGTACAAAACAAGAGATTGGAGACATCAAGATTTTCGACGAATTTTTTAAGAATTTTCAAATTTTCAGATGGGAGGTTCCATGTAAGGTCAAAAACGACATACTCAGATCTTCACCAAACTTTGCATGGATACATTTGATGTCAAGACACGTGGAAAAAACGTACAAAACAAGAAATTGGAGACATCAAGATTTTGGACGAATTTTTTAAGAATTTTCAAATTTTCAGAAAGGAGTTTCCGTATAAGGTCAAAAACTACATACTCAGAACTTCACCAAACTTTGCAGGGATACATTGGATGTCAAGACACGTGGAAAAAACGTACAAAACAAGAGATTGGGGTCATCAAGATTTTGGACGGATTTTTTAGGAATTTTCAAATTTTCAGATGGGAGGTTCCAGATAAGGTCAAAAACTACATACTCAGATCTTCACCAAACTTTGCAGTGATACATTGGATGTCAAGACACGTGGAAAAAACGTACAAAACAAGAGATTGGAGACATCAAGATTTTGAACGAATTTTTTAAGAATTTTCAAATTTTCAGATAGGAGGTTCCATATAAGGTCAAAAACTACATACTCAGATCTTCACCAAACTTTGCATGGATACATTGGATGTCAAGACACGTGGAAAAAACGTACAAAACATAGGATTTGGGACATCAAGATTTTGGTCGAATTTTTTAAGATTTTTCAAATTTTCAGATAGGAGGTTCCATATAAGGTCAAAAACTACATACTCAGATCTTCCCCAAACTTAGCAGGGATACATTGGATGTCAAGACACGTGGAAAAAACATACAAGACATAGGATTCTGGACATCAAGATTTTTATCAAATTTTTTAAGAATTTTCAAATTTTCAGATAGGAGGTTCCATATAAGGTCAAAAACTACATACTCAGATCTTCACCAAACATTGCAGGAATACAATGGATGTCAAGACACGTGGAAAAAATGTACAAAACAAGAGATTGGAGACATCAAGATTTTCGACGGATTTTTTAAGAATTTTCAAATTTTCAGATGGGAGGTTCCAGATAAGGTCAAAAACGACATACTCAGATCTTCACCAAACTTTGCATGGGTACATTGGATGTCAAGACACGTGGAAAAAACATACAAAACATAGGATTGGGGACATCAAGATTTTGGTCGAATTTTTTAAGAATTTTCAAATTTTCAGAAATGAGGTGCCAGATAAAGTCAAAAACTACATACTCAGATCTTCACCAAACCTTGCAGGGATACATTGGATGTCAAGACACGTGGAAAAAACGCACAAAACAAGAGATTGGAGACATCAAGATTTTGGACGAATTTTTTAAGAATTTTCAAATTTTCAGATAGGAGGTTCCAGATGAGGTCAAAAACTACATACTCAGATCTTCACCAAACTTTGCAGGAATACTTTGCATGTCAAGACACGTGGAAAAAACGTACAAAACAAGAGATCGGAGACATCAAGATTTTCGACGAATTTTTTAAGAATTTTCAAATTTTCAGATAGGAGGTTCCAGATAAGGTCAAAAACTACATACTCAGATCTTCACTAAACTTTGCAGGGATACATTGGATTTCAAGACACGTGGAAAAAACGTACAAAACAAGAGATTGGGGTCATCAAGATTTTGGACGGATTTTTTAAGAATTTTCAAATTTTCAGATGGGAGGTTCCAGATAAGGTCAAAAACGACATACTCAGATCTTCACCAAACTTTGCAGGAATACATTGGATGTCAAGACATGTGGAAAAAACATACAAAACATAAGATTCGGGTCATCAAGATTTTGGTCGAATTTTTTAAGAATTTTCAAATTTTCAGATAGGAGGTTCCATATAAAGTAAAAAACTACATACTCAGATCTTCACCGAACTTTGCAGGGATACATTGGATGTCAAGACACGTGGAAAAAACATACAAAACATAGGATTGGGGACATCAAGATTTTGGTCAAATTTTTTAAGAATTTTCAAATTTTCAGATAGGAGGTTCCATATAAGGTCAAAAACTACATACTCAGATCTTCACCAAACATTGCAGGGATACATTGGATGTCAAGACACGTGGAAAAAACGTACAAAACAAGAGATTGGAGACATCAAGATTTTGGACGAATTTTTGAAGAATTTTCAAATTTTCAGATAGGAGGTTCCAGATAAGTTCAAAAACTACATACTCAGATCTTCACCAAACGTTGCAGGGATACTTTGCATGTCAAGACACGTGGAAAAAACGTACAAAACAAGAGATTGGAGACATCAAGATTTTCGACGAATTTTTTAAGAATTTTCAAATTTTCAGATGGGAGGTTCCATGTAAGGTCAAAAACGACATACTCAGATCTTCACCAAACTTTGCATGGATACATTTGATGTCAAGACACGTGGAAAAAACGTACAAAACAAGAAATTGGAGACATCAAGATTTTGGACGAATTTTTTAAGAATTTTCAAATTTTCAGAAAGGAGTTTCCGTATAAGGTCAAAAACTACATACTCAGAACTTCACCAAACTTTGCAGGGATACATTGGATGTCAAGACACGTGGAAAAAACGTACAAAACAAGAGATTGGGGTCATCAAGATTTTGGACGGATTTTTTAGGAATTTTCAAATTTTCAGATGGGAGGTTCCAGATAAGGTCAAAAACTACATACTCAGATCTTCACCAAACTTTGCAGTGATACATTGGATGTCAAGACACGTGGAAAAAACGTACAAAACAAGAGATTGGAGACATCAAGATTTTGAACGAATTTTTTAAGAATTTTCAAATTTTCAGATAGGAGGTTCCATATAAGGTCAAAAACTACATACTCAGATCTTCACCAAACTTTGCATGGATACATTGGATGTCAAGACACGTGGAAAAAACATACAAAACATAGGATTTGGGACATCAAGATTTTGGTCGAATTTTTTAAGATTTTTCAAATTTTCAGATAGGAGGTTCCATATAAGGTCAAAAACTACATACTCAGATCTTCCCCAAACTTAGCAGGGATACATTGGATGTCAAGACACGTGGAAAAAACATACAAGACATAGGATTCTGGACATCAAGATTTTTATCAAATTTTTTAAGAATTTTCAAATTTTCAGATAGGAGGTTCCATATAAGGTCAAAAACTACATACTCAGATCTTCACCAAACATTGCAGGAATACAATGGATGTCAAGACACGTGGAAAAAATGTACAAAACAAGAGATTGGAGACATCAAGATTTTCGACGGATTTTTTAAGAATTTTCAAATTTTCAGATGGGAGGTTCCAGATAAGGTCAAAAACGACATACTCAGATCTTCACCAAACTTTGCATGGATACATTGGATGTCAAGACACGTGGAAAAAACATACAAAACATAGGATTGGGGACATCAAGATTTTGGTCGAATTTTTTAAGAATTTTCAAATTTTCAGAAATGAGGTGCCAGATAAAGTCAAAAACTACATACTCAGATCTTCACCAAACCTTGCAGGGATACATTGGATGTCAAGACACGTGGAAAAAACGCACAAAACAAGAGATTGGAGACATCAAGATTTTGGACGAATTTTTTAAGAATTTTCAAATTTTCAGATAGGAGGTTCCAGATGAGGTCAAAAACTACATACTCAGATCTTCACCAAACTTTGCAGGAATACTTTGCATGTCAAGACACGTGGAAAAAACGTACAAAACAAGAGATCGGAGACATCAAGATTTTCGACGAATTTTTTAAGAATTTTCAAATTTTCAGATAGGAGGTTCCAGATAAGGTCAAAAACGACATACTCAGATCTTCACCAAACTTTGCAGGGATACATTGGATGTCAAGACACGTGGAAAAAACGTACAAAACAAGAGATTGGAGACATCAAGATTTTGGACGAATTTTTTAAGAATTTTCAAATTTTCAGAAAGGATGTTCCAGATAAGGTCAAAAACGACATACTCAGATCTTCACCAAACTTTGCAGGGATACATTGCAGGTCGAGACACGTGGAAAAAACGTACAAAACAAGAGATTGGAGACAACAAGATTTTGGACGAATTTTTTAAAAATTTTCAAATTTTCAGATAGGAGGTTCCAGATAAGGTCAAAAACTACATACTTAGATCTTCACCAAACTTTGCAGGGATACATTGGATGTCAAGACACGTGGAAAAAACATACAAAACATAGGATTGGGGATATCAAGATTTTGGTCAAATTTTTTAAGAATTTTCAAATTTTCAGATAGGAGGTTCCATATAAGGTCAAAAACTACATACTCAGATCTTCACCAAACATTGCAGGGATACATTGGATGTCAAGACACGTGGAAAAAACGTACAAAACAAGAGATTGGATTCATCAAGATTTTCGACGAATTTTTTAAGAATTTTCAAATTTTCAGATAGGAGGTTCCAGATAAGGTCAAAAACTACATACTCAGATCTTCACAAAACGTTGCAGGGATACTTTTCATGTCAAGACACGTGGAAAAAACGTACAAAACAAGAGATTGGAGACATCAAGATTTTCGACGAATTTTTTAAGAATTTTCAAATTTTCAGATGGGAGGTTCCAGATAAGGTCAAAAACGACATACTCAGATCTTCACCAAACTTTGCAGGGATACATTGAATGTCAAGACACGTGGAAAAAACGTACAAAACAAGAGATTGGGGTCATCAAGATTTTGGACGGATTTTTTAGGAATTTTCAAATTTTCAGATGGGAGGTTCCAGATAAGGTCAAAAACTACATACTCAGATCTTCACCAAACTTTGCAGGGATACATTGGATGTCAAGACACGTGGAAAAAACGTACAAAACAGAAGATTGGAGACATCAAGATTTTGAACGAATTTTTTAAGAATTTTCAAATTTTCAGATAGGAGGTTCCATTAAGGTCAAAAACTACATACTCAGATCTTCACCAAACTTTGCATGGATACATTGGATGTCAAGACACGTGGAAAAAACATACAAAACATAGGATTGGGGACATCAAGATTTTGGTCGAATTTTTTAAGAATTTTCAAATTTTCAGATAGGAGGTTCCATATAAGGTCAAAAACTACATACTCAGATCTTCACCAAACTTTGCAGGGATACATTGGATGTCAAGACACGTGGAAAAAACATACAAGACCTAGGATTGGGGACATCAAGATTTTGGTCAAATTTTTAAGTATTTTCAAATTTTCAGGTTCCATATAAGGTCAAAAACTACATACTCAGATCTTCACCAAACTATGCAGGAATACATTGGATGTTAAGACACGTGGAAAAAACGTACAAAACAAGAGATTGGAGACATCAAGATTTTGGACGAATTTTTTAAGAATTTTCAAATTTTCAGAAATGCGGTTCCAGATAAGGTCAAAAACTACATACTCAGATCTTCACCAGTAGTGTAATTGGGCCGGTTCAAAATAATACTTTGTAGGTATGCCCTTTTTTATGAATGGAATATCAGTTTTTGACATATTTTGACAATTTTTTTGTCGATGTTTTAGCGTTTAGCGATGTTTTAGTACAAATTTTCACTATACTCATTTTTTTTTCCACTCATACTTGGTAGGTATATTATGATCTTACGTGGTATGACTTAACCCCATCTATTTTTTTATTCGTGCTAAACTACACGAGAGCGATCTTACGTGGTATGACTTAACCCCATCTATTTTTTTTATTCGTGCTAAACTACACGAGAGCGATCTTACGTGGTATGACTTAACCCCATCTATTTTTTTATTCGTGCTAAACTACACGAGAGCGATCTTACGTGGTATGACTTAACCCCATCTATTTTTTTTATTTGCGCTGAACTACACGAGAGCGATCTTACGTGGTATGACTTAACCCATCTATTTTTTTTATTCGTGCTAAACTACATGAGAGCCTCTACGTGTTTTGACCTACTTTAGAGTAGGACCATAAAGACAGTTCACCAACCGAAAATGGGGCTCGGAGTGAGACTCGGTGAGGCTCGCCTTAATGGTTTGCTCTTGTAAGGCATAAGCCTCATTTTCTTGCAGTGTTGCCAACACCTTACTCAAAAAAAATCACCAAGGTTTTTTTTCTTGGTCTAACCTAACCTAAAGCAAGGAGCTGGCGAGCTTTTTTTTTATGCATTTAACCTCAGTGGTAGCATATTTTGACGATTTTTTTTGTTGATTTTATAGCGTTTGACGATGCAATTTTCACCGCATCTAATTTTTTCCCACTCACACCTGGTACGAATGCCACGATCTTACGTGATATAACTTAACCTATCCTTTATTTTTCTTACGAACTTTTTAAAACTGCTCCGTCACCCTCTCGTTCTTCACGTCGTACGCGAAAGACTTCTCTGCAATCAGGATGACGCTGCACAGAGTATCGGCAGGCAGCGCGTCGTGGAACTCGCAGACGATCTTGATGTTGGTTCGATCGTTGACCACCACCTGCTTTCTTTTTGTGGTATTGATGACGAACATCGGCCTGCGTGCTTTGAATTCGCTGGGCGTGTAGTACATGTCCACGCTTCCCTCGGTCACGCGTTTGTAAGCCGTGTAAGCTTCGTAAAGTTTGAGGTAATCGTCTTTGGTCATGTCGAGGTTGTAATTCTCGCGCGGGAACACTTCGTTCCTACCGTTCTTCAGATAAACGTTCTTGATCTTGCAGTCGTCGAACTTGCTGGAATCTTTTTCCTGATCGTTATCGCGCCCGGTCTGAAAAAGCACTACGACGAAATATGGCATGTCGAACTGTATGTTGTTGAACTGCGTCGTCACGTCGAATTCCATGTGACTTCCCGACGCCACCTTCTGCACGCACTGGTAACCGTGAAAGTGAATCGGCACCTGCGGACTTTTCAAGATCTCCGCTTTGTACTTGAGGGCGTAGTTTGTTTCGTATTCCACCACCGGCATTCTCAATTCCATGCTCCGGATGACGCATTTCGCTGCTTCGGGTAAAGTGTTGGCTATCGGCGTGGTGCCGTCCGGACCCAAAGTAGCGTATCGCATTAGTGCGTCGTTGTCTTTGGCCGCTCTTCGAAACGTGATCCTCAGTCCTCCCTTCCACATGATCTCCTTGTAGTCCGAGAAGAAACCAGGCAGCAGACGCATGGGAAAGAGCACCGTGTGACTTTTCGTCGATATTTTGGTCCCCGCTTCGAATCCTCCCGCCTGATAGTACGCCGCATCCGTTTTGGATAATTTCAAAGTTCCCACTGCCGTCGACGTGATGCCTGGATAATCTATTCTGTCGATGACGGTGTTGTGTTTTCTCACCTCCACCTGCGAGAACAGGTGAGGCACGAAGTTGTCCACGAGTATCAAGTTTGCTGCTGCGGGAAACGCGTCTCCGCTTTCTTTCTTCACCACGTCGAATTGAAGGTAGAGGTCCGCTCTGTGAGGATGAATGAACCCGTCGCCTACGTCCACGTCGTATTCGATCTCCCTGTTTGCTTCGTTCAGATTGGCGAACGTGCGACGGTTCGGAGGGAAAGATTGCAATTCGTAACTTTCGATTTGCTCCATTTTACATGTATGGTTATTTATTACACGTTGATCTCCACGATGGCCGTCGTAGTGGCACCTGCGAAATCCACCACGTCTCCTTTCTCGTTCGTCACCACCAACTCTATGTCGTCTATGCGGTTGCGGCATACTGGAAAATAGATCGGCGAAGAGGGCGTGTAGATGATCGGTTCCCTGAACTCGGAACTTGGTTTGAAAGTGGCTATGATTCCCGTCTGCTTGTGACTTCCTAATAATCCGTCCGAGGATTTTGTGATCATACCTTCCGCCACGTTGCAGTGTACGTTCAGAGTCTCTATGGCC
Source organism: Lepisma saccharinum (assembly GCF_977018435.1). Taxonomy (NCBI): domain Eukaryota; kingdom Metazoa; phylum Arthropoda; class Insecta; order Zygentoma; family Lepismatidae; genus Lepisma; species Lepisma saccharinum. The sequence goes on from NW_028143071.1 coordinate 33,933, forward strand.
AAGAATTTAGGAATGTTGGTTGCTGTGTGCTTGATGCCAGCTTCGAGTTTTGTGTCGTTCTCGAAACCTAAAAGTTCTCCCATGGTGCCCAGGTCCACGGTCTCCGTCGCGGATAGGATTTCCACTCTGTGCGTGACCGAATTTTGAGAAAGGTATGTGCCTTTGGGTAACTGAGCTTGCAAAGTGGAAAGATTGTATTGGCCTGGCGTGACGACGATGTGTTCGCTTCCGACGCTAATTTTGTTGTTGTGCTGCGTAACGTTAGGTATGAGGTACATGCTGTAGAATGCACGCAGAGCCACGGATTTAGGATAGACGATGTCGTCGTGCAGCGTGAGTTTCAAGATTGAAGATTCGCTCGTGAGATGGAACACGCCCATCCTAGTGATGCTGTTTGAGGTTCCACAATGCTTTCTGGAAATCCTCGATTGTAGGGTTATTTATTTTAGAGAGAAACGCGAGCACGGAGAGGCAGAGATGGCCGCAGTTCACGTCTCCGAAATTTTGAATGCGTTCGTCGTTGTAGTATATAGAGGTTTTGTTCGTTTTCAGATAATAAATTAAATTTGTAGGTGGAACACCTCCGAAAGAATCGAAAACGAATGCTTTATCATCGTTTTTGTGGTAACATATCCAATGCGTGCCTGGATTTTCTTGACCGTCCAAGTTGACTACTCCGCATTCTCTTCTTTTCACGCTTGAAGGTAACGAGTCGGACATGAAAACTCCTCTGAAGTGTTTGATTTGTAACGGTTCGATCAGAGATTCAATGTCTCGGTTGGTGAGTGCTTCTGTTTCTTTTTTTAAACTTTCTCATCACGCCCTTGCCTCTTTTTTTCTCCATGGCCAGGTTGTGACGTTTCTGTTCTTCCAACTCGGCCTTGTTCTTCTTCGAGTCGATGACGGTTTTCGCGATGGCGGCACTTCCGCCGGCTAAACTTCCAACGGCCCCAATGCTGCCAGGATGGCCGGGATGCTGAATATGAAACCTCCGACCTTTTGCTGTTTCCGCGAACGCTGCAATCTTTTCAATTGAGGTGTACTGAGCAGCAATTTCATTCCGTGTCCTTTCGACAAGCAAGAACGTTTCTTCTCGCGTTGTTTCTTGGTGAGTAACCCATCGAGAGCACCTAGATTTTTAAGATTGGAGTATGGTATCTGGTACACGACACCCTTGGGCTTCATGTTGATGCTCTATGTGTTATTTTCACGGTATGTTATTTATATATATATTCTGAGATTTTTTCTTGTGTAGTTTTTTACGGTATGTTATTTATATACCCCACCCCAATTTTTGTTTCGTGTTCATGGCGATGGTGGTACCCAGTGCGGCGACCCGTTCACCCAGCGATGCGTCTCTGCTCACGAACCTTTCGAAAGCTGCGTGCTCCAATTTTCTGTCTGCTTCGTGACGTGCGTCCAGATCCGTCTGCGTGGTGTTGTAGGCGATGTCGTGATCTTTGCATGCGGCGTCCAACGGATTCACACCCTTGTCTCCTCTCTCCAATCTTTTCTCGAGTTTGGTACCCGGTCCGCAGTACTGGTAGCCAGGTAGATGCATCTCGAAAGGTAACTTGTTGATGATGTCGTTCACGAGTCCCTTTCCTTCGGCCACGTTCCAAAATTTCGGAGGCAGCGTGTTGATGATTTTGATGAGGTAACCTATGCCCTTGTCGTCGTTCACGATGAAGTTGGAAAGTTTCGTGCTGATCATGTCCACGATGCCAACCTTCTCGTTGTAGAAATTACGGTTGCCTGCATTCTCTTCGCCGGCTATCACCAACAATCGGTCCACGAGCTTCCTCACGTCGTCCACCCAAACGAATTCTTTGGGTAACGTGTTGTAGCGTTTGACGCCGCTGCCTGTTTTGACCTGGTTCCAAATCGGTTTGATGAGATTCCTGTACTTCTCGCCGCTGCTCGATTTCACCCTATTCTGCGAGGCGTCGTTGTTCTGGTACAAGGCATCCGTCATGATGAGAATTTCCTTGTAACTCTGGTAATCTTCGTCGGTGTAATCTTTCGGCTGCTTTTTGGCAACGAGTTCCCACAGTCCCACCGTACCCGGATACCTGTTCCAACTATCCTTGTCGCCTAAATTAATTTTAATGTCGTTGCCTTCGAAGGTCACCTTCGATTTCCCAATCTTCCACACCACACCGCCGCCTTCGCTAGTTTCCATGCTGGGATACAATCCGAACACTTCATCCTTGTCGAATTTCCCCGTGCTCAGGTAGTCTCGTGCCAAAGGTCCCAACTCGATTTTATTCGAAGACGACGTGCTGCCTATGGCTCGACGTCGTGCCGGTGCATCCTTCAGTTCGAACGGCGTCGAAGGAATGCTCGAAATAGGCGTGGGTACGGCGTAACTTTTAGCTGCGAGCGGTACGAGTTCATTAATCAAATTTTTATTTTGTTCCGTGACACTTTTAATTTCTTTACCTAGACCGCTGATGGCATCGATCACAGGTTGATCCTGACGTTTCTTCTCTTCGTAGAATCCGCGATTCTCGGATTTCCAACCTTTGAAGCGTTTCGCGAGGTATTTTCGCAACTTGAGATTTTCGTCTTCGATTTTTCGTTTCGTCATGACGTTATTTATATACGTCGTTTCTCACAACGTTGCAACGTTTAGAAAGTCGTTGATTTTGTTTCTGTATTTTCCGTCGTTGGGTTTCCTCGTCATGTCGATCGTCGCGAAACCGAAATCGTCACCGTTCCAGCAAGTAGAGCAGCAGCGTTCCGAAAATTGATTGTAGTTCATGTCTCCGCCTACGTAGTCATCGTACGCGTGCTTGAGGTTGGTGTGATCTTGACGAAACAAACATATGAAATTAGCGTTGTCGCGTACTAACTGTTTTGGAATTTTGGAAAATGTTTGAGCTAGGTAGAAACAATCCATTCCTTTGTGACGACCTTGCGTGAAAAAGTTGCGAATTTCATTTTGATTTTCCAGGATGGCGTCGTCGAACACGACGACTGAATTTTCACGACAATCGTCGAGTGGTTTTATTTCCGAAGCGAACGTTGCAATGTCCAGACCATCGTACACTTTCATCAGCTGCTGGTATTTGGATTGCTCCAAACTTTTCGAGAACACGTACAGGTGCCTCTTCTTCCAATCTAGCCAATTCGGTGCGAGGAGAAAATTGTCCACGAGCAGTGTCGTTTTCCCACACCCCGAAGGACCTACGATCAGACAGCGGATGCTGTCGGGAAGCAACTCACCGTTCTTTTTTTTTCTCGTTTGACTTTCCGGATCCGGTAGACGCTTCACCACGTTCCACGTACTCACAAGATCACTTCGTCCGCGTCGATCCAACTCTTTTCCGGAAGTCCCAGCCATTTGACAAACAGTTTGTCACCTTTCCTACGCAATACTTTCTCGATGAGATACGTGTCGGGGTGTTTCGTTTTAGAGAGTTCCTCTTCGTAAAATCTTCCTTTCAAAATCTCGCCGCTACTATCTTTTATTATATACGTGTGTCGGTTTCCGGGTAGAACTCGAACCACCGTAAAAAGTTCTGTGCTCCAATTTTTTGTGAATCCCTTCTCGAAGGTGCGTTTGAATTTGCTGATCCTCACCTGGTCTCCAATTTTGTATTTAGCTTTTTTTGTCGTGGGTGTGTACTTTGGACAGTAAACGGTAGAAATTAAACGCTGCTCGTCGGACTTGGTAACGTCGGCTGGCTTCATGCCTATCGTTCTGTGTACCGTTTCATTATAGGTGTCGACGAGTTCCGGCAGGATGTCGACCCATTTGTAATTTCCCCGAAGCGTGAATCGTTTCCACATGTGTGTTTTCAAGGTTCGATTGAATCTTTCCACGATGCTGGCTTTGATGTGACTGAAGGTCGAATAATGTCGAATCTTGTGTTTTTGAATAAACTTTTGGAATACGGCGTTGTAAAATTCTTTACCGTTGTCCGTTTGCAGAAACCGTGGTCGTCTGCCGCCGCTTTCGCGAAAAATTGTCTTGAATGCTTCCGTGACGCACGTTCCCGTTTTCGCCTTCAAAGGTAGAGCCCATGCGAATTTCGAAAACGTGTCTATGACGGTGAGAAGGTACTTGTTGCCCTTGTTCAATTTATGCACGTTTTTCAAATTGCCGCTGCTCATCTCCACGAGGTCGCTTTGCCAGAGGTCGTCGATGCCCTTGGTTACCACGGCCAAACGTTCGTAGTTGCGGCGTGCAGGTTTATGCAATTCTTCGACGATGGCTTGCCTAGACATTTTTTTTTAGAGATTACGTTTCAAGAGAAGCACAAGCGTGATGGGATTCAAAGAGGGTGGCACTTCGCTCGTGTTTTGAATGATCAGCTTATCGCCGGCACTCACGTCGAAAACGGTGAGATCTTCGTCTTCGTGTATTTCATATATGTTGCGCGTTTCGTTCCAACGCGCCAGAGGAATGTTTCCTGCTTTCTGGACACCACGATTCGATATCAACGTCATGGTGGGAACGCTAGCTTTTCTACCGTGAGACCAGTACGAAAATTCGTTTATCTGAATCGTGCCATCGAGGAGAAACTTGTAGTACGGATGATAAGGATGCAACATGTACAGTTTGTTACCTTCGACGAACGTGGAGATTCTCTGTTGATTGGGTACGCTGTTGATTTCGATGGCTTGCAGAGAATGCAGTTTAGCGAATTTAGTGTCGACGCCGAGCAGATTACTGTGAACTTGTCCGAGTTTATTTTCGATGGGCAGCAGATGCTCGACTATGGTATCCGTTACGGCAGAAAACGACGGTTTGATTTTCACTTCCACGTTCAACTGCTTGTAGTTTTCGTTGAGTTCTTGCAACTTGGCACCGAAAGAGGTCAGCGTCGATTCCTGCGTGGATTCCAGCACTCCAACTTGATCTCTGATGTTGACGACGATGTTCTGAAGGTTCTCGACTTGATTCAATTTCGAGCTCTTCTCGGTAAGATCGTTCACGATGCTTCGCATCTCTGTAAACTGCGTGTGAAGGTCGGCGACGCTCTGCGAAGTGGGCAGCGTCGACACCAGCGAACTGATTTCGTCTCGAATCTGTTCCACGTTCGCCGTTTCCGTTTCCAGTCGTTTCAGCATTCGAGATATGTTTCTTTTCAAAGTGTGCAATTCTTTGGAGGTGGGGAGATTGGCCACTTTACTCTCGAGATCGCTCAACGAACTTTTGATGTCGCTCGATTCGGATAGTGCCGTCACCGCCGTTTTCAATTTTTCCAAATCTTCGCTCGAAGGCACGCTCGTCCGTAACGATTCCAAGTCACCCTGTATGTTGTCGAGTACGTGATGAAAATGAGCGAGATTCGTTTCGACGTTCAAATTTTCTAAATATTCGATCTTCTGCTGAACCGTGCTCAACGTGTCTTGAATGCTCGTCAACGCTCTTGCTTCAGCGTGAATATTTTTAATTTCTTCGTTGATCAATTCCAAGGACGCCTGAAGCGTGGCGATGGTGGTTTGAATGTGTTCGAAATCTCGATAGGCCTCCAATTGAATTTTTATGTTCGCGACGCTTTTACCGATGACCTGCAATTCGTCCGACGATGGTAGGTTCGTCATGGTATCTTCCAAAGTCTGCAACTTGGATTTAATTTCTTCCAACGTGCCGGTGAATTCTTCTTGTAATTTGGAAACGACGACGTGCAAGCGTTCTACATCAATATCGTTCACGACGGTTTGAAGTTCGGAGAAATTCTTTTCTATTGCGGAAGTTCGTTCTTCGATTTCGAGTTTCAATTTTTCCAAATCTTCATTTTTCGATTGAAATTGCTGTAATTTGGCCAAATCATTTTGAAGCGAATCCACGCTCAACTGTATATTTTGAACGCTGTCGTAAGAAGGTACGTCGACATAATTTTTTATCAGCGTCTTCAGTTCGGAATCGATTTTGAGAATGGGGTCGAGACATTGCGTTTGGAGCGTAGCGATCTCAGACTCTAAACTTTTGTTTAAGGTCTCCTGCAAAGCGATCAAATCGGTCCTCAACTTCTTAACTCGAATGTCCAACATGAGAATCTCTTCTGCGTGGTCTACACGCTTGGTGTTGCCGAAAATGTCGTTAGGCATTTTGGTTAACGGTTATTTATAATAGGATAGACGATTCGTAATTCTACGAAGAGAGGAACGAGTTTGTCGTAATCTCCTAGGAGTTCCACGTAAAGTAAATCTCCTGCAGACACATCGTACGCCATGTTAGAAAGTACCTTGTCGTGCTTCATTCGAAAAATATTCTTGCCGGTAGAAATTTTGATTTCGCCTGCGTTTTCCGGATTCACGGTGATTTGAAGTTTCCCGTCGATCGGAATTTCGTAGAAATGTAAATTGTTGTTGAAGACGTAAAACATTTTACCAACGTTCTCGTCCAATTTCGTCCAAATGCTGTTCAGGTGAATAATCAGTAGACCGTTGAGTTTAGTTAACATAGAAGGTAGAAATTCATGATCTGTCGTCGTGCGGTGTACAGTCTCCATTGTTTGCTTTCGGAAACCAAACAGATTCATTGTCCTTGCTATTTATTTTATTGTGTATGTGAGACAGTTAAAGTTTTTTTTTCAATTGCATTGCCTACAATTTTTACTAATTTCTAAACGATAGTGTCCCCAAGGCAACGTGTGGATTCCACAAGACAAAATACATCTTTTATCGTCATGCGGATCTAATGCTACTTTCCTAACTTTGTTTGTTGTAATCACGTGGTCTACACTTTGGATTCTTTGTTCTATACTTAGTATCGTCGATTGTGAGTAAAGGCAATCCATGTAATCGTGGAAGGTGAGTTTGTTCTCCACCGTATTTTTGCCCACACCTTTTGCTTTCTTTGTGACGCTACTCTCTGTTCTCATGGCATACATCTTCGAACGCAAACCCGCGAACTCAACAATAATATCACCGTTACATTCATCTTTCAGTTTACCTAGGACTTTTTTGTTACGAGATGGAATTCCAAATCTGTTGGGTTGAGGATACGCAGAAGTATCGAAATACTCAAGCATGGAAGGATTTTTTATGTCTTCGTATAGGTTAGGTGTTTGTATGCTGTAAATGAAGCTGTCGGTGTCCGTGTACAAAAGTGATATTTTATCATTGTAGAAGGGTTTCATCACGTCGTAATGAAATTCGAACATGTAAAGTTTCGACAAGTCGAGAACCGTTGCGCCAACGTAAATTGGTTTTCTGAATTTCATCAATTTTATATCTAGATTGAAAAGTGCCAAATTCTCGTTGTAAATTTTTCTCGACTTGAATCTAGGATCGGCTATCCACTTCCGACATTTATTCTTATCGGAAATTAATTTCACGTCTACGTGCTTTCTAACATTCTCCATGGTCTTTCCGTACACCGCATTGTTCATTAATTTAAAGAAGTCCTTGTCTAAATCGGAAGTGGCAGCTGTTCTATGTTGTGTGTTAGTTTCTATGTAAGGTCTTAACCACGTGGAATGTTTAAACTTCAGTATTCTTCTAACATTTACTATCTGAACACCCTTCCCAATCAAAAACCGGAGATTCTTGTAGTGGACGACGTATCTCTGTTTAGGGTCCAATGTTAACAAAAGCTTGTCTTGAACCGTGTCGGGTGGACATTTGATTTCGGGAGTCGGAGGCAAATCCGAAAACGTGTCGTGCAGGTGGTCGGAGAATTGGAGATCTACCTCTGCGAAGAAACCACACTCGCTATCGTCGAAATGAATAATATCTATCGAAGTGGGATCTAACCATTCGAATCCCCCGTAAGGAAGTTTCTGAACCATGGCATGTCCGTAGAGATTATTAACATCGGCGTAGAAGATGTAATTCGATGCTCGATTTGAATCGTAATCTTCTTTCATGTGTACGTTATTAGCTTTTGCATGTCTCTGTACGCATTGCACCATTCCACCTCGTATCCCTCTTTCGATGAAAAGTAACATGTCAACGTCCGATATCAGTTCCAGCTTGACCTTTGTCTGGAATAACATTGCCGACCACGCTAATCCCGGTAGACTGTAGAAATACGCTGGATCTAATTTATAAATATTCGTTGCCGTTTTCCTGAACGCTTGAAAAACATCCGCGAGTATCGTCACGTCCAGTTTTAAGTATGCGTCGTGGTAGTCTCCGAGTGTTGTACATTCTAATTTCTCCCACATGAGTTGCGCGTGTTGGTATTCTTCGTCCGTGATTCCTTTCTCTCTGAGTCTGCTGTAAAATTCTCTTGGAAGTGGAAGAGCGTCGTCGTTAAATTTAGAATTATCACTAACATATTCGTAAGGATAAATCCCTTTACGTCTAACGAGTTCTATGTCTACGTTGGGAAAACTAGCTCTAGTTATTTTAAATTGATCGTCGGTGAGTTTGTTCGCTAAAGCATCCAGACTTGCAGAGAGAAATCTATACGAATCCAGGAAGCGCATCTCGATTGTATTTTTCGTTCCCGGAATCGACACTTGCTTGCTGAGACTAATGTAGCGTTCTTCATTGTCGGCCAAGACACCTGTACGTTTCGGATCGTAGCCAAGATGTCTCACCAGGTGGTGAAAATCATATCCGCTTCCGTTGTGAAAGAATATGGGGATGAATTTAGGTTTCTGGATTTTAAGATTGCACGTGTTGCAAATTCCACCTACGTAGTTTCCGCTGAAATGATCGTGGTGGAATATTTTTTTGTTCTCATCAGTGAAACTTTGATCACATACCGGACACACCTCAGTGGAATTGTAATTTTGAAGTTCATTTTCAGTTAAAGGTGCCATCGGTTTTGATGTAAGCAGTACGCTACCAATTACCTCAACCTCCTCCACCATTTTTTCCAGGAAGTGTTCGATTACATTTGGTCCGCGGTATATATATGCTTCATTTATTTTATCACGTCGCACAACAACATAGCCGAAACTGTTTGGTTGATGAAGCTGGTACGGCGTTGTGGAGGAAATTTTAGGATCCGGTTCGCAGTACGAGAGTGGTTTGAGGAACGCCTCGAAATCTGCGACGATGATTGCGGGATGTTCCAACAATGCCTTGTGCATTTTGAATTCTTCGACTTCGTTCGTTTCGGGCATCAACATTCTAGCCGGTCTGTTGTCACCGCAATAAATTTTATGTTCGGCAAGTTTCTCCAGAGCAATTTGACGACTATGAAGATTTTGATGATCACGTCGGTCACGATCGTCGAACGTGGTTAGGCATCTCGGGCAAACTTCGATACAATGTTCATGCTTGGTTGTTTGGCTTCCTAGTAATCGAGACATTGAACGAATTAGCGTGTAATGATAGACATCCTCGTTGGAAATGAGAAGGAGATTTATTACACAAGCATCGTCATCGTCGATATCGCTTATCCTGACGGGATGCACGAGATATTTATCTGACGTGAAGGAATATACATTAATAGCGATGCGTTTTCCTGCACGATTTTCGAACTTTGTTATATCCGACAATGTCACCGGGTATTCAATGTCAGACATTACACTTTCAAACTCGGTCTCGTATTGTTTGTAATGTCCAACCCACTGTGGATTATTTTTGCAATAAACAGGATGCAGTGCAGCCAATATACACCAAAGGAAACACTTGTTATCGCTGTTCTGTATATTTAACACAGCTCTCTTGTGTTGAATGTTCGGTGGAAGAGGAACGTAGCTGGAAGCGCGAAGAGGCGAGAATTGGTTCACGTAAACAGTTAACGTGTGAGGACTTCCACATAGAGACCATCCCGACCCTTTAGCCTCGAAATCGTCATGTTTCTTAACCAGCTCGTTGGAAACTTTATAATAGAAGTTGTCCAAATTTTCGACGTCGGCAAAATAAAGTGTCTGGTTTTTTGTACAATGATAAAAAATACTCGTTGTGCCATCAACTTTCTCGTATTCAGAAAACAGAACAACATATACTTTTATAGAGTTGTTTTCAAGTTTATCTTTCAAAATATTTAGTACAGATGTTTTCGTTTCATCCAAGAAACTAAGGATGTCACGGCCTGGTTCTGACTTAATTGAAAAATCCTGGAGTTGGTCGTTGAATGCAGATCTAATTGGTTTGGGTTCATTGGATAATTTAATTTGCTTGAAAGTGGAAGCTTCCGTTTCTGAATTATCGATTTTCCTTTTCGATGTTCCTTGTTCGGTCGATGGTTTGCAAATTTTGAGGTGTTTACTTAAATTTGCAATGCTGATCATTTTTTCGCATCGAGCACAGGGCTTAGAAGGTAACGAACGATTAATTCTCGAACCTGTTTCGCTACATCTTGCCCTGTGTACCGATAAATTGTTCCTTGAGATTAGCTTCCCACAAGTAACACATTCAGTTTTATCATTTTTACGATTGAAACTGGTGGTGGATGCCATTGCTTTCTCCAAAATCACGGAAATCAAAAAGTCTAGTATATAGCGATACAATTTTCAGGTATGTTATTTTATATAGAATTTATTGGAGTGATTACAAAACTCAAAAATTCAATCTACTGTAAATAGAATTTTCAGATGTTATTTATATAGAATTTCTTGTGTGCGAATACAAAAACTCAAGAATTCAATCTACTGTGAATACAATTTTCAGGTATGTTATTTTATATAAAATTTCTCGGGGTGAATACAAAACTCAAAATCCGAGACAGTTCAGTTTTAACATGTTCATATTTGAAAAAAAAATGCAAAATACCCCGACAACGTTTCAGCTACTAGGACCTCATTACCATGAGCCTAATCCTAGTAAGCCACATACACACCTGTTCTTCGTATCGCATATGCTAGTAAGTCAGATGACATCATGGGAGAATCACATTTCCCCCAATAATCCCACCACAACAAACGTCGCACATGCTAGAAGAAACAGGATCAGGATATTTTATGCTAAATTTACGGCGGCCTGTATGCAGTTATAGGCAAATCATTAAAAGAGCGCTCTAATATACAATGATTTCTCCTACCATGTACCCTAACATACAATTTAACATAACAAGTAAAATTTCGATTCGTCTATATATACCCAACAAAACTCAGAAACTGTCATACGCGAGAGCTAATATTTTGCAACAACTGTAATTACCCAACACTAGCAACAAGAACAAAAAAAAATATATCAATTATTTGTATAATATTAATTAGTAACTTTAGATAATATTAATTATTAGTTTTCAGTTGTAATTAATTTTAAAAAACAATTAATAACATGTTAGGTGATGATAACCAAGTGCAAAAAGCATTGCACACACAAACAAAGCACCACTTAGTTCATCGAGTCTCGGTGTCGTCTCTCCTCTCATACCAGGTCGTCATGGAACTATTTTTTTTTCATCAATCGAAAATTTTCCAAGTCCACAGCGTTAAAAAAAATCTTAAATTGCAAATATCTCGAAAATGGTAAAAGTTATCGAAAAAATATATCGAAAAACACCTCTATCTCGGTAGCGAAGCTACCCCCCCCCTGTCGATTTTGGATATGTAGAATACGTATACTAAGTTTTGGTGGTCCTGGGGTCAAGGGGTAAGAAGTTAGCCCACCCCCTCCCAAAACTTTGATCACTCGTAACTTTTGAACGCCTAACCTAACCTAACCTAGCCTAACCTAACCTAGCCTAACCTAACCTAACCTAACCTAACCTAACCTAGCCTAACCTAGTCTAACCTAACCTAACCTCGTCTAACCTAACCTAACCTAACCTAGCCTAACCTAACCTAACCTAACCTAACCTAACCTAACCTAACCTAGCCTAACCTAACCTAACCTAGCCTAACCTAACCTAACCTAACCTAGCCTAACCTAACCTAACCTAACCTAGCCTAACCTAACCTAACCTAACCTAGCCTAACCTAACCTAACCTAACCTAACCTAACCTAGCATAACCTAACCTAACCTAACCTAACCTCGCCTAACCTAACCTAACCTAACCTAACCTAACCTAACCTAACCTAACCTAACCTAACCTCGCCTAACCTAACCTAACCTAACCTAACCTAACCTAACCTAACCTAACCTAACCTAGCCTAACCTAACCTAACCTAACCTAACCTAACCTTGGGTTTAGTGTGTCGGTCGAGTCTCGGTGTCCTCTGTCCTCCCATACCAAAATTGGCATAGATCGTCATGGAACCAATTTTTCATCAATCGAAAATTTTCCAAGTCCAGCATTAAAAATCTTAAATTGCAAATATCTCAAATTTTTGACAAACAGGGTCATAGAACCCTCCAATTCATGACTTGGGAAAAATATGTTTGCTGATTCATCATGTACACCTATACGTGAGAAAAAGTATGAATAGAATCTATGTTCGGAAATCCAAAATGGCGACCGGAAGTGGGGTTATCTTGGAAACGGTAAGACTTAGCAAAAATCTGTTTTCGGATTTATTACGTACGCCTATATATAAGTAAAATGTGAATAGAACCTATGCTCGGAAATCCAAAATGGCGACCGGAAGTGGGGTTATCTTGGAAACGGTAAGACTTAGGAAAAATCTGTTTGGGGATTTATCATGTACGCCTATATGTGAGAAAAAGTATGAATAGAACCTATGTTCGGAAATCCAAAATGGCGACCGGAAGTGGGGTTATCTTGGAAACGGTAAGACTTGCGAAAAATCTGTTTGGGGATTTATCATGTACACTTATACGTGAGAAAAAATATGAATAGAACCTATGTTCGGAAATCCAAAATGGCGACCGGAAGTGGGGTTATCTTGAAAACGGTAAGACTTAGCAAAAATCTGTTTTCGGATTTATTACGTACGCCTATATATAAGTAAAATGTGAATAGAACCTATGCTCGGAAATCCAAAATGGCGACCGGAAGTGGGGTTATCTTGGAAACGGTAAGACTTAGGAAAAATCTGTTTGGGGATTTATCATGTACGCCTATACGTGAGAAAAAGTATGAATAGAACCTATGCTCGGAAATCCAAAATGGCGACCGAAAGTGGGGTTATCTTGGAAACGGTAAGACTTGCGAAAAATCTGTTTGCGGATTCATTACGTACGCCTATATATAAGTAAAATGTAAATAGAACCTATGCTCGGAAATCCAAAATGGCGACCGGAAGTGGGGTTATCTTGGAAACGGTAAGACTTAGGAAAAATCTGTTTGCAGATTCGACGACTGCAAGATCAAGAACGTTTATCTGAAGAACGGTAGGAACGAAGTGTTCCCGCGCGAGAATTACAACCTCGACATGACCAAAGACGATTACCTCAAACTTTACGAAGCTTACACGGCTTACAAACGCGTGACCGAGGGAAGCGTGGACATGTACTACACGCCCAGCGAATTCAAAGCACGCAGGCCGATGTTCGTCATCAATACCACAAAAAGAAAGCAGGTGGTGGTCAACGATCGAACCAACATCAAGATCGTCTGCGAGTTCCACGACGCGCTGCCTGCCGATACTCTGTGCAGAGTCATCCTGATTGCAGAGAAGTCTTTCGCGTACGACGTGAAGAACGAGAGGGTGACGGAGCAGTTTTAAAAAGTTCGTAAGAAAAATAAAGGATAGGTTAAGTTATATCACGTAAGATCGTGGCATTCGTACCAGGTGTGAGTGGGAAAAAATTAGATGCGGTGAAAATTGCATCGTCAAACGCTATAAAATCAACAAAAAAAAAATCGTAAAAATATGCTACCACTGAGGTTAAATGCATAAAAAAAAGCTCGCCAGCTCCTTGCTTTAGGTTAGGTTAGACCAAGAAAAAAAACCTTGGTGATTTTTTTTGAGTAAGGTGTTGGCAACACTACAAGAAAATGAGGCTTATGCCTTACAAGAGCAAACCATTAAGGCGAGCCTCACCGAGTCTCACTCCGAGCCCCATTTTCGGTTGGTGAACTGTCTTTATGGTCCTACTCTAAAGTAGGTCAAAACACGTAGAGGCTCTCATGTAGTTTAGCACGAATAAAAAAAATAGATGGGTTAAGTCATACCACGTAAGATCGCTCTCGTGTAGTTCAGCACAAATAAAAAAAATAGATGGGGTTAAGTCATACCACGTAAGATCGCTCTCGTGTAGTTTAGCACGAATAAAAAAATAGATGGGGTTAAGTCATACCACGTAAGATCGCTCTCGTGTAGTTTAGCACGAATAAAAAAAATAGATGGGGTTAAGTCATACCACGTAAGATCGCTCTCGTGTAGTTTAGCACGAATAAAAAAATAGATGGGGTTAAGTCATACCACGTAAGATCATAATATACCTACCAAGTATGAGTGGAAAAAAAAATGAGTATAGTGAAAATTTGTACTAAAACATCGCTAAACGCTAAAACATCGACAAAAAAATTGTCAAAATATGTCAAAAACTGATATTCCATTCATAAAAAAGGGCATACCTACAAAGTATTATTTTGAACCGGCCCAATTACACTACTTTCACCAAACTTTGCAGGGATACATTGGATGTCAAGACACGTGGAAAAAACGTACAAAACAAGGGATTGGGGTCATCAAGATTTTGGACGGATTTTTTAGGAATTTTCAAATTTTCAGATGGGAGGTTCCAGATAAGGTCAAAGACTACATACTCAGATCTTCACCAAACTTTGCAGGGATACATTGGATGTCAAGACACGTGGAAAAAACGTACAAAACAAGAGATTGGGGTCATCAAGATTTTGGACGGATTTTTTAAGAATTTTCAAATTTTCAGATGGGAGGTTCCAGATAAGGTCAAAAACGACATACTCAGATCTTCACCAAACTTTCCAGGAATACATTGGATGTCAAGACATGTGGAAAAAACATACAAAACATAAGATTCGGGACATCAAGATTTTGGTCGAATTTTTTAAGAATTTTCAAATTTTCAGATAGGAGGTTCCATATAAAGTAACAAACTACATACTCAGATCTTCACCGAACTTTGCAGGGATACATTGGATGTCAAGACACGTGGAAAAAACATACAAAACATAGGATAGGGGACATCAAGATTTTGGTCAAATTTTTGAAGAATTTTCAAATTTTCAGATAGGAGGTTCCATATAAGGTCAAAAACTACATACTCAGATCTTCACCAAACATTGCAGGAATACAATGGATGTCAAGACACGTGGAAAAAATGTACAAAACAAGAGATTGGAGACATCAAGATTTTCGACGGATTTTTTAAGAATTTTCAAATTTTCAGATGGGAGGTTCCAGATAAGGTCAAAAACGACATACTCAGATCTTCACCAAACTTTGCATGGATACATTGGATGTCAAGACACGTGGAAAAAACATACAAAACATAGGATTGGGGACATCAAGATTTTGGTCGAATTTTTTAAGAATTTTCAAATTTTCAGATAGGAGGTTCCATATAAGGTCAAAAACTACATACTCAGATCTTCACCAAACATTGCAGGGATACATTGGATGTCAAGACACGTGGAAAAACGTACAAAACAAGAGATTGGAGACATCAAGATTTCGGACGAATTTTTTAAGAATTTTCAAATTTTCAGATAGGAGGTTCCAGATAAGATCAAAAACTACATACTCAGATCTTCACCAAACTTTGCAGGGATACATTGGATGTCAAGACACGTGGGAAAACATACAAAACATAGGATTGGGGACATCAAGATTTTGGTCAAATTTTTTAAGAATTTTCAAATTTTCAGATAGGAGGTTCCATATAAGGTCAAAAACTACATACTCAGATCTTCACCAAACATTGCAGGGATACATTGGATGTCAAGACACGTGGAAAAAACGTACAAAACAAGCGATTGGAGACATCAAGATTTTCGACGAATTTTTTAATAATTTTCAAATTTTCAGATGGGAGGTTCCAGATAAGGTCAAAAACGACATACTCAGATCTTCACCAAACTTTGCATGGATACATTGGATGTCAAGACACGTGGAAAAAACGTACAAAACAGAAGATTGGAGACATCAAGATTTTGAACGAATTTTTTAAGAATTTTCAAATTTTCAGATAGGAGGTTCCATTAAGGTCAAAAACTACATACTCAGATCTTCACCAAACTTTGCAGGGATGCATTGGATGTCAAGACACGTGGGGAAAACATACAAACCAAGAGATTGGAGACATCAAGATTTTGGACGAATTTTTTAAGAATTTTCAAATTTTCAGATAGGAGGTTCCATATAAGGTCAAAAACTACATACTCAGATCTTCACCAAACTTTGCAGGGATACATTGGATGTCAAGACACGTGGAAAAAACGTACAAAACAAGAGATTGGAGACATCAAGATTTTGGACGAATTTTTTAAGAATTTTCAAATTATCAGAAAGGATGTTCCAGATAAGGTCAAAAACGACATACTCAGATCTTCACCAAACTTTGCAGGGATACATTGGATGTCAAGACACGTGGAAAAAACATACAAAACATAGGATTGGGGACATCAAGATTTTGGTCAAATTTTTTAAGAATTTTCAAATTTTCAGATAGGAGGTTCCATATAAGGTCAAAAACTACATACTCAGATCTTCGCCAAACATTGCAGGGATACATTGGATGTCAAGACACGTGGAAAAACGTACAAAACAAGAGATTGGAGACATCAAGATTTTCGACGAATTTTTTAAGAATTTTCAAATTTTCAGATAGGAGGTTCAAGATAAGGTCAAAAACTACATACTCAGATCTTCACCAAACTTTGCAGGGATACATTGGATGTCAAGACACGTGGGAAAACATACAAAACATAGGATTGGGGACATCAAGATTTTGGTCAAATTTTTTAAGAATTTTCAAATTTTCAGATAGGAGGTTCCATATAAGGTCAAAAACTACATACTCAGATCTTCACCAAACATTGCAGGGATACATTGGATGTCAAGACGTGGAAAAAACGTACAAAACAAGCGATTGGAGACATCAAGATTTTCGACGAATTTTTTAAGAATTTTCAAATTTTCAGATGGGAGGTTCCAGATAAGGTCAAAAACGACATACTCAGATCTTCACCAAACTTTGCATGGATACATTGGATGTCAAGACACGTGGAAAAAACATACAAAACATAGAATTGGGGACATCAAGATTTTGGTCGATTTTTTTAAGAATTTTCAAATTTTCAGATAGGAGGTTCCATATAAGGTCAAAAACTACATACTCAGATCTTCACCAAACTTTGCATGGATACATTGGATGTCAAGACACGTGGAAAAAACGTACAAAACAAGAGATTGGAGACATCAAGATTTTGGACGAATTTTTGAGGAATTTTCAAATTTTCAGAAATGAGGTTCCAGATAAGGTCAAAAACTACATACTCAGATCTTCACCAAACTTTGCAGGGATACATTGGATGTCAAGACACGTGGGGAAAACATACAAACCAAGAGATTGGAGACATCAAGATTTTGGACGAATTTTTTAAGAATTTTCAAATTTTCAGATAGGAGGTTCCAGATAAGGTCAAAAACTACATACTCAGATCTTCACCAAACTTTGCAGGGATACATTGGATGTCAAGACACGTGGAAAAAACGTACAAAACAAGAGATTGGGGTCATCAAGATTTTGGACGGATTTTTTAGGAATTTTCAAATTTTCAGAAATGCGGTTCCATTTAAGGTCAAAAACTACATACTCAGATCTTCACCAAACTTTGCAGGGATACATTGGATGTCAAGACACGTGGAAAAAACGTACAAAACAAGAGATTGGAGACATCAAGATTTTGGACGAATTTTTTAAGAATTTTCAAATTTTCAGAAATGCGGTTCCAGATAAGGTCAAAAACTACATACTCAGATCTTCACCAAACTTTGCAGGGATACATTGGATGTCAAGTGACGTGGAAAAAACGTACAAAACAAGAGATTGGAGACATCAAGATTTTGGAAGAATTTTTTAAGAATTTTCAAATTTTCAGATGGGAGGTTCCATATAAGGTCAAAAACTACATACTCAGATCTTCACCAAACTTTGCAGGGATACATTGGATGTCAAGACACGTGGAAAAAACATACAAGACCTAGGACTGGGGACATCAAGATTTTGGTCAAATTTTTTAAGAATTTTCAAATTTTCAGGTTCCATATAAGGTCAAAAACTACATACTCAGATCTTCACCAAACTTTGCAGGAATACATTGGATGTTAAGACACGTGGAAAAAACGTACAAAACAAGAGATTGGAGACATCAAGATTTTGGACGAATTTTTTAAAATTTTCAAATTTTCAGAAATGCGGTTCCAGATAAGGTCAAAAACTACATACTCAGATCTTCACCAAACTTTGCAGGGATACATTGGATGTCAAGACACGTGGAAAAAACGCACAAAACAAGGGATTGGGGTCATCAAGATTTTGGACGGATTTTTTAGGAATTTTCAAATTTTCAGATGGGAGGTTCCAGATAAGGTCAAAAACTACATACTCAGATCTTCACCAAACTTTGCAGGGATACATTGGATGTCAAGACACGTGGAAAAAACGTACAAAACAAGAGATTGGGGTCATCAAGATTTTGGACGGATTTTTTAAGAATTTTCAAATTTTCAGATGGGAGGTTCCAGATAAGGTCAAAAACGACATACTCAGATCTTCACCAAACTTTGCAGGAATACATTGGATGTCAAGACACGTGGAAAAAACATACAAAACATCAGATTCGGGACATCAAGATTTTGGTCGAATTTTTTAAGAATTTTCAAATTTTCAGATAGGAGGTCCCATATAAGGTAAAAAACTACATACTCAGATCTTCACCGAACTTTGCAGGGATACATTGGATGTCAAGACACGTGGAAAAAACATACAAATCATAGGATTGGGGACATCAAGATTTTGGTCAATTTTTTTAAGAATTTTCAAATTTTCAGATAGGAGGATCCATATAAGGTCAAAAACTACATACTCAGATCTTCACCAAACATTGCAGGGATACATTGGATGTCAAGACACGTGGAAAAAACGTACAAAACAAGAGATTGGAGACATCAAGATTTTGGACGAATTTTTGAAGAATTTTCAAATTTTCAGATAGGAGGTTTAAGGTCAAAAACTACATACTCAGATCTTCACCAAACTTTGCAGGGATACATTGGATGTCAAGACACGTGGAAAAAACGTACAAAAGAAGAGATTGGAGACATCAAGATTTTCGTCGAATTTTTTAAGAATTTTCAAATTTTCAGATGGGAGGTTCCAGATAAGGTCAAAAACGACATACTCAGATCTTCACCAAACTTTGCATGGATACATTGGATGTCAAGACACGTGGAAAAAACGTACAAAACAAGATATTGGAGACATCAAGATTTTGGACGAATTTCTTAAGAATTTTCAATTTTTCAGAAAGGAGTTTCCGTATAAGGTCAAAAACTACATACTCAGATCTTCACCAAACTTTGCAGGGATACATTGGATGTCAAGACACGTGGAAAAAACGTACAAAACAAGAGATTGGAGACATCAAGATTTTGGACGAATTTTTGAGGAATTTTCAAATTTTCAGAAATGAGGTTCCAGATAAGGTCAAAAACTACATACTCAGATCTTCACCAAACTTTGCAGGGATACATTGGATGTCAAGACACGTGGGGAAAACATACAAACCAAGAGATTGGAGACATCAAGATTTTGGACGAATTTTTTAAGAATTTTCAAATTTTCAGATAGGAGGTTCCAGATAAGGTCAAAAACTACATACTCAGATCTTCACCAAACTTTGCAGGGATACATTGGATGTCAAGACACGTGGAAAAAACGTACAAAACAAGAGATTGGGGTCATCAAGATTTTGGACGGATTTTTTAGGAATTTTCAAATTTTCAGAAATGCGGTTCCATTTAAGGTCAAAAACTACATACTCAGATCTTCACCAAACTTTGCAGGGATACATTGGATGTCAAGACGCGTGGAAAAAACGTACAAAACAAGAGATTGGAGACATCAAGATTTTGGACGAATTTTTTAAGAATTTTCAAATTTTCAGAAATGCGGTTCCAGATAAGGTCAAAAACTACATACTCAGATCTTCACCAAACTTTGCAGGGATACATTGGATGTCAAGTGACGTGGAAAAAACGTACAAAACAAGAGATTGGAGACATCAAGATTTTGGAAGAATTTTTTAAGAATTTTCAAATTTTCAGAAGGGAGGTTCCATATAAGGTCAAAAACTACATACTCAGATCTTCACCAAACTTTGCAGGGATACATTGGATGTCAAGACACGTGGAAAAAACATACAAGACCTAGGACTGGGGACATCAAGATTTTGGTCAAATTTTTTAAGAATTTTCAAATTTTCAGGTTCCATATAAGGTCAAAAACTACATACTCAGATCTTCACCAAACTTTGCAGGAATACATTGGATGTTAAGACACGTGGAAAAAACGTACAAAACAAGAGATTGGAGACATCAAGATTTTGGACGAATTTTTTAAAATTTTCAAATTTTCAGAAATGCGGTTCCAGATAAGGTCAAAAACTACATACTCAGATCTTCACCAAACTTTGCAGGGATACATTGGATGTCAAGACACGTGGAAAAAACGCACAAAACAAGGGATTGGGGTCATCAAGATTTTGGACGGATTTTTTAGGAATTTTCAAATTTTCAGATGGGAGGTTCCAGATAAGGTCAAAAACTACATACTCAGATCTTCACCAAACTTTGCAGGGATACATTGGATGTCAAGACACGTGGAAAAAACGTACAAAACAAGAGATTGGGGTCATCAAGATTTTGGACGGATTTTTTAAGAATTTTCAAATTTTCAGATGGGAGGTTCCAGATAAGGTCAAAAACGACATACTCAGATCTTCACCAAACTTTGCAGGAATACATTGGATGTCAAGACACGTGGAAAAAACATACAAAACATAAGATTCGGGACATCAAGATTTTGGTCGAATTTTTTAAGTATTTTCAAATTTTCAGATAAGAGGTTCCATATAAGGTAAAAAACTACATACTCAGATCTTCACCGAACTTTGCAGGGATACATTGGATGTCAAGACACGTGGAAAAAACATACAAATCATAGGATTGGGGACATCAAGATTTTGGTCAATTTTTTTAAGAATTTTCAAATTTTCAGATAGGAGGATCCATATAAGGTCAAAAACTACATACTCAGATCTTCACCAAACATTGCAGGGATACATTGGATGTCAAGACACGTGGAAAAAACGTACAAAACAAGAGATTGGAGACATCAAGATTTTGGACGAATTTTTGAAGAATTTTCAAATTTTCAGATAGGAGGTTTAAGGTCAAAAACTACATACTCAGATCTTCACCAAACTTTGCAGGGATACATTGGATGTCAAGACACGTGGAAAAAACGTACAAAACAAGAGATTGGAGACATCAAGATTTTCGTTGAATTTTTTAAGAATTTTCAAATTTTCAGATGGGAGGTTCCAGATAAGGTCAAAAACGACATACTCAGATCTTCACCAAACTTTGCATGGATACATTGGATGTCAAGACACGTGGAAAAAACGTACAAAACAAGAAATTGGAGACATCAAGATTTTGGACGAATTTCTTAAGAATTTTCAATTTTTCAGAAAGGAGGTTCCGTATAAGGTCAAAAACTACATACTCAGATCTTCACCAAACTTTGCAGGGATACATTGGATGTCAAGACACGTGGAAAAAACGTACAAAACAAGAGATTGGGGTCATCAAGATTTTGGACTGATTTTTTAGGAATTTTCAAATTTTCAGATGGGAGGTTCCAGATAAGGTCAAAAACTACATACTCAGATCTTCACCAAACTTTGCAGTGATACATTGGATGTCAAGACACGTGGAAAAAACGTACAAAACAAGAGATTGGAGGCATCAAGATTTTGAACGAATTTTTTAAGAATTTTCAAATTTTCTGATAGGAGGTTCCATATAAGGTCAAAAACTACATACTCAGATCTTCACCAAACTTTGCATGGATACATTGGATGTCAAGACACGTGGAAAAAACATACAAAACATAGGATTGGGGACATCAAGATTTTGGTCGAATTTTTTAAGAATTTTCAAATTTTCAGATAGGAGGTTCCATATAAGGTCAAAAACTACATACTCAGATCTTCACCAAACTTAGCAGGGATACATTGGATGTCAAGACACGTGGAAAAAACATACAAGACATAGGATTGGGGACATCAAGATTTTGGTCAAATTTTTTAAGAATTTTCAAATTTTCAGATAGGAGGTTCCATATAAGGTCAAAAACTACATACTCAGATCTTCACCAAACATTGCAGGAATACAATGGATGTCAAGACACGTGGAAAAAATGTACAAAACAAGAGATTGGAGACATCAAGATTTTCGACGGATTTTTTAAGAATTTTCAAATTTTCAGATGGGAGGTTCCAGATAAGGTCAAAAACGACATACTCAGATCTTCACCAAACTTTGCATGGATACATTGGATGTCAAGACACGTGGAAAAAACACACAAAACATAGGATTGGGGACATCAAGATTTTGGTCGAATTTTTTAAGAATTTTCAAATTTTCAGATAGGAGGTTCCATATAAGGTCAAAAACTACATACTCAGATCTTCACCAAACTATGCAGGGATACATTGGATGTCAAGACACGTGGAAAAAACGTACAAAACAAGAGATTGGAGACATAAAGATTTTGGAAGAATTTTTTAAGAATTTTCAAATTTTCAGATAGGAGGTTCCAGATAAGGTCAAAAACTACATACTCAGATCTTCACCAAACTTTGCAGGGACACATTGGATGTCAAGACACGTGGAAAAAACGTACAAAACAAGAGATTGGAGACATCAAGATTTTGGACGAATTTTTGAGGAATTTTCAAATTTTCAGAAATGAGGTTCCAGATAAGGTCAAAAACTACATACTCAGATCTTCACCAAACTTTGCAGGGATACATTGGATGTCAAGACACGTGGGGAAAACATACAAACCAAGAGATTGGAGACATCAAGATTTTGGACGAATTTTTTAAGAATTTTCAAATTTTCAGATAGGAGGTTCCATATAAGGTCAAAAACTACATACTCAGATCTTCACCAAACTTTGCAGGGATACATTGGATGTCAAGACACGTGTAAAAAACATACAAAACATAGGATTGGGGACATCAAGATTTTGGTCAAATTTTTTAAGAATTTTCAAATTTTCAGATAGGAGGTTCCATATAAGGTCAAAAACTACATACTCAGATCTTCACCAAACATTGCAGGGATACATTGGATATCAAGACACGTGGAAAAACGTTCAAAACAAGAGATTGGAGACATCAAGATTTCGGACGAATTTTTTAAGAATTTTCAAATTTTCAGATAGGAGGTTCCAGATAAGGTCAAAAACTACATACTCAGATCTTCACCAAACTTTGCAGGGATACATTGGATGTCAAGACACGTGGGAAAAACATACAAAACATAGGATTGGGGACATCAAGATTTTGGTCAAATTTTTTAAGAATTTTCAAATTTTCAGATAGGAGGTTCCATATAAGGTCAAAAACTACATACTCAGATCTTCACCAAACATTGCAGGGATACATTGGATGTCAAGACACGTGGAAAAAACGTACAAAACAAGCGATTGGAGACATCAAGATTTTGGTCGAATTTTTTAAGAATTTTCAAATTTTCAGATGGGAGGTTCCAGATAAGGTCAAAAACGACATACTCAGATCTTCACCAAACTTTGCATGGATACATTGGATGTCAAGACACGTGGGAAAAACGTACAAAACAAGAAATTGGAGACATCAAGATTTTGGACGAATTTTTTAAGAATTTTCAAATTTTCAGAAAGGAGGTTCCGTATAAGGTCAAAAACCACATAATCAGATCTTCACCAAACTTTGCAGGGATACATTGGATGTCAAGACACGTGGAAAAAACGTACAAAACAAGAGATTGGAGACATCAAGATTTTGGACGAATTTTTGAGGAATTTTCAAATTTTCAGAAATGAGGTTCCAGATAAGGTCAAAAACTACATACTCAGATCTTCACCAAACTTTGCAGGGATACATTGGATGTCAAGACACGTGGGGAAAACATACAAACCAAGAGATTGGAGACATCAAGATTTTGGACGAATTTTTTAAGAATTTTCAAATTTTCAGATAGGAGGTTCCAGATAAGGTCAAAAACTACATACTCAGATCTTCACCAAACTTTGCAGGGATACATTGGATGTCAAGACACGTGGAAAAAACGTACAAAACAAGAGATTGGGGTCATCAAGATTTTGGACGGATTTTTTAGGAATTTTCAAATTTTCAGAAATGCGGTTCCATTTAAGGTCAAAAACTACATACTCAGATCTTCACCAAACTTTGCAGGGATACATTGGATGTCAAGACACGTGGAAAAAACGTACAAAACAAGAGATTGGAGACATCAAGATTTTGGACGAATTTTTTAAGAATTTTCAAATTTTCAGAAATGCGGTTCCAGATAAGGTCAAAAACTACATACTCAGATCTTCACCAAACTTTGCAGGGATACATTGGATGTCAAGTGACGTGGAAAAAACGTACAAAACAAGAGATTGGAGACATCAAGATTTTGGAAGAATTTTTTAAGAATTTTCAAATTTTCAGAAGGGAGGTTCCATATAAGGTCAAAAACTACATACTCAGATCTTCACCAAACTTTGCAGGGATACATTGGATGTCAAGACACGTGGAAAAAACATACAAGACCTAGGACTGGGGACATCAAGATTTTGGTCAAATTTTTTAAGAATTTTCAAATTTTCAGGTTCCATATAAGGTCAAAAACTACATACTCAGATCTTCACCAAACTTTGCAGGAATACATTGGATGTTAAGACACGTGGAAAAAACGTACAAAACAAGAGATTGGAGACATCAAGATTTTGGACGAATTTTTTAAAATTTTCAAATTTTCAGAAATGCGGTTCCAGATAAGGTCAAAAACTACATACTCAGATCTTCACCAAACTTTGCAGGGATACATTGGATGTCAAGACACGTGGAAAAAACGCACAAAACAAGGGATTGGGGTCATCAAGATTTTGGACGGATTTTTTAGGAATTTTCAAATTTTCAGATGGGAGGTTCCAGATAAGGTCAAAAACTACATACTCAGATCTTCACCAAACTTTGCAGGGATACATTGGATGTCAAGACACGTGGAAAAAACGTACAAAACAAGAGATTGGGGTCATCAAGATTTTGGACGGATTTTTTAAGAATTTTCAAATTTTCAGATGGGAGGTTCCAGATAAGGTCAAAAACGACATACTCAGATCTTCACCAAACTTTGCAGGAATACATTGGATGTCAAGACACGTGGAAAAAACATACAAAACATAAGATTCGGGACATCAAGATTTTGGTCGAATTTTTTAAGTATTTTCAAATTTTCAGATAAGAGGTTCCATATAAGGTAAAAAACTACATACTCAGATCTTCACCGAACTTTGCAGGGATACATTGGATGTCAAGACACGTGGAAAAAACATACAAATCATAGGATTGGGGACATCAAGATTTTGGTCAATTTTTTTAAGAATTTTCAAATTTTCAGATAGGAGGATCCATATAAGGTCAAAAACTACATACTCAGATCTTCACCAAACATTGCAGGGATACATTGGATGTCAAGACACGTGGAAAAAACGTACAAAACAAGAGATTGGAGACATCAAGATTTTGGACGAATTTTTGAAGAATTTTCAAATTTTCAGATAGGAGGTTTAAGGTCAAAAACTACATACTCAGATCTTCACCAAACTTTGCAGGGATACATTGGATGTCAAGACACGTGGAAAAAACGTACAAAACAAGAGATTGGAGACATCAAGATTTTCGTTGAATTTTTTAAGAATTTTCAAATTTTCAGATGGGAGGTTCCAGATAAGGTCAAAAACGACATACTCAGATCTTCACCAAACTTTGCATGGATACATTGGATGTCAAGACACGTGGAAAAAACGTACAAAACAAGAAATTGGAGACATCAAGATTTTGGACGAATTTCTTAAGAATTTTCAATTTTTCAGAAAGGAGGTTCCGTATAAGGTCAAAAACTACATACTCAGATCTTCACCAAACTTTGCAGGGATACATTGGATGTCAAGACACGTGGAAAAAACGTACAAAACAAGAGATTGGGGTCATCAAGATTTTGGACTGATTTTTTAGGAATTTTCAAATTTTCAGATGGGAGGTTCCAGATAAGGTCAAAAACTACATACTCAGATCTTCACCAAACTTTGCAGTGATACATTGGATGTCAAGACACGTGGAAAAAACGTACAAAACAAGAGATTGGAGGCATCAAGATTTTGAACGAATTTTTTAAGAATTTTCAAATTTTCTGATAGGAGGTTCCATATAAGGTCAAAAACTACATACTCAGATCTTCACCAAACTTTGCATGGATACATTGGATGTCAAGACACGTGGAAAAAACATACAAAACATAGGATTGGGGACATCAAGATTTTGGTCGAATTTTTTAAGAATTTTCAAATTTTCAGATAGGAGGTTCCATATAAGGTCAAAAACTACATACTCAGATCTTCACCAAACTTAGCAGGGATACATTGGATGTCAAGACACGTGGAAAAAACATACAAGACATAGGATTGGGGACATCAAGATTTTGGTCAAATTTTTTAAGAATTTTCAAATTTTCAGATAGGAGGTTCCATATAAGGTCAAAAACTACATACTCAGATCTTCACCAAACATTGCAGGAATACAATGGATGTCAAGACACGTGGAAAAAATGTACAAAACAAGAGATTGGAGACATCAAGATTTTCGACGGATTTTTTAAGAATTTTCAAATTTTCAGATGGGAGGTTCCAGATAAGGTCAAAAACGACATACTCAGATCTTCACCAAACTTTGCATGGATACATTGGATGTCAAGACACGTGGAAAAAACACACAAAACATAGGATTGGGGACATCAAGATTTTGGTCGAATTTTTTAAGAATTTTCAAATTTTCAGATAGGAGGTTCCATATAAGGTCAAAAACTACATACTCAGATCTTCACCAAACTATGCAGGGATACATTGGATGTCAAGACACGTGGAAAAAACGTACAAAACAAGAGATTGGAGACATAAAGATTTTGGAAGAATTTTTTAAGAATTTTCAAATTTTCAGATAGGAGGTTCCAGATAAGGTCAAAAACTACATACTCAGATCTTCACCAAACTTTGCAGGGACACATTGGATGTCAAGACACGTGGAAAAAACGTACAAAACAAGAGATTGGAGACATCAAGATTTTGGACGAATTTTTGAGGAATTTTCAAATTTTCAGAAATGAGGTTCCAGATAAGGTCAAAAACTACATACTCAGATCTTCACCAAACTTTGCAGGGATACATTGGATGTCAAGACACGTGGGGAAAACATACAAACCAAGAGATTGGAGACATCAAGATTTTGGACGAATTTTTTAAGAATTTTCAAATTTTCAGATAGGAGGTTCCATATAAGGTCAAAAACTACATACTCAGATCTTCACCAAACTTTGCAGGGATACATTGGATGTCAAGACACGTGTAAAAAACATACAAAACATAGGATTGGGGACATCAAGATTTTGGTCAAATTTTTTAAGAATTTTCAAATTTTCAGATAGGAGGTTCCATATAAGGTCAAAAACTACATACTCAGATCTTCACCAAACATTGCAGGGATACATTGGATATCAAGACACGTGGAAAAACGTTCAAAACAAGAGATTGGAGACATCAAGATTTCGGACGAATTTTTTAAGAATTTTCAAATTTTCAGATAGGAGGTTCCAGATAAGGTCAAAAACTACATACTCAGATCTTCACCAAACTTTGCAGGGATACATTGGATGTCAAGACACGTGGGAAAAACATACAAAACATAGGATTGGGGACATCAAGATTTTGGTCAAATTTTTTAAGAATTTTCAAATTTTCAGATAGGAGGTTCCATATAAGGTCAAAAACTACATACTCAGATCTTCACCAAACATTGCAGGGATACATTGGATGTCAAGACACGTGGAAAAAACGTACAAAACAAGCGATTGGAGACATCAAGATTTTGGTCGAATTTTTTAAGAATTTTCAAATTTTCAGATGGGAGGTTCCAGATAAGGTCAAAAACGACATACTCAGATCTTCACCAAACTTTGCATGGATACATTGGATGTCAAGACACGTGGGAAAAACGTACAAAACAAGAAATTGGAGACATCAAGATTTTGGACGAATTTTTTAAGAATTTTCAAATTTTCAGAAAGGAGGTTCCGTATAAGGTCAAAAACCACATAATCAGATCTTCACCAAACTTTGCAGGGATACATTGGATGTCAAGACACGTGGAAAAAACGTACAAAACAAGAGATTGGGGTCATCAAGATTTTGGACGGATTTTTTAGGAATTTTCAAATTTTCAGATGGGAGGTTCCAGATAAGATCAAAAACTACATACTCAGATCTTCACCAAACTTTGCAGGGATACATTGGATGTCAAGACACGTGGAAAAAACGTACAAAACAAGAGATTGGAGACATCAAGATTTTGAACGAATTTTTTAAGAATTTTCAAATTTTCAGATAGGAGGTTCCATATAAGGTCAAAAACTACATACTCAGATCTTCACCAAACATTGCAGGGATACATTGGATGTCAAGACACGTGGAAAAAATGTACAAAACAAGAGATTGGAGACATCAAGATTTTCGACGGATTTTTTAAGAATTTTCAAATTTTCAGATAGGAGGTTCCATATAAGGTCAAAAACTACATACTCAGATCTTCACCAAACTTAGCAGGGATACATTGGATGTCAAGACACGTGGAAAAAACATACAAGACATAGGATTGGGGACATCAAGATTTGGTCAAATTTTTTAAGAATTCTCAAATTTTCAGATAGGAGGTTCCATATAAGGTCAAAAACTACATACTCAGATCTTCACCAAACATTGGAGGGATACATTGGATGTCAAGACACGTGGAAAAAATGTACAAAACAAGAGATTGGAGACATCAAGATTTTCGACGGATTTTTTAAGAATTTTTAAATTTTCAGATGGGAACTTCCAGATAAGGTCAAAAACGACATGCTCAGATCTTCTCCAAACTTTGCATGGATACATTGGATGTCAAGACACGTGGAAAAAACATACAAAACATAGGTTTGGGGACATCAAGATTTTGGTCGAATTTTTTAAGAATTTTCAAATTTTCAGATAGGAGGTTCCATATAAGGTCAAAAACTACATACTCAGATCTTCACCAAACTTTGCAGGGATACATTGGATGTCAAGACACGTGGAAAAAACGTACAAAACAAGAGATTGGAGACATCAAGATTTTCGACGAATTTTTTAAGAATTTTCAAATTTTCAGATGGGAGGTTCCAGATAAGGTCAAAAACGACATACTCAGATCTTCACCAAACTTTGCAGGGATACATTGGATGTCAAGACACGTGGAAAAAACATACAAGACCTAGGATTGGGGACATCAAGATTTTGGTCAAATTTTTTAAGAATTTTCAAATTTTCAGGTTCCATATCAGGTCAAAAACTACATACTCAGATCTTCACCAAACTTTGCAGGGATACATTGGATGTCAAGACACGTGGAAAAAACGTACAAAACAAGAGATTGGAGACATCAAAATTTTGGACGAATTTTTTAAGAATTTTCAAATTTTCAGATAGGAGGTTCCATATAAGGTCAAAAACTACATACTCAGATCTTCACCAAACATTGCAGGGATACATTGGAGGTCAAGACACGTCGAAAAAACGTACAAAACAAGAGATTGGAGACATCAATATTTTGGACGAATTTTTAAAAGTTTTCAAATTTTCAGATAGGAGGTTCCAGATAAGGTACATACTGAGATCTTCACCAAACTTTACTGGGATACATTGGATGTCAAGACACGTGGAAAAAACATACAAAACATAGGATTGGGGATATCAAGATTTTGGTCAAATTTTTTAAGAATTTTCAAATTTTCAGATAGGAGGTTCCATATAAGGTCAAAAACTACATACTCAGATCTTCACCAAACATTGCAGGGATACATTGGATGTCAAGACACGTGGAATAAACGTACAAAACAAGAGATTGGAGACATCAAGATTTTGGACGAATTTTTGAAGAATTTTCAAATTTTCAGATAGGAGGTTCCAGATAAGGTCAAAAACTACATACTCAGATCTTCACCAAACGTTGCAGGGATACTTTGCATGTCAAGACACGTGGAAAAAACGTACAAAACAAGAGATTGGATACATCAAGATTTTCGACGAATTTTGTAAGAATTTTCAAATTTTCAGATGGGAGGTTCCAGATAAGGTCAAAAACGACATACTCAGATCTTCACCAAACTTTGCATGGATACATTGGATGTCAAGACACGTGGAAAAGACGTACAAAACAAGAAATTGGAGACATCAAGATTTATGACGAATTTTTTAAGAATTTTGAAATTTTCAGAAAGGAGGTTCCGTATAAGGTCAAAAACTACATACTCAGATCTTCACCAAACTTTGCAGGGATACATTGGATGTCAAGACACGTGGAAAAAACGTACAAAACAAGAGATTGGGGTCATCAAGATTTTGGACGGATTTTTTAGGAATTTTCAAATTTTCAGATGGGAGGTTCCAGATAAGGTCAAAAACTACATACTCAGATCTTCACCAAACTTTGCAGTGATACATTGGATGTCAAGACACGTGGAAAAAACGTACAAAACAAGAGATTGGAGATATCAAGATTTTGGACGAATTTTTTAAGAATTTTCAAATTTTCAGATAGGAGGTTCCAGTAAAAGGTCAAAAACTACATACTCAGATCTTCACCAAACGTTGCAGGGATACTTTGCATGTCAAGACACGTGGAAAATACGTACAAAACAAGAGATTGGAGACATCAAGATTTTCGACGAATTTTTTAAGAATTTTCAAATTTTCAGATGGGAGGTTCCAGATAACGTCAAAAACGACATACTCAGATCTTCACCAAACTTCTCATGGATACATTGGATGTCAAGACACGTGGGAAAAACGTACAAAACAAGAAATTGGAGACATCAAGATTTTGGACGAATTTTTTAAGAATTTTCAAATTTTCAGAAAGGAGGTTCCGTATAAGGTCAAAAACCACATAATCAGATCTTCACCAAACTTTGCAGGGATACATTGGATGTCAAGACACGTGGAAAAAACGTACAAAACAAGAGATTGGGGTCATCAAGATTTTGGACGGATTTTTTAAGAATTTTCAAATTTTCAGATGGGAGGTTCCAGATAAGATCAAAAACTACATACTCAGATCTTCACCAAACTTTGCAGGGATACATTGGATGTCAAGACACGTGGAAAAAACGTACAAAACAAGAGATTGGAGACATCAAGATTTTGAACGAATTTTTTAAGAATTTTCAAATTTTCAGATAGGAGGTTCCATATAAGGTCAAAAACTACATACTCAGATCTTCACCAAACATTGCAGGGATACATTGGATGTCAAGACACGTGGAAAAAATGTACAAAACAAGAGATTGGAGACATCAAGATTTTCGACGGATTTTTTAAGAATTTTCAAATTTTCAGATAGGAGGTTCCATATAAGGTCAAAAACTACGTACTCAGATCTTCACCAAACTTAGCAGGGATACATTGGATGTCAAGACACGTGGAAAAAACATACAAGACATAGGATTGGGGACATCAAGATTTGGTCAAATTTTTTAAGAATTCTCAAATTTTCAGATAGGAGGTTCCATATAAGTTCAAAAACTACATACTCAGATCTTCACCAAACATTGCAGGGATACATTGGATGTCAAGACTCGTGGAAAAAATGTACAAAACAAGAGATTGGAGACATCAAGATTTTCGACGGATTTTTTAAGAATTTTTAAATTTTCAGATGGGAGGTTCCAGATAAGGTCAAAAACGACATGCTCAGATCTTCTCCAAACTTTGCATGGATACATTGGATGTCAAGACACGTGGAAAAAACATACAAAACATAGGTTTGGGGACATCAAGATTTTGGTCGAATTTTTTAAGAATTTTCAAATTTTCAGATAGGAGGTTCCAGATAAGGTCAAAAACTACATACTCAGATCTTCACCAAACTTTGCAGGGATACATTGGATGTCAAGACACGTGGAAAAAACGAACAAAACAAGAGATTGGAGACATCAAGATTTTGGACGAATTTTTGAGGAATTTTCAAATTTTCAGAAATGAGGTGCCAGATAAGGTCAAAAACTACATACTCAGATCTTCACCAAACTTTGCAGGGATACATTGGATGTCAAGACACGTGGGAAAAACGTACAAAACAAGAGATTGGAGACATCAAGATTTTGGACGAATTTCTTAAAAATTTTCAAATTTTCAGATAGGAGGTTCCAGATAAGGTCAAAAACGACATACTCAGATCTTCACCAAACTTTGCAGGGATACATTGGATGTCAAGACACGTGGAAAAAACATACAAGACCTAGGATTGGGGACATCAAGATTTTGGTCAAATTTTTTAAGAATTTTCAAATTTTCAGGTTCCATATTAGGTCAAAAACTACATACTCAGATCTTCACCAAACATTGCAGGGATACATTGGATGTCAAGACACGTGGAAAAAATGTACAAAACAAGAGATTGGAGACATCAAAATTTTGGACGAATTTTTTAAGAATTTTCAAATTTTCAGATAGGAGGTTCCATATAAGGTCAAAAACTACATACTCAGATCTTCACCAAACATTGCAGGGATACATTGGAGGTCAAGACACGTGGAAAAAACGTACAAAACAAGAGATTGGAGACATCAATATTTTGGACGAATTTTTAAAAGTTTTCAAATTTTCAGATAGGAGGTTCCAGATAAGGTACATACTGAGATCTTCACCAAACTTTACTGGGATACATTGGATGTCAAGACACGTGGAAAAAACATACAAAACATAGGATTGGGGATATCAAGATTTTGGTCAAATTTTTTAAGAATTTTCAAATTTTCAGATAGGAGGTTCCATATAAGGTCAAAAACTACATACTCAGATCTTCACCAAACATTGCAGGGATACATTGGATGTCAAGACACGTGGAAAAAACGTACAAAACAAGAGATTGGATACATCAAGATTTTCGACGAATTTTTTAAGAATTTTCAAATTTTCAGATGGGAGGTTCCAGATAAGGTCAAAAACGACATACTCAGATCTTCACCAAACTTTGCATGGATACATTGGATGTCAAGACACGTGGAAAAGACGTACAAAACAAGAAATTGGAGACATCAAGATTTCTGACGAATTTTTTAAGAATTTTGAAATTTTCAGAAAGGAGGTTCCGTATAAGGTCAAAAACTACATACTCAGATCTTCACCAAACTTTGCAGGGATACATTGGATGTCAAGACACGTGGAAAAAACGTACAAAACAAGAGATTGGGGTCATCAAGATTTTGGACGGATTTTTTAGGAATTTTCAAATTTTCAGATGGGAGGTTCCAGATAAGGTCAAAAACTACATACTCAGATCTTCACCAAACTTTGCAGTGATACATTGGATGTCAAGACACGTGGAAAAAACGTACAAACAAGAGATTGGAGACATCAAGATTTTGGACGAATTTTTTAAGAATTTTCAAATTTTCAGATAGGAGGTTCCAGATAAGGTCAAAAACTACATACTCAGATCTTCACCAAACGTTGCAGGGATACTTTGCATGTCAAGACACGTGGAAAATACGTACAAAACAAGAGATTGGAGACATCAAGATTTTCGACGAATTTTTTAAGAATTTTCAAATTTTCAGATGGGAGGTTCCAGATAACGTCAAAAACGACATACTCAGATCTTCACCAAACTTTGCATGGATACATTGGATGTCAAGACACGTGGGAAAAACGTACAAAACAAGAAATTGGAGACATCAAGATTTTGGACGAATTTTTTAAGAATTTTCAAATTTTCAGAAAGGAGGTTCCGTACAAGGTCAAAAACCACATAATCAGATCTTCACCAAACTTTGCAGGGATACATTGGATGTCAAGACACGTGGAAAAAACGTACAAAACAAGAGATTGGGGTCATCAAGATTTTGGACGGATTTTTTAGGAATTTTCAAATTTTCAGATGGGAGGTTCCAGATAAGATCAAAAACTACATACTCAGATCTTCACCAAACTTTGCAGGGATACATTGGATGTCAAGACACGTGGAAAAAACGTACAAAACAAGAGATTGGAGACATCAAGATTTTGAACGAATTTTTTAAGAATTTTCAAATTTTCAGATAGGAGGTTCCATATAAGGTCAAAAACTACATACTCAGATCTTCACCAAACATTGCAGGGATACATTGGATGTCAAGACACGTGGAAAAAATGTACAAAACAAGAGATTGGAGACATCAAGATTTTCGACGGATTTTTTAAATTTTTCAAATTTTCAGATAGGAGGTTCCATATAAGGTCAAAAACTACATACTCAGATCTTCACCAAACTTAGCAGGGATACATTGGATGTCAAGACACGTGGAAAAAACATACAAGACATAGGATTGGGGACATCAAGATTTGGTCAAATTTTTTAAGAATTCTCAAATTTTTAGATAGGAGGTTCCATATAAGTTCAAAAACTACATACTCAGATCTTCACCAAACATTGCAGGGATACATTGGATGTCAAGACTCGTGGAAAAAATGTACAAAACAAGAGATTGGAGACATCAAGATTTTCGACGGATTTTTTAAGAATTTTTAAATTTTCAGATGGGAGGTTCCAGATAAGGTCAAAAACGACATGCTCAGATCTTCTCCAAACTTTGCATGGATACATTGGATGTCAAGACACGTGGAAAAAACATACAAAACATAGGTTTGGGGACATCAAGATTTTGGACGAATTTTTGAGGAATTTTCAAATTTTCAGAAATGAGGTGCCAGATAAGGTCAAAAACTACATACTCAGATCTTCACCAAACTTTGCAGGGATACATTGGATGTCAAGACACGTGGGAAAACGTACAAAACAAGAGATTGGAGACATCAAGATTTTGGACGAATTTCTTAACAATTTTCAAATTTTCAGATAGGAGGTTCCAGATAAGGTCAAAAACGACATACTCAGATCTTCACCAAACTTTGCAGGGATACATTGGATGTCAAGACACGTGGAAAAAACGTACAAAACAAGAGATTGGGGTCATCAAGATTTTGGACGGATTTTTTAGGAATTTTCAAATTTTCAGATGGGAGGTTCCAGATAAGGTCAAAAACTACATACTCAGATCTTCACCAAACTTTGCAGGGATACATTGGATGTCAAGACACGTGGAAAAAACGTACAAAACAGAAGATTGGAGACATCAAGATTTTGAACGAATTTTTTAAGAATTTTCAAATTTTCAGATAGGAGGTTCCATTAAGATCAAAAACTACATACTCAGATCTTGACCAAACTTTGCATGGATACATTGGATGTCAAGACACGTGGAAAAAACATACAAAACATAGGATTGGGGACATCAAGATTTTGGTCGAATTTTTTAAGAATTTTCAAATTTTCAGATAGGAGGTTCCATATAAGGTCAAAAACTACATACTCAGATCTTCACCAAACTTTGCAGGGATACATTGGATGTCAAGACACGTGGAAAAAACATACAAGACCTAGGATTGGGGACATCAAGATTTTGGTCAAATTTTTAAGAATTTTCAAATTTTCAGGTTCCATATAAGGTCAAAAACTACATACTCAGATCTTCACCAAACTATGCAGGAATACATTGGATGTTAAGACACGTGGAAAAAACGTACAAAACAAGAGATTGGAGACATCAAGATTTTGGACGAATTTTTTAAGAATTTTCAAATTTTCAGAAATGCGGTTCCAGATAAGGTCAAAAACTACATACTCAGATCTTCACCAAACTTTGCAGGGATACATTGGATGTCAAGACACGTGGAAAAAACGTACAAAACAAGGGATTGGGGTCATCAAGATTTTGGACGGATTTTTTAGGGATTTTCAAATTTTCAGATGGGAGGTTCCAGATAAGGTCAAAAACTACATACTCAGATCTTCACTAAACTTTGCAGGGATACATTGGATGTCAAGACACGTGGAAAAAACGTACAAAACAAGAGGTTGGGGTCATCAAGATTTTGGACGGATTTTTTAAGAATTTTCAAATTTTCAGATGGGAGGTTCCAGATAAGGTCAAAAACGACATACTCAGATCTTCACCAAACTTTGCAGGAATACATTGGATGTCAAGACACGTGGAAAAAACATACAAAACATAAGATTCGGGTCATCAAGATTTTGGTCGAATTTTTTAAGAATTTTCAAATTTTCAGATAGGAGGTTCCATATAAAGTAAAAAACTACATACTCAGATCTTCACCGAACTTTGCAGGGATACATTGGATGTCAAGACACGTGGAAAAAACATACAAAACATAGGATTGGGGATATCAAGATTTTGGTCAAATTTTTTAAGAATTTTCAAATTTTCAGATAGGAGGTTCCATATAAGGTCAAAAACTACATACTCAGATCTTCACCAAACATTGCAGGGATACATTGGATGTCAAGACACGTGGAAAAAACGTACAAAACAAGAGATTGGAGACATCAAGATTTTGGACGAATTTTTGAAGAATTTTCAAATTTTCAGATAGGAGGTTCCAGATAAGGTCAAAAACTACATACTCAGATCTTCACCAAACGTTGCAGGGATACTTTGCATGTCAAGACACGTGGAAAAAACGTACAAAACAAGAGATTGGAGACATCAAGATTTTCGACGAATTTTTTAAGAATTTTCAAATTTTCAGATGGGAGGTTCCATGTAAGGTCAAAAACGACATACTCAGATCTTCACCAAACTTTGCATGGATACATTTGATGTCAAGACACGTGGAAAAAACGTACAAAACAAGAAATTGGAGACATCAAGATTTTGGACGAATTTTTTAAGAATTTTCAAATTTTCAGAAAGGAGTTTCCGTATAAGGTCAAAAACTACATACTCAGAACTTCACCAAACTTTGCAGGGATACATTGGATGTCAAGACACGTGGAAAAAACGTACAAAACAAGAGATTGGGGTCATCAAGATTTTGGACGGATTTTTTAGGAATTTTCAAATTTTCAGATGGGAGGTTCCAGATAAGGTCAAAAACTACATACTCAGATCTTCACCAAACTTTGCAGGGATACATTGGATGTCAAGACACGTGGAAAAAACGTACAAAACAAGAGATTGGAGACATCAAGATTTTGAACGAATTTTTTAAGAATTTTCAAATTTTCAGATAGGAGGTTCCATATAAGGTCAAAAACTACATACTCAGATCTTCACCAAACTTTGCATGGATACATTGGATGTCAAGACACGTGGAAAAAACATACAAAACATAGGATTGGGGACATCAAGATTTTGGTCGAATTTTTTAAGAATTTTCAAATTTTCAGATAGGAGGTTCCATATAAGGTCAAAAACTACATACTCAGATCTTCCCCAAACTTAGCAGGGATACATTGGATGTCAAGACACGTGGAAAAAACATACAAGACATAGGATTCTGGACATCAAGATTTTGGTCAAATTTTTTAAGAATTTTCAAATTTTCAGATAGGAGGTTCCATATAAGGTCAAAAACTACATACTCAGATCTTCACCAAACATTGCAGGAATACAATGGATGTCAAGACACGTGGAAAAAATGTACAAAACAAGAGATTGGAGACATCAAGATTTTCGACGGATTTTTTAAGAATTTTCAAATTTTCAGATGGGAGGTTCCAGATAAGGTCAAAAACGACATACTCAGATCTTCACCAAACTTTGCATGGATACATTGGATGTCAAGACACGTGGAAAAAACATACAAAACATAGGATTGGGGACATCAAGATTTTGGTCGAATTTTTTAAGAATTTTCAAATTTTCAGAAATGAGGTGCCAGATAAAGTCAAAAACTACATACTCAGATCTTCACCAAACTTTGCAGGGATACATTGGATGTCAAGACACGTGGAAAAAACGCACAAAACAAGAGATTGGAGACATCAAGATTTTGGACGAATTTTTTAAGAATTTTCAAATTTTCAGATAGGAGGTTCCAGATGAGGTCAAAAACTACATACTCAGATCTTCACCAAACTTTGCAGGAATACTTTGCATGTCAAGACACGTGGAAAAAACGTACAAAACAAGAGATCGGAGACATCAAGATTTTCGACGAATTTTTTAAGAATTTTCAAATTTTCAGATAGGAGGTTCCAGATAAGGTCAAAAACGACATACTCAGATCTTCACCAAACTTTGCAGGGATACATTGGATGTCAAGACACGTGGAAAAAACGTACAAAACAAGAGATTGGAGACATCAAGATTTTGGACGAATTTTTTAAGAATTTTCAAATTTTCAGAAAGGATGTTCCAGATAAGGTCAAAAACGACATACTCAGATCTTCACCAAACTTTGCAGGGATACATTGCAGGTCGAGACACGTGGAAAAAACGTACAAAACAAGAGATTGGAGACAACAAGATTTTGGACGAATTTTTTAAAAATTTTCAAATTTTCAGATAGGAGGTTCCAGATAAGGTCAAAAACTACATACTCAGATCTTCACCAAACTTTGCAGGGATACATTGGATGTCAAGACACGTGGAAAAAACATACAAAACATAGGATTGGGGATATCAAGATTTTGGTCAAATTTTTTAAGAATTTTCAAATTTTCAGATAGGAGGTTCCATATAAGGTCAAAAACTACATACTCAGATCTTCACCAAACATTGCAGGGATACATTGGATGTCAAGACACGTGGAAAAAACGTACAAAACAAGAGAATGGATTCATCAAGATTTTCGACGAATTTTTGAAGAATTTTCAAATTTTCAGATAGGAGGTTCCAGATAAGGTCAAAAACTACATACTCAGATCTTCACAAAACGTTGCAGGGATACTTTTCATGTCAAGACACGTGGAAAAAACGTACAAAACAAGAGATTGGAGACATCAAGATTTTCGACGAATTTTTTAAGAATTTTCAAATTTTCAGATGGGAGGTTCCAGATAAGGTCAAAAACGACATACTCAGATCTTCACCAAACTTTGCAGGGATACATTGGATGTCAAGACACGTGGAAAAAACGTACAAAACAAGAGATTGGGGTCATCAAGATTTTGGACGGATTTTTTAGGAATTTTCAAATTTTCAGATGGGAGGTTCCAGATAAGGTCAAAAACTACATACTCAGATCTTCACCAAACTTTGCAGGGATACATTGGATGTCAAGACACGTGGAGAAAACGTACAAAACAGAAGATTGGAGACATCAAGATTTTGAACGAATTTTTTAAGAATTTTCAAATTTTCAGATAGGAGGTTCCATTAAGGTCAAAAACTACATACTCAGATCTTCACCAAACTTTGCATGGATACATTGGATGTCAAGACACGTGGAAAAAACATACAAAACATAGGATTGGGGACATCAAGATTTTGGTCGAATTTTTTAAGAATTTTCAAATTTTCAGATAGGAGGTTCCATATAAGGTCAAAAACTACATACTCAGATCTTCACCAAACTTTGCAGGGATACATTGGATGTCAAGACACGTGGAAAAAACATACAAGACCTAGGATTGGGGACATCAAGATTTTGGTCAAATTTTTAAAAATTTTCAAATTTTCAGGTTCCATATAAGGTCAAAAACTACATACTCAGATCTTCACCAAACTATGCAGGAATACATTGGATGTTAAGACACGTGGAAAAAACGTACAAAACAAGAGATTGGAGACATCAAGATTTTGGACGAATTTTTTAAGAATTTTCAAATTTTCAGAAATGCGGTTCCAGATAAGGTCAAAAACGACATACTCAGATCTTCACCAAACTTTGCAGGGATACATTGGATGTCAAGACACGTGGAAAAAACATACAAGACCTAGGATTGGGGACATCAAGATTTTGGTCAAATTTTTTAAGAATTTTCAAATTTTCAGGTTCCATATCAGGTCAAAAACTACATACTCAGATCTTCACCAAACTTTGCAGGGATACATTGGATGTCAAGACACGTGGAAAAAACGTACAAAACAAGAGATTGGAGACATCAAAATTTTGGACGAATTTTTTAAGAATTTTCAAATTTTCAGATAGGAGGTTCCATATAAGGTCAAAAACTACATACTCAGATCTTCACCAAACATTGCAGGGATACATTGGAGGTCAAGACACGTGGAAAAAACGTACAAAACAAGAGATTGGAGACATCAATATTTTGGACGAATTTTTAAAAGTTTTCAAATTTTCAGATAGGAGGTTCCAGATAAGGTACATACTGAGATCTTCACCAAACTTTGCATGGATACATTGGATGTCAAGACACGTGGAAAAAACATACAAAACATAGGATTGGGGATATCAAGATTTTGGTCAAATTTTTTAAGAATTTTCAAATTTACAGATAGGAGGTTCCATATAAGGTCAAAAACTACATACTCAGATCTTCACCAAACATTGCAGGGATACATTGGATGTCAAGACACGTGGAAAAAACGTACAAAACAAGAGATTGGAGACATCAAGATTTTGGACGAATTTTTGAAGAATTTTCAAATTTTCAGATAGGAGGGTCCAGATAAGGTCAAAAACTACATACTCAGATCTTCACCAAACGTTGCAGGGATACTTTGCATGTCAAGACACGTGGAAAAAACGTACAAAACAAGAGATTGGATACATCAAGATTTTCGACGAATTTTTTAAGAATTTTCAAATTTTCAGATGGGAGGTTCCAGATAAGGTCAAAAACGACATACTCAGATCTTCACCAAACTTTGCATGGATACATTGGATGTCAAGACACGTGGAAAAGACGTACAAAACAAGAAATTGGAGACATCAAGATTTCTGACGAATTTTTTAAGAATTTTGAAATTTTCAGAAAGGAGGTTCCGTATAAGGTCAAAAACTACATACTCAGATCTTCACCAAACTTTGCAGGGATACATTGGATGTCAAGACACGTGGAAAAAACGTACAAAACAAGAGATTGGGGTCATCAAGATTTTGGACGGATTTTTTAGGAATTTTCAAATTTTCAGATGGGAGGTTCCAGATAAGGTCAAAAACTACATACTCAGATCTTCACCAAACTTTGCAGTGATACATTGGATGTCAAGACACGTGGAAAAAACGTACAAAACAAGAGATTGGAGACATCAAGATTTTGGACGAATTTTTTAAGAATTTTCAAATTTTCAGATAGGAGGTTCCAGATAAGGTCAAAAACTACATACTCAGATCTTCACCAAACGTTGCAGGGATACTTTGCATGTCAAGACACGTGGAAAATACGTACAAAACAAGAGATTGGAGACATCAAGATTTTCGACGAATTTTTTAAGAATTTTCAAATTTTCAGATGGGAGGTTCCAGATAAGGTCAAAAACGACATACTCAGATCTTCACCAAACTTTGCATGGATACATTGGATGTCAAGACACGTGGGAAAAACGTACAAAACAAGAAATTGGAGACATCAAGATTTTGGACGAATTTTTTAAGAATTTTCAAATTTTCAGAAAGGAGGTTCCGTATAAGGTCAAAAACCACATAATCAGATCTTCACCAAACTTTGCAGGGATACATTGGATGTCAAGACACGTGGAAAAAACGTACAAAACAAGAGATTGGGGTCATCAAGATTTTGGACGGATTTTTTAGGAATTTTCAAATTTTCAGATGGGAGGTTCCAGATAAGATCATAAACTACATACTCAGATCTTCACCAAACTTTGCAGGGATACATTGGATGTCAAGACACGTGGAAAAAACGTACAAAACAAGAGATTGGAGACATCAAGATTTTGAACGAATTTTTTAAGAATTTTCAAATTTTCAGATAGGAGGTTCCATATAAGGTCAAAAACTACATACTCAGATCTTCACCAAACATTGCAGGGATACATTGGATGTCAAGACACGTGGAAAAAATGTACAAAACAAGAGATTGGAGACATCAAGATTTTCGACGGATTTTTTAAGAATTTTCAAATTTTCAGATAGGAGGTTCCATATAAGGTCAAAAACTACATACTCAGATCTTCACCAAACTTAGCAGGGATACATTGGATGTCAAGACACGTGGAAAAAACATACAAGACATAGGATTGGGGACATCAAGATTTGGTCAAATTTTTTAAGAATTCTCAAATTTTCAGATAGGAGGTTTCATATAAGTTCAAAAACTACATACTCAGATCTTCACCAAACATTGCAGGGATACATTGGATGTCAAGACTCGTGGAAAAAATGTACAAAACAAGAGATTGGAGACATCAAGATTTTCGACGGATTTTTTAAGAATTTTTAAATTTTCAGATGGGAGGTTCCAGATAAGGTCAAAAACGACATGCTCAGATCTTCTCCAAACTTGGCATGGATACATTGGATGTCAAGACACGTGGAAAAAACATACAAAACATAGGTTTGGGGACATCAAGATTTTGGTCGAATTTTTTAAGAATTTTCAAATTTTCAGATAGGAGGTTCCAGATAAGGTCAAAAACTACATACTCAGATCTTCACCAAACTTTGCAGGGATACATTGGATGTCAAGACACGTGGAAAAAACGAACAAAACAAGAGATTGGAGACATCAAGATTTTGGACGAATTTTTGAGGAATTTTCAAATTTTCAGAAATGAGGTGCCAGATAAGGTCAAAAACTACATACTCAGATCTTCACCAAACTTTGCAGGGATACATTGGATGTCAAGACACGTGGGAAAAA
Organism: Lepisma saccharinum; assembly: GCF_977018435.1. NCBI lineage: Eukaryota > Metazoa > Arthropoda > Insecta > Zygentoma > Lepismatidae > Lepisma > Lepisma saccharinum. The sequence goes on from NW_028143071.1 coordinate 76,670, forward strand.
CGTACAAAACAAGAGATTGGAGACATCAAGATTTTGGACGAATTTCCTAACAATTTTCAAATTTTCAGATAGGAGGTTCCAGATAAGGTCAAAAACGACATACTCAGATCTTCACCAAACTTTGCAGGGATACATTGGATGTCAAGACACGTGGAAAAAACGTACAAAACAAGAGATTGGGGTCATCAAGATTTTGGACGGATTTTTTAGGAATTTTCAAATTTTCAGATGGGAGGTTCCAGATAAGGTCAAAAACTACATACTCAGATCTTCACCAAACTTTGCAGGGATACATTGGATGTCAAGACACGTGGAAAAAACGTACAAAACAGAAGATTGGAGACATCAAGATTTTGAACGAATTTTTTAAGAATTTTCAAATTTTCAGATAGGAGGTTCCATTAAGATCAAAAACTACATACTCAGATCTTGACCAAACTTTGCATGGATACATTGGATGTCAAGACACGTGGAAAAAACATACAAAACATAGGATTGGGGACATCAAGATTTTGGTCGAATGTTTTAAGAATTTTCAAATTTTCAGATAGGAGGTTCCATATAAGGTCAAAAACTACATACTCAGATCTTCACCAAACTTTGCAGGGATACATTGGATGTCAAGACACGTGGAAAAAACATACAAGACCTAGGATTGGGGACATCAAGATTTTGGTCAAATTTTTAAGAATTTTCAAATTTTCAGGTTCCATATAAGGTCAAAAACTACATACTCAGATCTTCACCAAACTATGCAGGAATACATTGGATGTTAAGACACGTGGAAAAAACGTACAAAACAAGAGATTGGAGACATCAAGATTTTGGACGAATTTTTTAAGAATTTTCAAATTTTCAGAAATGCGGTTCCAGATAAGGTCAAAAACTACATACTCAGATCTTCACCAAACTTTGCAGGGATACATTGGATGTCAAGACACGTGGAAAAAACGTACAAAACAAGGGATTGGGGTCATCAAGATTTTGGACGGATTTTTTAGGAATTTTCAAATTTTCAGATGGGAGGTTCCAGATAAGGTCAAAAACTACATACTCAGATCTTCACTAAACTTTGCAGGGATACATTGGATTTCAAGACACGTGGAAAAAACGTACAAAACAAGAGATTGGGGTCATCAAGATTTTGGACGGATTTTTTAAGAATTTTCAAATTTTCAGATGGGAGGTTCCAGATAAGGTCAAAAACGACATACTCAGATCTTCACCAAACTTTGCAGGAATACATTGGATGTCAAGACATGTGGAAAAAACATACAAAACATAAGATTCGGGTCATCAAGATTTTGGTCGAATTTTTTAAGAATTTTCAAATTTTCAGATAGGAGGTTCCATATAAAGTAAAAAACTACATACTCAGATCTTCACCGAACTTTGCAGGGATACATTGGATGTCAAGACACGTGGAAAAAACATACAAAACATAGGATTGGGGACATCAAGATTTTGGTCAAATTTTTTAAGAATTTTCAAATTTTCAGATAGGAGGTTCCATATAAGGTCAAAAACTACATACTCAGATCTTCACCAAACATTGCAGGGATACATTGGATGTCAAGACACGTGGAAAAAACGTACAAAACAAGAGATTGGAGACATCAAGATTTTCGACGAATTTTTTAAGAATTTTCAAATTTTCAGATGGGAGGTTCCATGTAAGGTCAAAAACGACATACTCAGATCTTCACCAAACTTTGCATGGATACATTTGATGTCAAGACACGTGGAAAAAACGTACAAAACAAGAAATTGGAGACATCAAGATTTTGGACGAATTTTTTAAGAATTTTCAAATTTTCAGAAAGGAGTTTCCGTATAAGGTCAAAAACTACATACTCAGAACTTCACCAAACTTTGCAGGGATACATTGGATGTCAAGACACGTGGAAAAAACGTACAAAACAAGAGATTGGGGTCATCAAGATTTTGGACGGATTTTTTAGGAATTTTCAAATTTTCAGATGGGAGGTTCCAGATAAGGTCAAAAACTACATACTCAGATCTTCACCAAACTTTGCAGTGATACATTGGATGTCAAGACACGTGGAAAAAACGTACAAAACAAGAGATTGGAGACATCAAGATTTTGAACGAATTTTTTAAGAATTTTCAAATTTTCAGATAGGAGGTTCCATATAAGGTCAAAAACTACATACTCAGATCTTCACCAAACTTTGCATGGATACATTGGATGTCAAGACACGTGGAAAAAACATACAAAACATAGGATTTGGGACATCAAGATTTTGGTCGAATTTTTTAAGATTTTTCAAATTTTCAGATAGGAGGTTCCATATAAGGTCAAAAACTACATACTCAGATCTTCCCCAAACTTAGCAGGGATACATTGGATGTCAAGACACGTGGAAAAAACATACAAGACATAGGATTCTGGACATCAAGATTTTTATCAAATTTTTTAAGAATTTTCAAATTTTCAGATAGGAGGTTCCATATAAGGTCAAAAACTACATACTCAGATCTTCACCAAACATTGCAGGAATACAATGGATGTCAAGACACGTGGAAAAAATGTACAAAACAAGAGATTGGAGACATCAAGATTTTCGACGGATTTTTTAAGAATTTTCAAATTTTCAGATGGGAGGTTCCAGATAAGGTCAAAAACGACATACTCAGATCTTCACCAAACTTTGCATGGATACATTGGATGTCAAGACACGTGGAAAAAACATACAAAACATAGGATTGGGGACATCAAGATTTTGGTCGAATTTTTTAAGAATTTTCAAATTTTCAGAAATGAGGTGCCAGATAAAGTCAAAAACTACATACTCAGATCTTCACCAAACCTTGCAGGGATACATTGGATGTCAAGACACGTGGAAAAAACGCACAAAACAAGAGATTGGAGACATCAAGATTTTGGACGAATTTTTTAAGAATTTTCAAATTTTCAGATAGGAGGTTCCAGATGAGGTCAAAAACTACATACTCAGATCTTCACCAAACTTTGCAGGAATACTTTGCATGTCAAGACACGTGGAAAAAACGTACAAAACAAGAGATCGGAGACATCAAGATTTTCGACGAATTTTTTAAGAATTTTCAAATTTTCAGATAGGAGGTTCCAGATAAGGTCAAAAACGACATACTCAGATCTTCACCAAACTTTGCAGGGATACATTGGATGTCAAGACACGTGGAAAAAACGTACAAAACAAGAGATTGGAGACATCAAGATTTTGGACGAATTTTTTAAGAATTTTCAAATTTTCAGAAAGGATGTTCCAGATAAGGTCAAAAACGACATACTCAGATCTTCACCAAACTTTGCAGGGATACATTGCAGGTCGAGACACGTGGAAAAAACGTACAAAACAAGAGATTGGAGACAACAAGATTTTGGACGAATTTTTTAAAAATTTTCAAATTTTCAGATAGGAGGTTCCAGATAAGGTCAAAAACTACATACTTAGATCTTCACCAAACTTTGCAGGGATACATTGGATGTCAAGACACGTGGAAAAAACATACAAAACATAGGATTGGGGATATCAAGATTTTGGTCAAATTTTTTAAGAATTTTCAAATTTTCAGATAGGAGGTTCCATATAAGGTCAAAAACTACATACTCAGATCTTCACCAAACATTGCAGGGATACATTGGATGTCAAGACACGTGGAAAAAACGTACAAAACAAGAGATTGGATTCATCAAGATTTTCGACGAATTTTTTAAGAATTTTCAAATTTTCAGATAGGAGGTTCCAGATAAGGTCAAAAACTACATACTCAGATCTTCACAAAACGTTGCAGGGATACTTTTCATGTCAAGACACGTGGAAAAAACGTACAAAACAAGAGATTGGAGACATCAAGATTTTCGACGAATTTTTTAAGAATTTTCAAATTTTCAGATGGGAGGTTCCAGATAAGGTCAAAAACGACATACTCAGATCTTCACCAAACTTTGCAGGGATACATTGAATGTCAAGACACGTGGAAAAAACGTACAAAACAAGAGATTGGGGTCATCAAGATTTTGGACGGATTTTTTAGGAATTTTCAAATTTTCAGATGGGAGGTTCCAGATAAGGTCAAAAACTACATACTCAGATCTTCACCAAACTTTGCAGGGATACATTGGATGTCAAGACACGTGGAAAAAACGTACAAAACAGAAGATTGGAGACATCAAGATTTTGAACGAATTTTTTAAGAATTTTCAAATTTTCAGATAGGAGGTTCCATTAAGGTCAAAAACTACATACTCAGATCTTCACCAAACTTTGCATGGATACATTGGATGTCAAGACACGTGGAAAAAACATACAAAACATAGGATTGGGGACATCAAGATTTTGGTCGAATTTTTTAAGAATTTTCAAATTTTCAGATAGGAGGTTCCATATAAGGTCAAAAACTACATACTCAGATCTTCACCAAACTTTGCAGGGATACATTGGATGTCAAGACACGTGGAAAAAACATACAAGACCTAGGATTGGGGACATCAAGATTTTGGTCAAATTTTTAAGTATTTTCAAATTTTCAGGTTCCATATAAGGTCAAAAACTACATACTCAGATCTTCACCAAACTATGCAGGAATACATTGGATGTTAAGACACGTGGAAAAAACGTACAAAACAAGAGATTGGAGACATCAAGATTTTGGACGAATTTTTTAAGAATTTTCAAATTTTCAGAAATGCGGTTCCAGATAAGGTCAAAAACTACATACTCAGATCTTCACCAGTAGTGTAATTGGGCCGGTTCAAAATAATACTTTGTAGGTATGCCCTTTTTTATGAATGGAATATCAGTTTTTGACATATTTTGACAATTTTTTTGTCGATGTTTTAGCGTTTAGCGATGTTTTAGTACAAATTTTCACTATACTCATTTTTTTTTCCACTCATACTTGGTAGGTATATTATGATCTTACGTGGTATGACTTAACCCCATCTATTTTTTTATTCGTGCTAAACTACACGAGAGCGATCTTACGTGGTATGACTTAACCCCATCTATTTTTTTTATTCGTGCTAAACTACACGAGAGCGATCTTACGTGGTATGACTTAACCCCATCTATTTTTTTATTCGTGCTAAACTACACGAGAGCGATCTTACGTGGTATGACTTAACCCCATCTATTTTTTTTATTTGTGCTGAACTACACGAGAGCGATCTTACGTGGTATGACTTAACCCATCTATTTTTTTTATTCGTGCTAAACTACATGAGAGCCTCTACGTGTTTTGACCTACTTTAGAGTAGGACCATAAAGACAGTTCACCAACCGAAAATGGGGCTCGGAGTGAGACTCGGTGAGGCTCGCCTTAATGGTTTGCTCTTGTAAGGCATAAGCCTCATTTTCTTGCAGTGTTGCCAACACCTTACTCAAAAAAAATCACCAAGGTTTTTTTTCTTGGTCTAACCTAACCTAAAGCAAGGAGCTGGCGAGCTTTTTTTTTATGCATTTAACCTCAGTGGTAGCATATTTTGACGATTTTTTTTGTTGATTTTATAGCGTTTGACGATGCAATTTTCACCGCATCTAATTTTTTCCCACTCACACCTGGTACGAATGCCACGATCTTACGTGATATAACTTAACCTATCCTTTATTTTTCTTACGAACTTTTTAAAACTGCTCCGTCACCCTCTCGTTCTTCACGTCGTACGCGAAAGACTTCTCTGCAATCAGGATGACGCTGCACAGAGTATCGGCAGGCAGCGCGTCGTGGAACTCGCAGACGATCTTGATGTTGGTTCGATCGTTGACCACCACCTGCTTTCTTTTTGTGGTATTGATGACGAACATCGGCCTGCGTGCTTTGAATTCGCTGGGCGTGTAGTACATGTCCACGCTTCCCTCGGTCACGCGTTTGTAAGCCGTGTAAGCTTCGTAAAGTTTGAGGTAATCGTCTTTGGTCATGTCGAGGTTGTAATTCTCGCGCGGGAACACTTCGTTCCTACCGTTCTTCAGATAAACGTTCTTGATCTTGCAGTCGTCGAACTTGCTGGAATCTTTTTCCTGATCGTTATCGCGCCCGGTCTGAAAAAGCACTACGACGAAATATGGCATGTCGAACTGTATGTTGTTGAACTGCGTCGTCACGTCGAATTCCATGTGACTTCCCGACGCCACCTTCTGCACGCACTGGTAACCGTGAAAGTGAATCGGCACCTGCGGACTTTTCAAGATCTCCGCTTTGTACTTGAGGGCGTAGTTTGTTTCGTATTCCACCACCGGCATTCTCAATTCCATGCTCCGGATGACGCATTTCGCTGCTTCGGGTAAAGTGTTGGCTATCGGCGTGGTGCCGTCCGGACCCAAAGTAGCGTATCGCATTAGTGCGTCGTTGTCTTTGGCCGCTCTTCGAAACGTGATCCTCAGTCCTCCCTTCCACATGATCTCCTTGTAGTCCGAGAAGAAACCAGGCAGCAGACGCATGGGAAAGAGCACCGTGTGACTTTTCGTCGATATTTTGGTCCCCGCTTCGAATCCTCCCGCCTGATAGTACGCCGCATCCGTTTTGGATAATTTCAAAGTTCCCACTGCCGTCGACGTGATGCCTGGATAATCTATTCTGTCGATGACGGTGTTGTGTTTTCTCACCTCCACCTGCGAGAACAGGTGAGGCACGAAGTTGTCCACGAGTATCAAGTTTGCTGCTGCGGGAAACGCGTCTCCGCTTTCTTTCTTCACCACGTCGAATTGAAGGTAGAGGTCCGCTCTGTGAGGATGAATGAACCCGTCGCCTACGTCCACGTCGTATTCGATCTCCCTGTTTGCTTCGTTCAGATTGGCGAACGTGCGACGGTTCGGAGGGAAAGATTGCAATTCGTAACTTTCGATTTGCTCCATTTTACATGTATGGTTATTTATTACACGTTGATCTCCACGATGGCCGTCGTAGTGGCACCTGCGAAATCCACCACGTCTCCTTTCTCGTTCGTCACCACCAACTCTATGTCGTCTATGCGGTTGCGGCATACTGGAAAATAGATCGGCGAAGAGGGCGTGTAGATGATCGGTTCCCTGAACTCGGAACTTGGTTTGAAAGTGGCTATGATTCCCGTCTGCTTGTGACTTCCTAATAATCCGTCCGAGGATTTTGTGATCATACCTTCCGCCACGTTGCAGTGTACGTTCAGAGTCTCTATGGCCAAGAATTTAGGAATGTTGGTTGCTGTGTGCTTGATGCCAGCTTCGAGTTTTGTGTCGTTCTCGAAACCTAAAAGTTCTCCCATGGTGCCCAGGTCCACGGTCTCCGTCGCGGATAGGATTTCCACTCTGTGCGTGACCGAATTTTGAGAAAGGTATGTGCCTTTGGGTAACTGAGCTTGCAAAGTGGAAAGATTGTATTGGCCTGGCGTGACGACGATGTGTTCGCTTCCGACGCTAATTTTGTTGTTGTGCTGCGTAACGTTAGGTATGAGGTACATGCTGTAGAATGCACGCAGAGCCACGGATTTAGGATAGACGATGTCGTCGTGCAGCGTGAGTTTCAAGATTGAAGATTCGCTCGTGAGATGGAACACGCCCATCCTAGTGATGCTGTTTGAGGTTCCACAATGCTTTCTGGAAATCCTCGATTGTAGGGTTATTTATTTTAGAGAGAAACGCGAGCACGGAGAGGCAGAGATGGCCGCAGTTCACGTCTCCGAAATTTTGAATGCGTTCGTCGTTGTAGTATATAGAGGTTTTGTTCGTTTTCAGATAATAAATTAAATTTGTAGGTGGAACACCTCCGAAAGAATCGAAAACGAATGCTTTATCATCGTTTTTGTGGTAACATATCCAATGCGTGCCTGGATTTTCTTGACCGTCCAAGTTGACTACTCCGCATTCTCTTCTTTTCACGCTTGAAGGTAACGAGTCGGACATGAAAACTCCTCTGAAGTGTTTGATTTGTAACGGTTCGATCAGAGATTCAATGTCTCGGTTGGTGAGTGCTTCTGTTTCTTTTTTTAAACTTTCTCATCACGCCCTTGCCTCTTTTTTTCTCCATGGCCAGGTTGTGACGTTTCTGTTCTTCCAACTCGGCCTTGTTCTTCTTCGAGTCGATGACGGTTTTCGCGATGGCGGCACTTCCGCCGGCTAAACTTCCAACGGCCCCAATGCTGCCAGGATGGCCGGGATGCTGAATATGAAACCTCCGACCTTTTGCTGTTTCCGCGAACGCTGCAATCTTTTCAATTGAGGTGTACTGAGCAGCAATTTCATTCCGTGTCCTTTCGACAAGCAAGAACGTTTCTTCTCGCGTTGTTTCTTGGTGAGTAACCCATCGAGAGCACCTAGATTTTTAAGATTGGAGTATGGTATCTGGTACACGACACCCTTGGGCTTCATGTTGATGCTCTATGTGTTATTTTCACGGTATGTTATTTATATATATATTCTGAGATTTTTTCTTGTGTAGTTTTTTACGGTATGTTATTTATATACCCCACCCCAATTTTTGTTTCGTGTTCATGGCGATGGTGGTACCCAGTGCGGCGACCCGTTCACCCAGCGATGCGTCTCTGCTCACGAACCTTTCGAAAGCTGCGTGCTCCAATTTTCTGTCTGCTTCGTGACGTGCGTCCAGATCCGTCTGCGTGGTGTTGTAGGCGATGTCGTGATCTTTGCATGCGGCGTCCAACGGATTCACACCCTTGTCTCCTCTCTCCAATCTTTTCTCGAGTTTGGTACCCGGTCCGCAGTACTGGTAGCCAGGTAGATGCATCTCGAAAGGTAACTTGTTGATGATGTCGTTCACGAGTCCCTTTCCTTCGGCCACGTTCCAAAATTTCGGAGGCAGCGTGTTGATGATTTTGATGAGGTAACCTATGCCCTTGTCGTCGTTCACGATGAAGTTGGAAAGTTTCGTGCTGATCATGTCCACGATGCCAACCTTCTCGTTGTAGAAATTACGGTTGCCTGCATTCTCTTCGCCGGCTATCACCAACAATCGGTCCACGAGCTTCCTCACGTCGTCCACCCAAACGAATTCTTTGGGTAACGTGTTGTAGCGTTTGACGCCGCTGCCTGTTTTGACCTGGTTCCAAATCGGTTTGATGAGATTCCTGTACTTCTCGCCGCTGCTCGATTTCACCCTATTCTGCGAGGCGTCGTTGTTCTGGTACAAGGCATCCGTCATGATGAGAATTTCCTTGTAACTCTGGTAATCTTCGTCGGTGTAATCTTTCGGCTGCTTTTTGGCAACGAGTTCCCACAGTCCCACCGTACCCGGATACCTGTTCCAACTATCCTTGTCGCCTAAATTAATTTTAATGTCGTTGCCTTCGAAGGTCACCTTCGATTTCCCAATCTTCCACACCACACCGCCGCCTTCGCTAGTTTCCATGCTGGGATACAATCCGAACACTTCATCCTTGTCGAATTTCCCCGTGCTCAGGTAGTCTCGTGCCAAAGGTCCCAACTCGATTTTATTCGAAGACGACGTGCTGCCTATGGCTCGACGTCGTGCCGGTGCATCCTTCAGTTCGAACGGCGTCGAAGGAATGCTCGAAATAGGCGTGGGTACGGCGTAACTTTTAGCTGCGAGCGGTACGAGTTCATTAATCAAATTTTTATTTTGTTCCGTGACACTTTTAATTTCTTTACCTAGACCGCTGATGGCATCGATCACAGGTTGATCCTGACGTTTCTTCTCTTCGTAGAATCCGCGATTCTCGGATTTCCAACCTTTGAAGCGTTTCGCGAGGTATTTTCGCAACTTGAGATTTTCGTCTTCGATTTTTCGTTTCGTCATGACGTTATTTATATACGTCGTTTCTCACAACGTTGCAACGTTTAGAAAGTCGTTGATTTTGTTTCTGTATTTTCCGTCGTTGGGTTTCCTCGTCATGTCGATCGTCGCGAAACCGAAATCGTCACCGTTCCAGCAAGTAGAGCAGCAGCGTTCCGAAAATTGATTGTAGTTCATGTCTCCGCCTACGTAGTCATCGTACGCGTGCTTGAGGTTGGTGTGATCTTGACGAAACAAACATATGAAATTAGCGTTGTCGCGTACTAACTGTTTTGGAATTTTGGAAAATGTTTGAGCTAGGTAGAAACAATCCATTCCTTTGTGACGACCTTGCGTGAAAAAGTTGCGAATTTCATTTTGATTTTCCAGGATGGCGTCGTCGAACACGACGACTGAATTTTCACGACAATCGTCGAGTGGTTTTATTTCCGAAGCGAACGTTGCAATGTCCAGACCATCGTACACTTTCATCAGCTGCTGGTATTTGGATTGCTCCAAACTTTTCGAGAACACGTACAGGTGCCTCTTCTTCCAATCTAGCCAATTCGGTGCGAGGAGAAAATTGTCCACGAGCAGTGTCGTTTTCCCACACCCCGAAGGACCTACGATCAGACAGCGGATGCTGTCGGGAAGCAACTCACCGTTCTTTTTTTTTCTCGTTTGACTTTCCGGATCCGGTAGACGCTTCACCACGTTCCACGTACTCACAAGATCACTTCGTCCGCGTCGATCCAACTCTTTTCCGGAAGTCCCAGCCATTTGACAAACAGTTTGTCACCTTTCCTACGCAATACTTTCTCGATGAGATACGTGTCGGGGTGTTTCGTTTTAGAGAGTTCCTCTTCGTAAAATCTTCCTTTCAAAATCTCGCCGCTACTATCTTTTATTATATACGTGTGTCGGTTTCCGGGTAGAACTCGAACCACCGTAAAAAGTTCTGTGCTCCAATTTTTTGTGAATCCCTTCTCGAAGGTGCGTTTGAATTTGCTGATCCTCACCTGGTCTCCAATTTTGTATTTAGCTTTTTTTGTCGTGGGTGTGTACTTTGGACAGTAAACGGTAGAAATTAAACGCTGCTCGTCGGACTTGGTAACGTCGGCTGGCTTCATGCCTATCGTTCTGTGTACCGTTTCATTATAGGTGTCGACGAGTTCCGGCAGGATGTCGACCCATTTGTAATTTCCCCGAAGCGTGAATCGTTTCCACATGTGTGTTTTCAAGGTTCGATTGAATCTTTCCACGATGCTGGCTTTGATGTGACTGAAGGTCGAATAATGTCGAATCTTGTGTTTTTGAATAAACTTTTGGAATACGGCGTTGTAAAATTCTTTACCGTTGTCCGTTTGCAGAAACCGTGGTCGTCTGCCGCCGCTTTCGCGAAAAATTGTCTTGAATGCTTCCGTGACGCACGTTCCCGTTTTCGCCTTCAAAGGTAGAGCCCATGCGAATTTCGAAAACGTGTCTATGACGGTGAGAAGGTACTTGTTGCCCTTGTTCAATTTATGCACGTTTTTCAAATTGCCGCTGCTCATCTCCACGAGGTCGCTTTGCCAGAGGTCGTCGATGCCCTTGGTTACCACGGCCAAACGTTCGTAGTTGCGGCGTGCAGGTTTATGCAATTCTTCGACGATGGCTTGCCTAGACATTTTTTTTTAGAGATTACGTTTCAAGAGAAGCACAAGCGTGATGGGATTCAAAGAGGGTGGCACTTCGCTCGTGTTTTGAATGATCAGCTTATCGCCGGCACTCACGTCGAAAACGGTGAGATCTTCGTCTTCGTGTATTTCATATATGTTGCGCGTTTCGTTCCAACGCGCCAGAGGAATGTTTCCTGCTTTCTGGACACCACGATTCGATATCAACGTCATGGTGGGAACGCTAGCTTTTCTACCGTGAGACCAGTACGAAAATTCGTTTATCTGAATCGTGCCATCGAGGAGAAACTTGTAGTACGGATGATAAGGATGCAACATGTACAGTTTGTTACCTTCGACGAACGTGGAGATTCTCTGTTGATTGGGTACGCTGTTGATTTCGATGGCTTGCAGAGAATGCAGTTTAGCGAATTTAGTGTCGACGCCGAGCAGATTACTGTGAACTTGTCCGAGTTTATTTTCGATGGGCAGCAGATGCTCGACTATGGTATCCGTTACGGCAGAAAACGACGGTTTGATTTTCACTTCCACGTTCAACTGCTTGTAGTTTTCGTTGAGTTCTTGCAACTTGGCACCGAAAGAGGTCAGCGTCGATTCCTGCGTGGATTCCAGCACTCCAACTTGATCTCTGATGTTGACGACGATGTTCTGAAGGTTCTCGACTTGATTCAATTTCGAGCTCTTCTCGGTAAGATCGTTCACGATGCTTCGCATCTCTGTAAACTGCGTGTGAAGGTCGGCGACGCTCTGCGAAGTGGGCAGCGTCGACACCAGCGAACTGATTTCGTCTCGAATCTGTTCCACGTTCGCCGTTTCCGTTTCCAGTCGTTTCAGCATTCGAGATATGTTTCTTTTCAAAGTGTGCAATTCTTTGGAGGTGGGGAGATTGGCCACTTTACTCTCGAGATCGCTCAACGAACTTTTGATGTCGCTCGATTCGGATAGTGCCGTCACCGCCGTTTTCAATTTTTCCAAATCTTCGCTCGAAGGCACGCTCGTCCGTAACGATTCCAAGTCACCCTGTATGTTGTCGAGTACGTGATGAAAATGAGCGAGATTCGTTTCGACGTTCAAATTTTCTAAATATTCGATCTTCTGCTGAACCGTGCTCAACGTGTCTTGAATGCTCGTCAACGCTCTTGCTTCAGCGTGAATATTTTTAATTTCTTCGTTGATCAATTCCAAGGACGCCTGAAGCGTGGCGATGGTGGTTTGAATGTGTTCGAAATCTCGATAGGCCTCCAATTGAATTTTTATGTTCGCGACGCTTTTACCGATGACCTGCAATTCGTCCGACGATGGTAGGTTCGTCATGGTATCTTCCAAAGTCTGCAACTTGGATTTAATTTCTTCCAACGTGCCGGTGAATTCTTCTTGTAATTTGGAAACGACGACGTGCAAGCGTTCTACATCAATATCGTTCACGACGGTTTGAAGTTCGGAGAAATTCTTTTCTATTGCGGAAGTTCGTTCTTCGATTTCGAGTTTCAATTTTTCCAAATCTTCATTTTTCGATTGAAATTGCTGTAATTTGGCCAAATCATTTTGAAGCGAATCCACGCTCAACTGTATATTTTGAACGCTGTCGTAAGAAGGTACGTCGACATAATTTTTTATCAGCGTCTTCAGTTCGGAATCGATTTTGAGAATGGGGTCGAGACATTGCGTTTGGAGCGTAGCGATCTCAGACTCTAAACTTTTGTTTAAGGTCTCCTGCAAAGCGATCAAATCGGTCCTCAACTTCTTAACTCGAATGTCCAACATGAGAATCTCTTCTGCGTGGTCTACACGCTTGGTGTTGCCGAAAATGTCGTTAGGCATTTTGGTTAACGGTTATTTATAATAGGATAGACGATTCGTAATTCTACGAAGAGAGGAACGAGTTTGTCGTAATCTCCTAGGAGTTCCACGTAAAGTAAATCTCCTGCAGACACATCGTACGCCATGTTAGAAAGTACCTTGTCGTGCTTCATTCGAAAAATATTCTTGCCGGTAGAAATTTTGATTTCGCCTGCGTTTTCCGGATTCACGGTGATTTGAAGTTTCCCGTCGATCGGAATTTCGTAGAAATGTAAATTGTTGTTGAAGACGTAAAACATTTTACCAACGTTCTCGTCCAATTTCGTCCAAATGCTGTTCAGGTGAATAATCAGTAGACCGTTGAGTTTAGTTAACATAGAAGGTAGAAATTCATGATCTGTCGTCGTGCGGTGTACAGTCTCCATTGTTTGCTTTCGGAAACCAAACAGATTCATTGTCCTTGCTATTTATTTTATTGTGTATGTGAGACAGTTAAAGTTTTTTTTTCAATTGCATTGCCTACAATTTTTACTAATTTCTAAACGATAGTGTCCCCAAGGCAACGTGTGGATTCCACAAGACAAAATACATCTTTTATCGTCATGCGGATCTAATGCTACTTTCCTAACTTTGTTTGTTGTAATCACGTGGTCTACACTTTGGATTCTTTGTTCTATACTTAGTATCGTCGATTGTGAGTAAAGGCAATCCATGTAATCGTGGAAGGTGAGTTTGTTCTCCACCGTATTTTTGCCCACACCTTTTGCTTTCTTTGTGACGCTACTCTCTGTTCTCATGGCATACATCTTCGAACGCAAACCCGCGAACTCAACAATAATATCACCGTTACATTCATCTTTCAGTTTACCTAGGACTTTTTTGTTACGAGATGGAATTCCAAATCTGTTGGGTTGAGGATACGCAGAAGTATCGAAATACTCAAGCATGGAAGGATTTTTTATGTCTTCGTATAGGTTAGGTGTTTGTATGCTGTAAATGAAGCTGTCGGTGTCCGTGTACAAAAGTGATATTTTATCATTGTAGAAGGGTTTCATCACGTCGTAATGAAATTCGAACATGTAAAGTTTCGACAAGTCGAGAACCGTTGCGCCAACGTAAATTGGTTTTCTGAATTTCATCAATTTTATATCTAGATTGAAAAGTGCCAAATTCTCGTTGTAAATTTTTCTCGACTTGAATCTAGGATCGGCTATCCACTTCCGACATTTATTCTTATCGGAAATTAATTTCACGTCTACGTGCTTTCTAACATTCTCCATGGTCTTTCCGTACACCGCATTGTTCATTAATTTAAAGAAGTCCTTGTCTAAATCGGAAGTGGCAGCTGTTCTATGTTGTGTGTTAGTTTCTATGTAAGGTCTTAACCACGTGGAATGTTTAAACTTCAGTATTCTTCTAACATTTACTATCTGAACACCCTTCCCAATCAAAAACCGGAGATTCTTGTAGTGGACGACGTATCTCTGTTTAGGGTCCAATGTTAACAAAAGCTTGTCTTGAACCGTGTCGGGTGGACATTTGATTTCGGGAGTCGGAGGCAAATCCGAAAACGTGTCGTGCAGGTGGTCGGAGAATTGGAGATCTACCTCTGCGAAGAAACCACACTCGCTATCGTCGAAATGAATAATATCTATCGAAGTGGGATCTAACCATTCGAATCCCCCGTAAGGAAGTTTCTGAACCATGGCATGTCCGTAGAGATTATTAACATCGGCGTAGAAGATGTAATTCGATGCTCGATTTGAATCGTAATCTTCTTTCATGTGTACGTTATTAGCTTTTGCATGTCTCTGTACGCATTGCACCATTCCACCTCGTATCCCTCTTTCGATGAAAAGTAACATGTCAACGTCCGATATCAGTTCCAGCTTGACCTTTGTCTGGAATAACATTGCCGACCACGCTAATCCCGGTAGACTGTAGAAATACGCTGGATCTAATTTATAAATATTCGTTGCCGTTTTCCTGAACGCTTGAAAAACATCCGCGAGTATCGTCACGTCCAGTTTTAAGTATGCGTCGTGGTAGTCTCCGAGTGTTGTACATTCTAATTTCTCCCACATGAGTTGCGCGTGTTGGTATTCTTCGTCCGTGATTCCTTTCTCTCTGAGTCTGCTGTAAAATTCTCTTGGAAGTGGAAGAGCGTCGTCGTTAAATTTAGAATTATCACTAACATATTCGTAAGGATAAATCCCTTTACGTCTAACGAGTTCTATGTCTACGTTGGGAAAACTAGCTCTAGTTATTTTAAATTGATCGTCGGTGAGTTTGTTCGCTAAAGCATCCAGACTTGCAGAGAGAAATCTATACGAATCCAGGAAGCGCATCTCGATTGTATTTTTCGTTCCCGGAATCGACACTTGCTTGCTGAGACTAATGTAGCGTTCTTCATTCTCGGCCAAGACACCTGTACGTTTCGGATCGTAGCCAAGATGTCTCACCAGGTGGTGAAAATCATATCCGCTTCCGTTGTGAAAGAATATGGGGATGAATTTAGGTTTCTGGATTTTAAGATTGCACGTGTTGCAAATTCCACCTACGTAGTTTCCGCTGAAATGATCGTGGTGGAATATTTTTTTGTTCTCATCAGTGAAACTTTGATCACATACCGGACACACCTCAGTGGAATTGTAATTTTGAAGTTCATTTTCAGTTAAAGGTGCCATCGGTTTTGATGTAAGCAGTACGCTACCAATTACCTCAACCTCCTCCACCATTTTTTCCAGGAAGTGTTCGATTACATTTGGTCCGCGGTATATATATGCTTCATTTATTTTATCACGTCGCACAACAACATAGCCGAAACTGTTTGGTTGATGAAGCTGGTACGGCGTTGTGGAGGAAATTTTAGGATCCGGTTCGCAGTACGAGAGTGGTTTGAGGAACGCCTCGAAATCTGCGACGATGATTGCGGGATGTTCCAACAATGCCTTGTGCATTTTGAATTCTTCGACTTCGTTCGTTTCGGGCATCAACATTCTAGCCGGTCTGTTGTCACCGCAATAAATTTTATGTTCGGCAAGTTTCTCCAGAGCAATTTGACGACTATGAAGATTTTGATGATCACGTCGGTCACGATCGTCGAACGTGGTTAGGCATCTCGGGCAAACTTCGATACAATGTTCATGCTTGGTTGTTTGGCTTCCTAATAATCGAGACATTGAACGAATTAGCGTGTAATGATAGACATCCTCGTTGGAAATGAGAAGGAGATTTATTACACAAGCATCGTCATCGTCGATATCGCTTATCCTGACGGGATGCACGAGATATTTATCTGACGTGAAGGAATATACATTAATAGCGATGCGTTTTCCTGCACGATTTTCGAACTTTGTTATATCCGACAATGTCACCGGGTATTCAATGTCAGACATTACACTTTCAAACTCGGTCTCGTATTGTTTGTAATGTCCAACCCACTGTGGATTATTTTTGCAATAAACAGGATGCAGTGCAGCCAATATACACCAAAGGAAACACTTGTTATCGCTGTTCTGTATATTTAACACAGCTCTCTTGTGTTGAATGTTCGGTGGAAGAGGAACGTAGCTGGAAGCGCGAAGAGGCGAGAATTGGTTCACGTAAACAGTTAACGTGTGAGGACTTCCACATAGAGACCATCCCGACCCTTTAGCCTCGAAATCGTCATGTTTCTTAACCAGCTCGTTGGAAACTTTATAATAGAAGTTGTCCAAATTTTCGACGTCGGCAAAATAAAGTGTCTGGTTTTTTGTACAATGATAAAAAATACTCGTTGTGCCATCAACTTTCTCGTATTCAGAAAACAGAACAACATATACTTTTATAGAGTTGTTTTCAAGTTTATCTTTCAAAATATTTAGTACAGATGTTTTCGTTTCATCCAAGAAACTAAGGATGTCACGGCCTGGTTCTGACTTAATTGAAAAATCCTGGAGTTGGTCGTTGAATGCAGATCTAATTGGTTTGGGTTCATTGGATAATTTAATTTGCTTGAAAGTGGAAGCTTCCGTTTCTGAATTATCGATTTTCCTTTTCGATGTTCCTTGTTCGGTCGATGGTTTGCAAATTTTGAGGTGTTTACTTAAATTTGCAATGCTGATCATTTTTTCGCATCGAGCACAGGGCTTAGAAGGTAACGAACGATTAATTCTCGAACCTGTTTCGCTACATCTTGCCCTGTGTACCGATAAATTGTTCCTTGAGATTAGCTTCCCACAAGTAACACATTCAGTTTTATCATTTTTACGATTGAAACTGGTGGTGGATGCCATTGCTTTCTCCAAAATCACGGAAATCAAAAAGTCTAGTATATAGCGATACAATTTTCAGGTATGTTATTTTATATAGAATTTATTGGAGTGATTACAAAACTCAAAAATTCAATCTACTGTAAATAGAATTTTCAGATGTTATTTATATAGAATTTCTTGTGTGCGAATACAAAAACTCAAGAATTCAATCTACTGTGAATACAATTTTCAGGTATGTTATTTTATATAAAATTTCTCGGGGTGAATACAAAACTCAAAATCCGAGACAGTTCAGTTTTAACATGTTCATATTTGAAAAAAAAATGCAAAATACCCCGACAACGTTTCAGCTACTAGGACCTCATTACCATGAGCCTAATCCTAGTAAGCCACATACACACCTGTTCTTCGTATCGCATATGCTAGTAAGTCAGATGACATCATGGGAGAATCACATTTCCCCCAATAATCCCACCACAACAAACGTCGCACATGCTAGAAGAAACAGGATCAGGATATTTTATGCTAAATTTACGGCGGCCTGTATGCAGTTATAGGCAAATCATTAAAAGAGCGCTCTAATATACAATGATTTCTCCTACCATGTACCCTAACATACAATTTAACATAACAAGTAAAATTTCGATTCGTCTATATATACCCAACAAAACTCAGAAACTGTCATACGCGAGAGCTAATATTTTGCAACAACTGTAATTACCCAACACTAGCAACAAGAACAAAAAAAAATATATCAATTATTTGTATAATATTAATTAGTAACTTTAGATAATATTAATTATTAGTTTTCAGTTGTAATTAATTTTAAAAAACAATTAATAACATGTTAGGTGATGATAACCAAGTGCAAAAAGCATTGCACACACAAACAAAGCACCACTTAGTTCATCGAGTCTCGGTGTCGTCTCTCCTCTCATACCAGGTCGTCATGGAACTATTTTTTTTTCATCAATCGAAAATTTTCCAAGTCCACAGCGTTAAAAAAAATCTTAAATTGCAAATATCTCGAAAATGGTAAAAGTTATCGAAAAAATATATCGAAAAACACCTCTATCTCGGTAGCGAAGCTACCCCCCCCTGTCGATTTTGGATATGTAGAATACGTATACTAAGTTTTGGTGGTCCTGGGGTCAAGGGGTAAGAAGTTAGCCCACCCCCTCCCAAAACTTTGATCACTCGTAACTTTTGAACGCCTAACCTAACCTAACCTAACCTAACCTAACCTAACCTAACCTAGCCTAACCTAACCTAACCTAGCCTAACCTAACCTAACCTAACCTAGCCTAACCTAACCTAACCTAACCTAGCCTAACCTAACCTAACCTAACCTAGCCTAACCTAACCTAACCTAACCTAACCTAACCTAGCATAACCTAACCTAACCTAACCTAACCTCGCCTAACCTAACCTAACCTAACCTAACCTAACCTAACCTAACCTAACCTAACCTAACCTAACCTCGCCTAACCTAACCTAACCTAACCTAACCTAACCTAACCTAACCTAACCTAGCCTAACCTAACCTAACCTAACCTAACCTAACCTTGGGTTTAGTGTGTCGGTCGAGTCTCGGTGTCCTCTGTCCTCCCATACCAAAATTGGCATAGATCGTCATGGAACCAATTTTTCATCAATCGAAAATTTTCCAAGTCCAGCATTAAAAATCTTAAATTGCAAATATCTCAAATTTTTGACAAACAGGGTCATAGAACCCTCCAATTCATGACTTGGGAAAAATATGTTTGCTGATTCATCATGTACACCTATACGTGAGAAAAAGTATGAATAGAATCTATGTTCGGAAATCCAAAATGGCGACCGGAAGTGGGGTTATCTTGGAAACGGTAAGACTTAGCAAAAATCTGTTTTCGGATTTATTACGTACGCCTATATATAAGTAAAATGTGAATAGAACCTATGCTCGGAAATCCAAAATGGCGACCGGAAGTGGGGTTATCTTGGAAACGGTAAGACTTAGGAAAAATCTGTTTGGGGATTTATCATGTACGCCTATATGTGAGAAAAAGTATGAATAGAACCTATGTTCGGAAATCCAAAATGGCGACCGGAAGTGGGGTTATCTTGGAAACGGTAAGACTTGCGAAAAATCTGTTTGGGGATTTATCATGTACACTTATACGTGAGAAAAAATATGAATAGAACCTATGTTCGGAAATCCAAAATGGCGACCGGAAGTGGGGTTATCTTGAAAACGGTAAGACTTAGCAAAAATCTGTTTTCGGATTTATTACGTACGCCTATATATAAGTAAAATGTGAATAGAACCTATGCTCGGAAATCCAAAATGGCGACCGGAAGTGGGGTTATCTTGGAAACGGTAAGACTTAGGAAAAATCTGTTTGGGGATTTATCATGTACGCCTATACGTGAGAAAAAGTATGAATAGAACCTATGCTCGGAAATCCAAAATGGCGACCGAAAGTGGGGTTATCTTGGAAACGGTAAGACTTGCGAAAAATCTGTTTGCGGATTCATTACGTACGCCTATATATAAGTAAAATGTAAATAGAACCTATGCTCGGAAATCCAAAATGGCGACCGGAAGTGGGGTTATCTTGGAAACGGTAAGACTTAGGAAAAATCTGTTTGCAGATTCGACGACTGCAAGATCAAGAACGTTTATCTGAAGAACGGTAGGAACGAAGTGTTCCCGCGCGAGAATTACAACCTCGACATGACCAAAGACGATTACCTCAAACTTTACGAAGCTTACACGGCTTACAAACGCGTGACCGAGGGAAGCGTGGACATGTACTACACGCCCAGCGAATTCAAAGCACGCAGGCCGATGTTCGTCATCAATACCACAAAAAGAAAGCAGGTGGTGGTCAACGATCGAACCAACATCAAGATCGTCTGCGAGTTCCACGACGCGCTGCCTGCCGATACTCTGTGCAGAGTCATCCTGATTGCAGAGAAGTCTTTCGCGTACGACGTGAAGAACGAGAGGGTGACGGAGCAGTTTTAAAAAGTTCGTAAGAAAAATAAAGGATAGGTTAAGTTATATCACGTAAGATCGTGGCATTCGTACCAGGTGTGAGTGGGAAAAAATTAGATGCGGTGAAAATTGCATCGTCAAACGCTATAAAATCAACAAAAAAAAAATCGTAAAAATATGCTACCACTGAGGTTAAATGCATAAAAAAAAGCTCGCCAGCTCCTTGCTTTAGGTTAGGTTAGACCAAGAAAAAAAACCTTGGTGATTTTTTTTGAGTAAGGTGTTGGCAACACTACAAGAAAATGAGGCTTATGCCTTACAAGAGCAAACCATTAAGGCGAGCCTCACCGAGTCTCACTCCGAGCCCCATTTTCGGTTGGTGAACTGTCTTTATGGTCCTACTCTAAAGTAGGTCAAAACACGTAGAGGCTCTCATGTAGTTTAGCACGAATAAAAAAAATAGATGGGTTAAGTCATACCACGTAAGATCGCTCTCGTGTAGTTCAGCACAAATAAAAAAAATAGATGGGGTTAAGTCATACCACGTAAGATCGCTCTCGTGTAGTTTAGCACGAATAAAAAAATAGATGGGGTTAAGTCATACCACGTAAGATCGCTCTCGTGTAGTTTAGCACGAATAAAAAAAATAGATGGGGTTAAGTCATACCACGTAAGATCGCTCTCGTGTAGTTTAGCACGAATAAAAAAATAGATGGGGTTAAGTCATACCACGTAAGATCATAATATACCTACCAAGTATGAGTGGAAAAAAAAATGAGTATAGTGAAAATTTGTACTAAAACATCGCTAAACGCTAAAACATCGACAAAAAAATTGTCAAAATATGTCAAAAACTGATATTCCATTCATAAAAAAGGGCATACCTACAAAGTATTATTTTGAACCGGCCCAATTACACTACTTTCACCAAACTTTGCAGGGATACATTGGATGTCAAGACACGTGGAAAAAACGTACAAAACAAGGGATTGGGGTCATCAAGATTTTGGACGGATTTTTTAGGAATTTTCAAATTTTCAGATGGGAGGTTCCAGATAAGGTCAAAGACTACATACTCAGATCTTCACCAAACTTTGCAGGGATACATTGGATGTCAAGACACGTGGAAAAAACGTACAAAACAAGAGATTGGGGTCATCAAGATTTTGGACGGATTTTTTAAGAATTTTCAAATTTTCAGATGGGAGGTTCCAGATAAGGTCAAAAACGACATACTCAGATCTTCACCAAACTTTCCAGGAATACATTGGATGTCAAGACATGTGGAAAAAACATACAAAACATAAGATTCGGGACATCAAGATTTTGGTCGAATTTTTTAAGAATTTTCAAATTTTCAGATAGGAGGTTCCATATAAAGTAACAAACTACATACTCAGATCTTCACCGAACTTTGCAGGGATACATTGGATGTCAAGACACGTGGAAAAAACATACAAAACATAGGATAGGGGACATCAAGATTTTGGTCAAATTTTTGAAGAATTTTCAAATTTTCAGATAGGAGGTTCCATATAAGGTCAAAAACTACATACTCAGATCTTCACCAAACATTGCAGGAATACAATGGATGTCAAGACACGTGGAAAAAATGTACAAAACAAGAGATTGGAGACATCAAGATTTTCGACGGATTTTTTAAGAATTTTCAAATTTTCAGATGGGAGGTTCCAGATAAGGTCAAAAACGACATACTCAGATCTTCACCAAACTTTGCATGGATACATTGGATGTCAAGACACGTGGAAAAAACATACAAAACATAGGATTGGGGACATCAAGATTTTGGTCGAATTTTTTAAGAATTTTCAAATTTTCAGATAGGAGGTTCCATATAAGGTCAAAAACTACATACTCAGATCTTCACCAAACATTGCAGGGATACATTGGATGTCAAGACACGTGGAAAAACGTACAAAACAAGAGATTGGAGACATCAAGATTTCGGACGAATTTTTTAAGAATTTTCAAATTTTCAGATAGGAGGTTCCAGATAAGATCAAAAACTACATACTCAGATCTTCACCAAACTTTGCAGGGATACATTGGATGTCAAGACACGTGGGAAAACATACAAAACATAGGATTGGGGACATCAAGATTTTGGTCAAATTTTTTAAGAATTTTCAAATTTTCAGATAGGAGGTTCCATATAAGGTCAAAAACTACATACTCAGATCTTCACCAAACATTGCAGGGATACATTGGATGTCAAGACACGTGGAAAAAACGTACAAAACAAGCGATTGGAGACATCAAGATTTTCGACGAATTTTTTAATAATTTTCAAATTTTCAGATGGGAGGTTCCAGATAAGGTCAAAAACGACATACTCAGATCTTCACCAAACTTTGCATGGATACATTGGATGTCAAGACACGTGGAAAAAACGTACAAAACAGAAGATTGGAGACATCAAGATTTTGAACGAATTTTTTAAGAATTTTCAAATTTTCAGATAGGAGGTTCCATTAAGGTCAAAAACTACATACTCAGATCTTCACCAAACTTTGCAGGGATACATTGGATGTCAAGACACGTGGGGAAAACATACAAACCAAGAGATTGGAGACATCAAGATTTTGGACGAATTTTTTAAGAATTTTCAAATTTTCAGATAGGAGGTTCCATATAAGGTCAAAAACTACATACTCAGATCTTCACCAAACTTTGCAGGGATACATTGGATGTCAAGACACGTGGAAAAAACGTACAAAACAAGAGATTGGAGACATCAAGATTTTGGACGAATTTTTTAAGAATTTTCAAATTATCAGAAAGGATGTTCCAGATAAGGTCAAAAACGACATACTCAGATCTTCACCAAACTTTGCAGGGATACATTGGATGTCAAGACACGTGGAAAAAACATACAAAACATAGGATTGGGGACATCAAGATTTTGGTCAAATTTTTTAAGAATTTTCAAATTTTCAGATAGGAGGTTCCATATAAGGTCAAAAACTACATACTCAGATCTTCGCCAAACATTGCAGGGATACATTGGATGTCAAGACACGTGGAAAAACGTACAAAACAAGAGATTGGAGACATCAAGATTTTCGACGAATTTTTTAAGAATTTTCAAATTTTCAGATAGGAGGTTCAAGATAAGGTCAAAAACTACATACTCAGATCTTCACCAAACTTTGCAGGGATACATTGGATGTCAAGACACGTGGGAAAACATACAAAACATAGGATTGGGGACATCAAGATTTTGGTCAAATTTTTTAAGAATTTTCAAATTTTCAGATAGGAGGTTCCATATAAGGTCAAAAACTACATACTCAGATCTTCACCAAACATTGCAGGGATACATTGGATGTCAAGACGTGGAAAAAACGTACAAAACAAGCGATTGGAGACATCAAGATTTTCGACGAATTTTTTAAGAATTTTCAAATTTTCAGATGGGAGGTTCCAGATAAGGTCAAAAACGACATACTCAGATCTTCACCAAACTTTGCATGGATACATTGGATGTCAAGACACGTGGAAAAAACGTACAAAACAAGATATTGGAGACATCAAGATTTTGGACGAATTTCTTAAGAATTTTCAATTTTTCAGAAAGGAGTTTCCGTATAAGGTCAAAAACTACATACTCAGATCTTCACCAAACTTTGCAGGGATACATTGGATGTCAAGACACGTGGAAAAAACGTACAAAACAAGAGATTGGAGACATCAAGATTTTGGACGAATTTTTGAGGAATTTTCAAATTTTCAGAAATGAGGTTCCAGATAAGGTCAAAAACTACATACTCAGATCTTCACCAAACTTTGCAGGGATACATTGGATGTCAAGACACGTGGGGAAAACATACAAACCAAGAGATTGGAGACATCAAGATTTTGGACGAATTTTTTAAGAATTTTCAAATTTTCAGATAGGAGGTTCCAGATAAGGTCAAAAACTACATACTCAGATCTTCACCAAACTTTGCAGGGATACATTGGATGTCAAGACACGTGGAAAAAACGTACAAAACAAGAGATTGGGGTCATCAAGATTTTGGACGGATTTTTTAGGAATTTTCAAATTTTCAGAAATGCGGTTCCATTTAAGGTCAAAAACTACATACTCAGATCTTCACCAAACTTTGCAGGGATACATTGGATGTCAAGACACGTGGAAAAAACGTACAAAACAAGAGATTGGAGACATCAAGATTTTGGACGAATTTTTTAAGAATTTTCAAATTTTCAGAAATGCGGTTCCAGATAAGGTCAAAAACTACATACTCAGATCTTCACCAAACTTTGCAGGGATACATTGGATGTCAAGTGACGTGGAAAAAACGTACAAAACAAGAGATTGGAGACATCAAGATTTTGGAAGAATTTTTTAAGAATTTTCAAATTTTCAGAAGGGAGGTTCCATATAAGGTCAAAAACTACATACTCAGATCTTCACCAAACTTTGCAGGGATACATTGGATGTCAAGACACGTGGAAAAAACATACAAGACCTAGGACTGGGGACATCAAGATTTTGGTCAAATTTTTTAAGAATTTTCAAATTTTCAGGTTCCATATAAGGTCAAAAACTACATACTCAGATCTTCACCAAACTTTGCAGGAATACATTGGATGTTAAGACACGTGGAAAAAACGTACAAAACAAGAGATTGGAGACATCAAGATTTTGGACGAATTTTTTAAAATTTTCAAATTTTCAGAAATGCGGTTCCAGATAAGGTCAAAAACTACATACTCAGATCTTCACCAAACTTTGCAGGGATACATTGGATGTCAAGACACGTGGAAAAAACGCACAAAACAAGGGATTGGGGTCATCAAGATTTTGGACGGATTTTTTAGGAATTTTCAAATTTTCAGATGGGAGGTTCCAGATAAGGTCAAAAACTACATACTCAGATCTTCACCAAACTTTGCAGGGATACATTGGATGTCAAGACACGTGGAAAAAACGTACAAAACAAGAGATTGGGGTCATCAAGATTTTGGACGGATTTTTTAAGAATTTTCAAATTTTCAGATGGGAGGTTCCAGATAAGGTCAAAAACGACATACTCAGATCTTCACCAAACTTTGCAGGAATACATTGGATGTCAAGACACGTGGAAAAAACATACAAAACATAAGATTCGGGACATCAAGATTTTGGTCGAATTTTTTAAGTATTTTCAAATTTTCAGATAAGAGGTTCCATATAAGGTAAAAAACTACATACTCAGATCTTCACCGAACTTTGCAGGGATACATTGGATGTCAAGACACGTGGAAAAAACATACAAATCATAGGATTGGGGACATCAAGATTTTGGTCAATTTTTTTAAGAATTTTCAAATTTTCAGATAGGAGGATCCATATAAGGTCAAAAACTACATACTCAGATCTTCACCAAACATTGCAGGGATACATTGGATGTCAAGACACGTGGAAAAAACGTACAAAACAAGAGATTGGAGACATCAAGATTTTGGACGAATTTTTGAAGAATTTTCAAATTTTCAGATAGGAGGTTTAAGGTCAAAAACTACTCAGATCTTCACCAAACTTTGCAGGGATACATTGGATGTCAAGACACGTGGAAAAAACGTACAAAACAAGAGATTGGAGACATCAAGATTTTCGTTGAATTTTTTAAGAATTTTCAAATTTTCAGATGGGAGGTTCCAGATAAGGTCAAAAACGACATACTCAGATCTTCACCAAACTTTGCATGGATACATTGGATGTCAAGACACGTGGAAAAAACGTACAAAACAAGAAATTGGAGACATCAAGATTTTGGACGAATTTCTTAAGAATTTTCAATTTTTCAGAAAGGAGGTTCCGTATAAGGTCAAAAACTACATACTCAGATCTTCACCAAACTTTGCAGGGATACATTGGATGTCAAGACACGTGGAAAAAACGTACAAAACAAGAGATTGGGGTCATCAAGATTTTGGACTGATTTTTTAGGAATTTTCAAATTTTCAGATGGGAGGTTCCAGATAAGGTCAAAAACTACATACTCAGATCTTCACCAAACTTTGCAGTGATACATTGGATGTCAAGACACGTGGAAAAAACGTACAAAACAAGAGATTGGAGGCATCAAGATTTTGAACGAATTTTTTAAGAATTTTCAAATTTTCTGATAGGAGGTTCCATATAAGGTCAAAAACTACATACTCAGATCTTCACCAAACTTTGCATGGATACATTGGATGTCAAGACACGTGGAAAAAACATACAAAACATAGGATTGGGGACATCAAGATTTTGGTCGAATTTTTTAAGAATTTTCAAATTTTCAGATAGGAGGTTCCATATAAGGTCAAAAACTACATACTCAGATCTTCACCAAACTTAGCAGGGATACATTGGATGTCAAGACACGTGGAAAAAACATACAAGACATAGGATTGGGGACATCAAGATTTTGGTCAAATTTTTTAAGAATTTTCAAATTTTCAGATAGGAGGTTCCATATAAGGTCAAAAACTACATACTCAGATCTTCACCAAACATTGCAGGAATACAATGGATGTCAAGACACGTGGAAAAAATGTACAAAACAAGAGATTGGAGACATCAAGATTTTCGACGGATTTTTTAAGAATTTTCAAATTTTCAGATGGGAGGTTCCAGATAAGGTCAAAAACGACATACTCAGATCTTCACCAAACTTTGCATGGATACATTGGATGTCAAGACACGTGGAAAAAACACACAAAACATAGGATTGGGGACATCAAGATTTTGGTCGAATTTTTTAAGAATTTTCAAATTTTCAGATAGGAGGTTCCATATAAGGTCAAAAACTACATACTCAGATCTTCACCAAACTATGCAGGGATACATTGGATGTCAAGACACGTGGAAAAAACGTACAAAACAAGAGATTGGAGACATAAAGATTTTGGAAGAATTTTTTAAGAATTTTCAAATTTTCAGATAGGAGGTTCCAGATAAGGTCAAAAACTACATACTCAGATCTTCACCAAACTTTGCAGGGACACATTGGATGTCAAGACACGTGGAAAAAACGTACAAAACAAGAGATTGGAGACATCAAGATTTTGGACGAATTTTTGAGGAATTTTCAAATTTTCAGAAATGAGGTTCCAGATAAGGTCAAAAACTACATACTCAGATCTTCACCAAACTTTGCAGGGATACATTGGATGTCAAGACACGTGGGGAAAACATACAAACCAAGAGATTGGAGACATCAAGATTTTGGACGAATTTTTTAAGAATTTTCAAATTTTCAGATAGGAGGTTCCATATAAGGTCAAAAACTACATACTCAGATCTTCACCAAACTTTGCAGGGATACATTGGATGTCAAGACACGTGTAAAAAACATACAAAACATAGGATTGGGGACATCAAGATTTTGGTCAAATTTTTTAAGAATTTTCAAATTTTCAGATAGGAGGTTCCATATAAGGTCAAAAACTACATACTCAGATCTTCACCAAACATTGCAGGGATACATTGGATATCAAGACACGTGGAAAAACGTACAAAACAAGAGATTGGAGACATCAAGATTTCGGACGAATTTTTTAAGAATTTTCAAATTTTCAGATAGGAGGTTCCAGATAAGGTCAAAAACTACATACTCAGATCTTCACCAAACTTTGCAGGGATACATTGGATGTCAAGACACGTGGGAAAAACATACAAAACATAGGATTGGGGACATCAAGATTTTGGTCAAATTTTTTAAGAATTTTCAAATTTTCAGATAGGAGGTTCCATATAAGGTCAAAAACTACATACTCAGATCTTCACCAAACATTGCAGGGATACATTGGATGTCAAGACACGTGGAAAAAACGTACAAAACAAGCGATTGGAGACATCAAGATTTTGGTCGAATTTTTTAAGAATTTTCAAATTTTCAGATGGGAGGTTCCAGATAAGGTCAAAAACGACATACTCAGATCTTCACCAAACTTTGCATGGATACATTGGATGTCAAGACACGTGGAAAAAACGTACAAAACATAGAATTGGGGACATCAAGATTTTGGTCGAATTTTTTAAGAATTTTCAAATTTTCAGATAGGAGGTTCCATATAAGGTCAGTAGTGTCAATATGTACTTCTGAGGCCAACTTTGATTTCTTGACCAAACGACCACAAAAAGTTGAAAAACTCACTTTCTCTCCCCGTTTCGCGCCTCATTTATTGCGCTGACGATGTTTCACGGGGGCAAAAAGGCAGTGATGAGTGAAAGATGAGCTCTCATCCTCTCATCCTTCTCATCTTTCTCATCTTTCTCATTGTTCTCTCATTCTCTTTTTATTCTCCTCTCATCCTCTCATCTTTTTTTTAATCTCTCATTTTTTTATTCTCTTATTTTCTTATTTTTTGAAAGATGAGTGCACCTTATCGTAATTTTCCAAGTCTGGGACCAAATGTTTATATATCGTGACCTACGTAAACCTCTCCTCTCATTCTCTCATTCTCTCATTCTCTTATTTTTTGAAAGATGAGTGCACTTTATCGTAATTTTCCAAGTTTGGGACCAAATGTTTATATATTGTGACCTACGTAAACCTCTTCTCTTATCCTCTTATTCTCTCAATCTCTCAATCTCTCAATCTCTCATTCTCTCATTCTCTCTACCTTTAGAATATTGTCGTCAACATTAGAGATGAAGTTGGAGTGCTGGAATCAACGGGGCCAAATGTTTATATATATCGTGATCTTCGTAAACCTCTTCTCTCGGGGAGGGAACGATGTACCACACACACACACACACACACACACACACACACACACACACACACACACACACACACACACATACACACACACACACACACACGCGCGCGTATGCCTCTTATTATTTCCGTATTGTAACACATACAAACAAACAAAATAATAATTGTTGTTTTTTAGGATACCTGGCCCCTAACCTCGCCAGGGTGCGTGGTAACGGCGAAATCATCACGAGTTTAGATTTGTACTGCGAATGTTGTCAAAAATTTAATCAATGTTGTTTATTCTCGATGCTAGAATCTTACATTGATTATTCTCTAAAAACGAAAATCGATAATCCTATGCCAAGCCCCCAAGGCATTCAGGCAATTTCTAATGTTCGCGTGGATAGCGACGCTCGGTAGAATTTTTCCTGTCCCCTGTGGAGCAATTGTGTTTCGTCGCCCAATGTAACATTTTCATCACGGACCAAACTATCCACAGCAACCCCTCCCCGAACCTATTCATCTTGCATCCTCTTTTGCCCGAAGAGATTCTATTTTTTTCAGCTTTCCCACGGTTCTGAATGAAGAATCCATCACACCCCCGATAACAATAGAATCAGAGGGGGATGTGGCGGAAGCAAACACAACAGCATCTTTCGCTTTTTGAGTTTTATACTGGGAATTGTTTGTTTCACACACCACACCCTGACGGGGCGTGGAATAGAGGCCGAGGGGAAATGATCGACAATACATACATGGGTGGAACTATCAACGTCCCGTTTATTGTTATTTGTCCCCCACAAGATATTGTACATATCACAAAAAGTTTTTGTTGAAAAAATATAGCATGAATAAATCAGTCAACAAGGGTTTTATTTGCTTATTGTGTTTTCACCAAAGAGAGTCGCGTGGAGTAGGAAGGAGAGAAGGAGAAAAAAGGAGAGGAGTTCCTATATAACCTACCAGTTTTTTTGTACGTCATTATCATAGTGAACGTCAATCGTGGTAGTTCAGTATTTTTTAATTTGTTTGTCTGGCAGTATACATATATATATATCATCGTGGGAGTTTTAGTGAGCTACAAGTTTTATTTTGAAGTTTCTCTATCTCTCTTGAAAGGTGAACGTCAATCGTGGCAGTTCAGTATTCTTAATTGTTTGTCTGGCAGTATACATATATATCATTGTGGAAGTTTTAGTGAGCTACAAGTTTTTATTTTGAAGTTTCTCTCCATCTCTGTTGAAAGGTAAGTTTTTATTTTCATGATATATTAATATTTTATGTTTTTGCGTCTGACACATACATATTCAGAGGAGTCATAAAAAATTGACATACACTTACATGTCGTATATTTTTAACCTCCTACAACAGTGCACACACACATACATACATACATACTGTTTGCGTCTAATATATATATGTGGAAGGAAAAAATATCTAGCATTTTTCAACTTTTTTTCCTTCTGTTTCAGTGTGCTTTCCACTACCATCACCACAACCCCCCCAAAAAAATTTCTCTGTATATATATATATAAATAACAGAGAGAAAAAATGGAACCGCAACCAGGTCCCTCCGGTCTTGGCGAGAAAGTGGCATGTTGCAACTGTGGAAAGTTGATTTCTAAACCTAATATTGCTAGGCATTTGAAAAAATGTCGTTTATCGGATCATGATGTTGTAGTCTCGCCGGCAAAGAAATCTCGCACTGATGGGCATGAAGTTGGTGCTTTGAATAAAAGTGCACGCATCATAACGTATAAATCTGGAAGGGATGAAAAATGTGACTCAAGTACCTTCCTCAACAATGTGAAATCTCAGGTAGTCGATAAATTACGTGATTGCCTCCTCAATGTTGCAATTAAAATTCATCTCGTCTTGACCCTGCTGTATGAGAAAGTTGTCTCGTCCGAGTCAAGCACTTTTAGCTTTTACGTAGGGTGTGAAGGCTTACACGATGACAATAACGAGGATCTTGACGAGATAGTGACACGGCTATTTGAGCACTTGACACAAAAACAAGAAGAGTTTGAAGGTAGAGGAAGTGGATGGAGTCTTTGCGGTCACAACCACATGTTAGAACTTCGAGTCTGCAATTTCAAACCATTACGCAGCACTAAAAAAAAAACAAAAAAACAAAAAAAGCAAAATGCAGTGTTGAACATACAAAGTAATGATCAGAAGAGTTTCCTATGGTCTGTCATCGCCGCATTACACCCTGCTAATAATCACCCCCAACGCCTGTCCAATTACAGAGGATATGAGGGGATATACGAGAATATGATGATAGGAATTTCCTATCCTGTGCCCCTGAATAAGATCAATCAATTTGAAAAAAACTATAGAGAGGAAAAAGGAAAAGATATCAATATTTCTGTGTTTGGGGTTGACGATTGCGACAACATTCGTGTGTTAAGACCTGCGAGAAGCCAGAATAATGTAATTCGACTCTTGCTTGTAGATGGCCGTTACAGTTTGATACGGAATTTCTCAGGATTAGTAGGAAGACAGATCAGCAAGCATCACGATAAGATCGAAATTTGCGATCGGTGTTTGAGAATTTTTCGCGGAGGTAAAAAGATGAGAGAACAGCACAAGTGTTTTGGCTCTGTGAATGCAGAACCCGAAGATGTCATGCCGGAACCCGGAACCAAGATGAAATTTCAGAAACACCAGGCTCTTCTCCACCACCCCGTCGTCCTTTATGCCGACTTTGAAAGCTTCCAAGTTCCCATGACGTTTTGCGACCCTGATCCCTCTACCTCAAGTACGACCCAAATTTTTCACCACGAGCCTTGCAGTTTCTCCATCTACGGAGAAAAATTGAATGATGTCATCTTGTATTGCGGACCCGATGCGGCAAAGCATTTTGTTGAGAAGATAGCGGAATACGCGAGAGAACTTGCACCCAGCCTGAAAGGCTCTTACGTTTCTCCACCTGCTCTCACAACAGAACAACAACAGAGACATGACGCGGCGACAAGATGCGAGGAGTGTAACCAGGCTTTCACCGCCGAAAATTACAAGGTCGTCCACCATAACCACCAGAATGGATTATTTCTAAGCACCATCTGTAATTCGTGCAATCTTAAAATTAAGGAGTCGCATTTTGTTGCCGTGTTTCTGCACTACACGGAGAAGTACGACACACATCTCTTCGTCAAAGAGCTCCACAACATAACTTCTCGAATCAGCATCATCCCGAGAACGAGCGAGAAATATATTGTGGTGAGAGTGTGGATCCCTCTCCAAGAAGGAGGAAGTGTGGAAGTGCGAATCCTGGACTCTTACAATTTCCTGTCCTCCAGCCTCGCAAGCCTTGCATCTCAACTTGGCGACGAAGATCTTGTGGCCACCAAGCAAAAATGTTTTTCGGGGAGAGATGAGAATTTGAATCTGTTGCGTCGCAAGGGTGTCTACCCCTACGAGTACGTCAACAATTTCGACAAATTTGACGAGACGGAACTTCCACCCCGGGAGGTATTTTATTCTTCTCTCACGGAGGACGTCTGTTCCGAAGAGGACTACGAACACGCTCGTAGTGTGTGGACGGCATTCAATTGCCAAACTTTTCGCGATTATCACGATCTTTATCTGAAATTGGACGTGACACTTCTGATGGATATTTTCGAATCGTTTCGTAAGAGATGCATCGCGATATACAAGTTGGATCCTGCGTATTTCTTCACCACGCCGGGATTGACTTGGGAATCGATGATGAAATACACCAACGTGGAACTGGGCCTCATCGCAGAGAAGGAACAGTATGCTTTCATGGAGAGTGCGATACGGGGTGGCATCGTCCAATGTCCCCGACGCCATGCTCAAGCAAACAATCCTCATACGCCTGGTTACGATGCATCGAAGCCCAACACCTATATTGTCTACTGGGATGTCAACAACCTGTACGGCCACTCCATGTCCCAGTGTCTTCCCATCAGCGACTACGGGTGGATGACCGAAGAGGAACTCTCCTGCGAAGATTTTCTCAACTGGAGCGAAGATAATGAATGGGGCTGTTTCTTGGAAGTCGATCTCGATTATCCCGAAACGCTTCACGAGAAACATCACGGATTGGCCCTGGCCCCCACCAAGGAGAAGCCACCTGGAGGATCGGAGCCAAAACTCATACTAAGCATGGAGAACAAGCGGAATTACGTTCTGCACTACCGACTCCTCCAATTTTACATAAGTCACGGCTTGCAGTTGAAGAAAGTTCATAGAGGATTGAAGTTCCGACAGAGCAAGTGGCTCGAACCGTACATAGCCGAGAACACGCGCCGCAGAGCGCAATCGACATCGCCTGCAGACAAGGATCTGTACAAACTGTTCAATAACGCCATCTACGGCAAGACGATGGAGAACGTGCGTAATTACATCGACGCAACGTTGGTCACGGACGAAAAGAAATTTGAGAAGATCGTCGCGTCACCCTACTTCAAAAACTTCACCATTTTCGACGAGAATCTAGTATTTGTTGAGAGGAACAAGAAGCAAGTGATGCTCAACAAGCCGATTGCCATAGGTGCCACTGTCCTTGAACTATCAAAATTGCACATGTACCAATCGTACTACGATCAGTTTCAACCCTTTTATGGAGATAACATCCAAATATGTTACATTGATACGGATAGCTTCATTTTTCTAATCCAAACACCAAGCCTCGAACATGATCTGACTAAGATGAAGCATCTGTTTGATTTTAGCAACTTACCATCAGGCCATCACTTGCATTCGACAGAAAACAAAATGACGATTGGAAAGTTCAAAGATGAAGCGGCTGGTAATTACAGCAGGGAATTTGCGGGGCTTCGTGCCAAAATGTACTGTGTAAAGATTACAGAAGAAAAAGAGATCAAGAAGGCGAAGGGGGTAGGAAAAATAAGTACCAGCAAATTTAGCATGCAAGACTACAAAGAATGCCTTTTTCATGGTAAAAGGCAACTCAGCACCGATCATCGCATTGCAAGTAAATTGCATGATTTGCACACGACGCGCGTAACCAAGGTCGCATTGGATGCAACGGACAACAAGTTACGTGTTCTCGATTGTCAAATCCACACGCGAGAGTGGGGCCACTACAATAAAAGCGATAAATGTGACGTGTGTTAACCGTAACCTCATAGCCATGAAGTCCGCTGTGTCTTTGCCATTCTTCTTCAAAAACATACGGAGGAAAAGAATAAAAGGGGGAGCCCTCGGGCGATGAAAAATAAGAGTTGAATTTAATGAGCCTCGGTTTGGAGCGGGCTTAACAACATAATAACAGGTTGCAACTTTTCATCGCCCGAGGGCTCTCCCTTTCATTCTTTTCCTCCGTATGTTTTGAAGAATAGCAAAAAGCACGATGTGTTAAATAACTAACAAGGACAATGAATCTCTTTGGTTTTCGCAAACAAAGCAACATGGACGCTGCATCACCAAATTCCAATAACCTCTTACCTTCCGTGTTATCTAAACTCAATGGTCTACTAATTGTACATCTTAATAGTATATGGACGGAAATAAATAACGATGTGGGCAAGATGTTTTATGTTTTTAATAACAATTTACATTTCTATGAAATTCCAATCGACGGGAAACTTCAAATCACCGTGAATCCGGAGAACACAGGCGAAATCAAAATTTCTACCGGCAAGAACATTTTTCGAATGAAGCACGACAAGATACTTTCTAACATGTCGTACGATGTGTCTGCAGGAGATTATCTTTACGTGGAACTCCTCGGAGACTACGACAAACTTATTCCTCTCTTCGTAGAATTACGAATCGTCTATCCTATTATAAATAACCGTTAACCAAAAATGCCTAACGATATTTTCGGCAACACCAAGCGTGTAGACCATGCAGAAGAGATTCTCATGTTGGACGTTCGTGTTAAGAAGTTGAGGACTGATTTGATCGCTTTGCAGGAGACCTTAAACAAAAGTTTAGAGTCTGAGATCGCTACGCTCCAAACGCAATGTCTCGATCCCATTCTGAAAATCGATTCCGAACTGAAAACACTGATAAAAAATTATGTCGACGTACCTTCTTACGACAACATTCAAAATATACAGTTGAGCATGGATTCGCTTCAAAATGATTTGGCCAAATTACAGCAATTTCAATCGAAAAATGAAGATTTGGAAAAATTGAAACTCGAAATCGAAGAGCGAACTTCCGCAATAGAAAAGAATTTCTCTGAACTTCAAACCGTGGTGAATGATATTGATGTAGAACGCTTGCAGGTTGTTGTTTCCAAATTACAAGAAGAATTCACCGGCACGTTGGAAGAAATTAAATCCAAGTTGCAGACTTTGGAAGATACAATGACGAACCTACCATCGTCGGACGAACTGCAGGTCATCGGTAAAAGCGTCGCGAACATAAAAATTCAATTGGAGGCCTATCAAGATTTCGAACACATTCAAACCACCATCGCCACGCTTCAGGCGTCATTGGAATTGATCAACGAAGAAATTAAAAATATTCACGCTGAAGCAAGTGTGTTGACGAGCATTCAAGACACGTTGAGCACGGTTCAGCAGAAGATCAAATATTTAGAAAATTTGAACGTCGAATCCAATCTTACTCATTTTCATCACGTACTGGACAACATACAGGGAGACTTGGAATCGTTACGAACGAGCGTGCCTTCGAGCGAAGATTTGGAAAAATTGAAAACGGCGGTGACGGCACTATCCGATTCGAGTGACATCAAAAGTTCGTTGAGCGATCTCGAGAGTAAAGTGGCCAATCTCCCCACCTCCAAAGAATTACACGCTTTGAAAAGGAACATATCACGCATGCTGAAACGACTGGAAACGGAAACAGCGAACGTGGAACAGATTCGAGACGAACTTGCTTCGCTGGTGTCGACGCTGCCCACTTCGCAGAGCGTCGCCGACCTTCACACGCAGTTTACAGAGATGCGAATCATCGTGAACGATCTTACCGAGAAGAGCTCGAAATTGAATCAAATCGAGAACCTTCAGAACATTGTCGTCAACATCAGAGATCAAGTTGGAGTGCTGGAATCAACGCAGGAATCAACGCTGGCCTCTTTCGGTGCCAAGTTGCAAGAACTCAACGAAAGCTACAAGCAGTTGAACGTGGAAGTGAAAATCAAACCGTCATTTTCTACCGTAACAGATACCATAGTCGAGCATTTGGTGCCCGTACAAAACACACTGGGTCAGCTTCACAGCAACCTCGTTAGCATCGATACTAAATTCGCTAAACTGCATTCTCTGCAAGCCATCGAAATCAACAGCGTACCCAATCAACAGAGAATCTCCACCTTCGTCGAAGGTAACAAACTGTACATGCTACATCCTTATCATCCGTACTACAAGTTTCTCCTCGATGGCACGATTCAGATAAACGAATTTTCGTACTGGTCTCACGGTAGAAAAGCTAGCGTTCCCACCATGACTTTGATATCGAATCGTGGTGTCCAGAAAGCAGGAAACATTCCTCTGGCGCGTTGGAACGAAACGCGCAACATATATGAAATACACGAAGACGAAGATCTTACTGTTTTCGACGTGAGTGCCGGCGATAAGCTGATCATTCAAAACACGAGCGAAGTGCCACCCTCTTTGAATCCCATCACGCTGGTGCTTCTTTTGAAACGTAATCTCTAAAAAAAATGTCAAGGCAAGCCATCGTCCAAGAATTGCATAAACCTGCACGCCGTAACTACGAACGTTTGGCCGTGGTAACCAAGGGCATCGACGACCTCTGGCAAAGTGACCTCGTGGAGATGAGTAGCGGCAATTTGAAAAACGTGCATAAATTGAACAAGGGCAACAAGTACCTCCTCACCGTCATAGACACGTTTTCGAAATTCGCATGGGCTCTACCTTTGAAGGCGAAAACGGGAACGTGCGTCACGGAAGCATTCAAATTAATTTTTCGCGAAAGCGGCGGCAGACGACCACGGTTTCTGCAAACGGACAACGGTAAAGAATTTTACAACGCCGTATTCCAAAAGTTTATTCAAAAACACAAGATTCGACATTATTCGAGCTTCACTCACATCAAAGCCAGCATCGTGGAAAGATTCAATCGAATCTTGAAAACACACATGTGGAAACGATTCACGCTTCGGGGAAATTACAAATGGGTCGACGTCCTGCCGGAACTCGTCGACACCTATAATGATACGGTACACAGAACGATAGGCATGAAGCCAGCCGACGTTACCAAGTCCGACGAGCAGCGTTTAATTTCTACCGTTTACTGTCCAAAGTACACACCCACGACAAAAAAAGCTAAATACAAAATTGGAGACCAGGTGAGGATCAGCAAATTCAAACGCACCTTCGAGAAGGGATTCACAAAAAATTGGAGCACGGAACTTTTTACGGTGGTTCGAGTTTTACCTGGAAACCGACACACGTATATAATAAAAGATAGTAGCGGCGAGATTTTGAAAGGAATATTTTACGAAGAGGAACTCTCTAAAACGAAACACCCCGACACGTACCTCATCGAGAAAGTATTGCGTAGGAAAGGTGACAAACTGTTTGTCAAATGGCTGGGACTTCCAGAAAAGAGTTGGATCGACGCGAACGAAGTGATCTTGTGAGTACGTGGAACGTGGTGAAGCGTCTACCGGATCCGGAAAGTCAAACGAAGAAAAAGAACGGCAAGTTGCTTCCCGACAGCATCCGCTGTCTGATCGTAGGTCCTTCGGGGTGTGGGAAAACGACACTGCTCGTGGACAATTTTCTCCTCGCACCGAATTGGTTAGATTGGAAGAACAGGCACCTGTACGTGTTCTCGAAAAGTTTGTAGCAATCCAAATACCAGCAACTGATGAAACTGTACGATGGTCTGGACATTGCAACGTTCGCCTCGGAAATAAAACCACTCGACGATTGTCGTGAAAATTCAGTCGTCGTGTTCGACGACGCCATCCTGGAAAATCAAAATGAAATTCGCAACTTTTTCACGCAAGGTCGTCACAAAGGAATGGATTGCTTCTACCTAGCTCAAACGTTTTCCAAAATTCCAAAACAGTTAGTGCGCGACAACGCCAATTTCATATGTTTGTTTCGTCAAGATCACACCAACCTCAAGCACGCGCACGATGACTACGTAGGCGGAGACATGAACTACAATCAATTTTCGGAAGGCTGCTCTACTTGCTGGAACGGTGACGATTTCGGATTCGCGACGATCGACATGACGAGGAAACCCAACGACGGAAAATACAGAAACAAAATCAACGACTTTCTAAACGTTGCAACGTTGTGAGAAACGACGTATATAAATAACGTCATGACGAAACGAAAAATCGAGGACGAAAATCTCAAGTTGCGAAAATACCTCGCGAAACGCTTCAAAGGTTGGAAATCCGAGAATCGCGGATTCTACGAAGAAAAGAAACGTCAGGATCAACCCGTGATCGATGCCATCAGCAGTCTAGGTAAAGAAATTAAAAGTGTCACGGAACAAAATAAAAATTTGATTAATGAACTCGTACCGCTCGCAGCTAAAAGTTACGCCGTACCCACACCTATTTCGAGCATTCCTTCGACGCCGTTCGAACTGAAGGATGCACCGGCACGACGTCGAGCCATAGGCAGCACGTCTTCGGATAAAATCGAGTTGGGGCCTTTGGCACGAGACTACCTGAGCACGGGGAAATTCGACAAGGATGAAGTGTTCGGATTGTATCCCAGCATGGAAACCAGCGAAGGCGGCGGTGTGGTGTGGAAGATTGGGAAATCGAAGGTGACCTTCGAAGGCAACGACATTAAAGTCAATTTAGGCGACAAGGATAGTTGGACCAGGTATCCAGGTACGGTGGGACTGTGGGAACTCGTCGCCAAAAAGCAGCCGAAAGATTACACCGACGAAGATTACCAGAGTTACAAGGAAATTCTGATCATGACGGATGCCTTGTACCAGAACAACGACGCCTCGCAGAATAGGGTGAAATCGAGCAGCGGCGAGAAATACAGGAATCTCATCAAACCGATTTGGAACCAGGTCAAAACAGGCAGCGGCGTCAAACGCTACAACACGTTACCCAAAGAATTCGTTTGGGTGGACGACGTTAGGAAACTCGTGGACCGATTGTTGGTGATAGCCGGCGAAGAGAATGCAGGCAACCGTAATTTCTACAACGAGAAGGTTGGCATCGTGGACATGATCAGCACGAAACTTTCCAACTTCATCGTGAACGACGACAAGGGCATAGGTTACCTGATCAAAATCATCAACACGCTGCCTCCGAAATTCTGGAACGTTGCCGAAGGAAAGGGACTCGTGAACGACATCATCAACAAGTTACCTTTCGAGATGCATTTACCTGGCTACCAGTACTGCGGACCGGGTACCAAACTCGAGAAAAGATTGGAGAGAGGAGACAAGGGTGTGAATCCGTTGGACGCCGCATGCAAAGATCACGACATCGCCTACAACACCACGCAGACGGATCTGGATGCACGTCACGAAGCAGACAGAAAGTTAGAGCACGCAGCTTTCGAAAGATTCGTGAGTAGAGACGCATCGTTGGGTGAACGGGTCGCCGCACTAGGCACCACCATCGCCATGAACACGAAACAAAAATTGGGGTGGGGTATATAAATAACATACAGTAAAAAAACAACATGGATTGCATAACTAATTTGCCACCCGAGCTACTATCTAAAATATTCAAAAAGGTAGTTAACGGAGATGTTAATAAACTTGTAAACATAGCAAGAACAATGCCGGAATTTCGCATCCCTTGTGAAATGGTTCTCAAGGACCTTCTTCGGGAGATCAGCGGCCTGAGGTGCGGTGATCTCAACATTCTGCTTTTGGCTGCAGGGCAAAAATTGGACGATAGGTCGGACGAACTGTACGAGGCAAGGCAGGGAAGAAGACAGTATACTGATGATTGGTACAAGTCTATGCAGGAGACGGAAGATATCACTACGCACATCCTCGCGTTTTCCGAAGCACGAACTTTCTTCCTCTGTTAAAAAATAATAATATATATACGTGTCAAAAAAAAACTTGATATATAAATAACACACATCGTGAAAAAAAAATAATCTTCGGTATATATAAATAACACACATCGTGAAAAAAAAAGCAATTAAATTTCTCTCTAACACTCTGACAACTGAAAAAATAAGTGATCTCCAAGCATTAAAACAAATGCTAAATTTGTCAGTCGAGTATGTAAAAATTCAGGAATTGGAAGTCGACAAACCTTACACGATAACTTCCGGTTCAATTGTTTCTACCCAGTATGGTCCCAAGGTACGCCTGTTGCTCAACGCACAATACAGTCTATTTTTACCAGATCGATACGCTAACATGTTATCCGACGAGAAGCTATCTATTTTAATCGAGAACAAAACTCGAATCGTGTACAAGGGGACAAAGGAACTTCTTGGCAAGAAAACGAAGCACGTAATAGAATTTGTGTAACGACAGCGAGGCCTTGAAAATATATAAATAACATACCGTAAAAAACTACACAAGAAAAAATCTCAGAATATATATATAAATAACATACCGTGAAAATAACACATAGAGCATCAACATGAAGCCCAAGGGTGTCGTGTACCAGATACCATACTCCAATCTAAAAAATCTAGGTGCTCTCGATGGGTTACTCACCAAGAAACAACGCGAGAAGAAACGTTCTTGCTTGTCAAAAGGACACGGAATGAAATTGCTGCTCAGCACACCTCAATTGAAAAGATTGCAACGTTCGCGGAAACAGCAAAAGATCGGAGGTTTCATATTCAGCATCCCGGCCATCCTGGCAGCATTGGGGGCCGTGGGAAGTTTGGCCGGCGGAAGTGCCGCCATCGCGAAAACCGTCATCGACTCGAAGAAGAACAAGGCCGAGTTGGAAGAACAGAAACGTCACAACCTGGCCATGGAGAAAAGGGGCAAGGGCGTGATGAAAAAGTTTAAAAAAAAGAAACAGAAGCACTCACCAACCGAGACATTGAATCTCTGATCGAACCGTTACAAATCAAACACTTCAGAGGAGTTTTCATGTCCGACTCGTTACCTTCAAGCGTGAAAAGAAGAGAATGCGGAGTAGTCAACTTGGACGGTCAAGAAAATCCAGGCACGCATTGGATATGTTACCACAAAAATGATGATAAAGCATTCGTTTTCGATTCTTTCGGAGGTGTTCCACCTACAAATTTAATTCATTATCTGAAAACGAACAAAACCTCCATATACTACAACGACGAACGCATTCAAAATTTCGGAGACGTGAACTGCGGCCATCTCTGCCTTTCCGTACTCACGTTTCTCTCTAAAATAAATAACCCTACGATCGAGGATTTCCAGAAAGCATTGTGGAACCTCAAACAGCATCACTAGGATGGGTGTGTTCCATCTCACGAGCGAATCTTCAATCTTGAAACTCACGCTGCACGACGACATCGTCTATCCTAAATCCGTGGCTCTGCGTGCATTCTACAGCATGTACCTCATACCCAACGTCACGCAGCACAACAACAAAATTAGCGTCGGAAGCGAACACATCGTCGTCACGCCAGGACAATACAATCTTTCCACTTTGCAAGCTCAATTACCCAAAGGCACGTACCTTTCTCAAAATTCGGTCACGCACAGAGTGGAAATCCTATCCGCGACGGAGACCGTGGACCTGGGCACCATAGGAGAACTTTTAGGTTTCGAGAACAACACAAAACTCGAAGCTGGCATCAAGCACGTGGCAACAAACATTCCTAAATTCTTGGCCATAGAGACTCTGAACGTACACTGTAACGTGGCCGAAGGTATGATCACGAAATCTTCGGACGGATTGTTAGGAAGTCATAAGCAGACGGGAATCATAGCCACTTTCAACCCAAGTTCCGAGTTCATGGAACCGATCATCTACACGCCCTCTTCGCCGATCTATTTTCCGGTATGTCGCAACCGCATAGACGACATAGAGTTGGTGGTGACGAACGAGAAAGGAGACGTGGTGGATTTCGCAGGTGCCACTACGACGGCCATCGTGGAGATCAACGTATAATAAATAACCATACATGTAAAATGGAGCAAATCGAAAGTTACGAATTGCAATCTTTCCCTCCCAACCGTCGCACGTTTGCCAATCTGAACGAGGCGAACAGGGAGATCGAATATGACGTGGACGTAGGCGACGGGTTCATTCATCCTCACAGAGCGGACCTCTACCTTCAATTCGACGTGGTGAAGAAAGAAAGCGGAGACGCGTTTCCTGCAGCAGCAAACTTGATACTCGTGGACAACTTCGTGCCTCACCTGTTCTCGCAGGTGGAGGTGAGGAAACACAACACCGTCATCGACAGAATAGATTATCCAGGCATCACGTCGACGGCAGTGGGAACGTTGAAATTATCCAAAACGGACGCAGCATACTACCAGGCCGGGGGATTCGAAGCCGGGACCAAAATATCGACGAGAAGTCACACGGTGCTCTTTCCCATGCGTCTGCTGCCTGGTTTCTTCTCGGACTACAAGGAGATCATGTGGAAGGGAGGACTGAGGGTTACGTTTCGAAGAGCGGCCAACGACAACGACGCACTGATGCGATACGCTACTTTGGGTCCGGACGGCACCACGCCGATAGCCAACACTCTACCCGAAGCAGCGAAATGCGTCATCCGGAGCATGGAATTGAGAATGCCGGTGGTGGAATACGAAACGAACTACGCCCTCAAGTACAAAGCGGAGATCTTGAAAAGTCCGCAGGTGGCGATTCACTTTCACGGTTACCAGTGCGTGCAGAAGGTGGCATCGGGAAGTCACATGGAATTCGACGTGACGACGCAGTTCAACAACATACAGTTCGACATGCCAGATTTCGTCGTAGTGCTTTTTCAGACCGGGCGCAATAACAATCAGGAAAAAGATTCCAGCAAGTTCGACGACTGCAAGATCAAGAACGTTTATCTCAAAAATGGACGCAACGAAGTGTTCCCGCGCGAGAATTACAACCTCGACGTG
Organism: Lepisma saccharinum; assembly: GCF_977018435.1. NCBI lineage: Eukaryota > Metazoa > Arthropoda > Insecta > Zygentoma > Lepismatidae > Lepisma > Lepisma saccharinum. Next base: position 119,763 of record NW_028143071.1, read on the forward strand.
ACCAAAAACGATTACCTCAAACTTTACGAAGCGTTTTCGGCTTACAAACGCGTGACCGAGGGGAGCGTGGACATGTACTACACGCCCAGCGAGTTCAAAGCACGGAGACCCATGACCGTCATCAACACATCTAAGAGAAAGAAGGTTGTGGTCAACGATCGAACCAACATCAAGGTCGTCTGCGAGTTCCACGATGCCTTGCCCGAGGATACCCTATGCAGTGTCATCCTGATTGCAGAGAAGTCCTTCGCCTACGACGTGAAAAACGAGAGGGTCACAGAGCAGTTTTAAAAAATATCGCCAACAAGCAAGAATAGCTTTTCTACATTCCCCAATTACAAAATTTTTAATCTAAAAACACATCCAAAGCACTCCAATAGGATGCAGAGTGTTTTTTAGGATCAAATCGAATTTCTTAAACAAATTGAGGGGGTGGGAGGAAAAAAAAAAGAACCCATGAAACTCTACAAAGGCATGGCTTTGTTAGCCGCGGCCATTAGAACTGCGTTGGGCACCACGCACCCTCGCGAGGTTATAGGGGGCCAGGTATCCTAAAAGACAACATTTATTATTTTGTTTGTTTGTTTGCGTCACAATACAGGCGCGCGCGCGCGTGTGTATAACACATCGTGTTTCCCCCGAGAGAGAGGTTTACAAAAATCACGATATACGGAGTTGGAAAATTACGATATGGCGCATTCGCTCGTTACTGTTGCCAGCCATAAATCTCTCTCTCTCTCTCTCTCTTCATCTTACACCAACGTTGGCATCTCTATTTTTTTAGTTGCAAGTAAATTGCCAACACACTCTAGTTAATAATGCTACATATTATACGCACACACGCACACACATACTATATTACCATCCACCCATCTCTCTCTCTCTTTTACGGCAGTGCCGGCTCTCCTTGTTTAGTATATGTAGGTTGGCAACGCTGATCTTTACTTGAGGGCGGTCAACCGGGTTGATTGCACAAGCAAAATTGCCACCTCCTTGCTTTAGGTTAGGTTAGACCAAAAAAACCTTGGTGATTTTTTTTTTCGAGTGAGGAGTTGGCAACGCTTATCTCCACTTGAGGGCGGTCGACCGGGTTGATTGCACAAGCAAAGTTGCCAGCTCCTTGCTTTAGGTTAGGTTAGAGCAAAAAAAGCTGTGGGTAAGCTGTCGGTTGTTTAACTCTTCCCTTTCTCTTTTTTTTTCTTGTAAAAGGCTATGGCAAAAGTACCAGTGGGTTGGCAACCTTGCTTTATGCACTGTAAGGCAAGCCTCAAGCAAAATTGCCACCTCCTTGCTTTAGGTTACGTTAGACCAAGAAAAAAAACCTTGGTGATTTTTTTCGAGTGAGGAGTTGGCAACACTGCGAGAAAATACCTCAAGCAAGGTTGCCACCTCCTTGCTTTAGGTTAGGTTATACCCAAAAACAAAAACCCTGGTGATTTTTTCGAGTGAGGAGTTGGTAACACTGCGAGAAAATGGAGCTCATGCCTTACAAGAGCAAACCATTAAGGCGAGCTCCACCGAGCTCCATTTTCGGGCGTTGAATTCTCCATTTGGGTCTACACGAAAAGTAGGTCAAAGAACCGCTCTAGAACTGAGCTTACAGAAAAATATCGTAAGGGGAGACAGCCTTATAGTAAAATGTCGTAAGGCGAAAAGTAGGTCAAAGGACCGGTCTAGCCTTACAGAAAAATATCGTAAGGGGAGACAGCCTTATAGTAAAATGTCGTAAGGCGAAAAGTAGGTCAAAAGACCGCTCCAGAACGTTGGGTTTCACCTACTAAGGTCAAAAACTACATACGCAGATCTTCACCAAACTTTGCATGGATACATTGGATGTCAAGACACGTGGAAAAAACGTACAAAACAAGAGATAGGAGACATCAAGATTTTGGACGAATTTTTTAAGAATTTTCAAATTTTCAGATAGGAGGTTCCAGATAAGGTCAAAAACTACATACTCAGATCTTCACCAAACTTTGCAGGGATACATTGGATGTCAAGACACGTGGAAAAAACGTACAAAACAAGAGATTGGGGTCATCAAGATTTTGGACGGATTTTTTAGGAATTTTCAAATTTTCAGATGGGAGGTTCCAGATAAGGTCAAAAACTACATACTCAGATCTTCACCAAACTTTACAGGGATACATTGGATGTCAAGACACGTGGAAAAACGTACAAAACAAGAGATTGGAGATGTCAAGATTTTGGACGAATTTTTTAAGAATTTTCAAATTTCCAGAAAGGATGTTCCAGATAAGGTCAAAAACTACATACTGAGATCTTCACCAAACTTTGCAGGGATACATTGGATGTCAAGACACGTGGAAAAAACGTACAAAACAAGAGATTGGGGTCATCAAAATTTTGGACGGATTTTTTAGGAATTTTCAAATTCTCAGATGGGAGGTTCCAGATAAGGTCAAAAACTACATACTCAGATCTTCACCAAACTTTGCAGTGAAACATTGGATGTCAAGACACGTGGAAAAAACGTACAAAACAAGAGATTGGAGACATCAAGATTTTGAACGAATTTTTTAAGAATTTTCAAATTTTCAGATAGGAGGTTCCATATAAGGTCGAAAACTACACTCAGATTTTCACCAAACTTTGCATGGATACATTGGATGTCAAGACACGTGGAAAAAACATACAAAACATAGGATTGGGGACATCAAGATTTTGGTCAAATTTTTTAAGAATTTTCAAATTTTCAGATAGGAGGTTCCATATAAGGTCAAAAACTACATACTCAGATCTTCACCAAACATTGCAGGGATACATTGGATGTCAAGACACGTGATAAAAACGTACAAAACAAGCGATTGGAGACATCAAGATTTTCGACGAATTTTTTAAGAATTTTCATATTTTCAGATGGGAGGTTCCAGATAAGGTCAAAAACGACATACTCAGATCTTCACCAAACTTTGAATGGATACATTGGATGTCAAGACACGTGGAAAAAACATACAAAACATAGAATTGGGGACATCAAGATTTTGGTCGAATTTTTTAAGAATTTTCAAATTTTCAGATAGGAGGTTCCATATAAGGTCAAAAACTACATACTCAGATCTTCACCAAACTTTGCATGGATACATTGGATGTCAAGACACGTAAAAAAACGTACAAAACAAGAGATTGGAGACATCAAGATTTTGGACGAATTTTTGAGGAATTTTCAAATTTTCAGAAATGAGGTTCCAGATAAGGTCAAAAACTACATACTCAGATCTTCACCAAACTTTGCAGGGATACATTGGATGTCAAGACACGTGGGGAAAACATACAAACCAAGAGATTGGAGACATCAAGATTTTGGACGAATTTTTTAAGAATTTTCAAATTTTCAGATAGGAGGTTCCAGATAAGGTCAAAAACTACATACTCAGATCTTCACCAAACTTTGCAGGGATACATTGGATGTCAAGACACGTTTGAAAAAACGTACAAAACAAGAGATTGGGGTCATCAAGATTTTGGACGGATTTTTTAGGAATTTTCAAATTTTCAGAAATGCTGTTCCAGATAAGGTCAAAAACTACATACTCAGATCTTCACCAAACTTTGCAGGGATACATTGGATGTCAAGACACGTGGAAAAAACGTACAAAACAAGAGATTGGAGACATCAAGATTTTGGACGAATTTTTTAAGAATTTTCAAATTTTCAGAAATGCGGTTCCAGATAAGGTCAAAAACTACATACTCAGATCTTCACCAAACTTTGCAGGGATACATTGGATGTCAAGTGACGTGGAAAAAACGTACAAAACAAGAGATTGGAGACATCAAGATTTTGGAAGAATTTTTTAAGAATTTTCAAATTTTCAGATGGGAGGTTCCATATAAGGTCAAAAACTACATACTCAGATCTTCACCAAACTTTGCAGGGATACATTGGATGTAAAGACACGTGGAAAAAACATACAAGACCTAGGTTTGGGGACATCAAGATTTTGGTCAAATTTTTTAAGAATTTTCAAATTTTCAGGTTCCATATAAGGTCAAAAACTACATACTCAGATCTTCACCAAACTTTGCAGGAATACATTGGATGTTAAGACACGTGGAAAAAACGTACAAAACAAGAGATTGGAGACATCAAGATTTTGGACGAATTTTTTAAGAATTTTAAAATTTTCAGAAATGCGGTTCCATATAAGGTCAAAAACTACATACTCAGATCTTCACCAAACTTTGCAGGGATACATTGGATGTCAAGACACGTGGAAAAAACGTACAAAACAAGGGATTGTGGTCATCAAGATTTTGGACGGATTTTTTAGGAATTTTCAAATTTTCAGATGGGAGGTTCCAGATAAGGTCAAAAACGACATACTCAGATCTTCACCAAACTTTGCAGGAATACATTGGATGTCAAGACACGTGGAAAAACATACAAAACATAAGATTCGGGACATCAAGATTTTGGTCGAATTTTTTAAGAATTTTCAAATTTTCAGATAGGAGGTTCCATATAAGGTAAAAAACTACATACTCAGATCTTTACCGAACTTTGCAGGGATACATTGGATGTCAAGACACGTGGAAAAAACATACAAAACATAGGATTGGGGACATCAAGATTTTGGTCAAATTTTTTAAGAATTTTCAAATTTTCAGATAGGAGGTTCCATATAAGGTCAAAAACTACATACTCAGATCTTCACCAAACTTTGCAGGGATACATTGGATGTCAAGACACGTTTGAAAAACGTACAAAACAAGAGATTGGGGTCATCAAGATTTTGGACGGATTTTTTAGGAATTTTCAAATTTTCAGAAATGCGGTTCCAGATAAGGTCAAAAACTACATACTCAGATCTTCACCAAACTTTGCAGGGATACATTGGATGTCAAGACACGTGGAAAAAACGTACAAAACAAGAGATTGGAGACATCAAGATTTTGGACGAATTTTTTAAGAATTTTCAAATTTTCAGAAATGCGGTTCCAGATAAGGTCAAAAACTACATACTCAGATCTTCACCAAACTTTGCAGGGATACATTGGATGTCAAGTGACGTGGAAAAAACGTACAAAACAAGAGATTGGAGACATCAAGATTTTGGAAGAATTTTTTAAGAATTTTCAAATTTTCAGATGGGAGGTTCCATATAAGGTCAAAAACTACATACTCAGATCTTCACCAAACTTTGCAGGGATACATTGGATGTAAAGACACGTGGAAAAAACATACAAGACCTAGGTTTGGGGACATCAAGATTTTGGTCAAATTTTTTAAGAATTTTCAAATTTTCAGGTTCCATATAAGGTCAAAAACTACATACTCAGATCTTCACCAAACTTTGCAGGAATACATTGGATGTTAAGACACGTGGAAAAAACGTACAAAACAAGAGATTGGAGACATCAAGATTTTGGACGAATTTTTTAAGAATTTTAAAATTTTCAGAAATGCGGTTCCATATAAGGTCAAAAACTACATACTCAGATCTTCACCAAACTTTGCAGGGATACATTGGATGTCAAGACACGTGGAAAAAACGTACAAAACAAGGGATTGTGGTCATCAAGATTTTGGACGGATTTTTTAGGAATTTTCAAATTTTCAGATGGGAGGTTCCAGATAAGGTCAAAAACGACATACTCAGATCTTCACCAAACTTTGCAGGAATACATTGGATGTCAAGACACGTGGAAAAACATACAAAACATAAGATTCGGGACATCAAGATTTTGGTCGAATTTTTTAAGAATTTTCAAATTTTCAGATAGGAGGTTCCATATAAGGTAAAAAACTACATACTCAGATCTTTACCGAACTTTGCAGGGATACATTGGATGTCAAGACACGTGGAAAAAACATACAAAACATAGGATTGGGGACATCAAGATTTTGGTCAAATTTTTTAAGAATTTTCAAATTTTCAGATAGGAGGTTCCATATAAGGTCAAAAACTACATACTCAGATCTTCACCAAACTTTGCAGGGATACATTGGATGTCAAGACACGTGGAAAAAACGTACAAAACAAGAGATTGGAGACATCAAGATTTTGGACGAATTTTTGAAGAATTTTCAAATTTTCAGATAGGAGGTTTAAGGTCAAAAACCACATACTCAGATCTTCACCAAACGTTGCAGTAATACTTTGCATGTCAAGACACGTGGAAAAAACGTACAAAACAAGAGATTGGAGACATCAAGATTTTCGTCGAATTTTTTAAGAATTTTCAAATTTTCAGATGGGAGGTTCCAGATAAGGTTCAAAACGACATACTCAGATCTTCACCAAACTTTGCATGGATACATTGGATGTCAAGACACGTGGAAAAAACGTACAAAACAAGAAATTGGAGACATCAAGATTTTGGACGAATTTTTTAAGAATTTTCAAATTTTCAGAAAGGAGGTTCCGTATAAGGTCAAAAACTACATACTCAGATCTTCACCAAACTTTGCAGGGATACATTGGATGTCAAGACACGTGGAAAAAACGTACAAAACAAGAGATTGGGGTCATCAAGATTTTGGACGGATTTTTTAGGAATTTTCAAATTTTCAGATGGGAGGTTCCAGATAAGGTCAAAAACTACATACTCAGATCTTCACCAAACTTTGCAGTGATACATTGGATGTCAAGACACGTGGAAAAAACGTACAAAACAAGAGATTGGAGACATCAAGATTTTGAACGAATTTTTTAAGAATTTTCAAATTTTCAGATAGGAGGTTCCATATAAGGTCAAAAACTACATACTCAGATCTTCACCAAACTTTGCATGGATACATTGGATGTCAAGACACGTGGAAAAAACATACAAAACATAGGATTGGGGACATCAAGATTTTGGTCGAATTTTTTAAAAATTTTCAAATTTTCAGATAGGAGGTTCCATATAAGGTCAAAAACTACATACTCAGATCTTCACCAAACTTAGCAGGGATACATTGGATGTCAAGACACGTAAAAAAACGTACAAAACAAGAGATTGGAGACATCAAGATTTTGGACGAATTTTTGAGGAATTTTCAAATTTTCAGAAATGAGGTTCCAGATAAGGTCAAAAACTACATACTCAGATCTTCACCAAACTTTGCAGGGATACATTGGATGTCAAGACACGTGGGGAAAACATACAAACCAAGAGATTGGAGACATCAAGATTTTGGACGAATTTTTTAAGAATTTTCAAATTTTCAGATAGGAGGTTCCAGATAAGGTCAAAAACTACATACTCAGATCTTCACCAAACTTTGCAGGGATACATTGGATGTCAAGACACGTTTGAAAAAACGTACAAAACAAGAGATTGGGGTCATCAAGATTTTGGACGGATTTTTTAGGAATTTTCAAATTTTCAGAAATGCGGTTCCAGATAAGGTCAAAAACTACATACTCAGATCTTCACCAAACTTTGCAGGGATACATTGGATGTCAAGACACGTGGAAAAAACGTACAAAACAAGAGATTGGAGACATCAAGATTTTGGACGAATTTTTTAAGAATTTTCAAATTTTCAGAAATGCGGTTCCAGATAAGGTCAAAAACTACATACTCAGATCTTCACCAAACTTTGCAGGGATACATTGGATGTCAAGTGACGTGGAAAAAACGTACAAAACAAGAGATTGGAGACATCAAGATTTTGGAAGAATTTTTTAAGAATTTTCAAATTTTCAGATGGGAGGTTCCATATAAGGTCAAAAACTACATACTCAGATCTTCACCAAACTTTGCAGGGATACATTGGATGTAAAGACACGTGGAAAAAACATACAAGACCTAGGTTTGGGGACATCAAGATTTTGGTCAAATTTTTTAAGAATTTTCAAATTTTCAGGTTCCATATAAGGTCAAAAACTACATACTCAGATCTTCACCAAACTTTGCAGGAATACATTGGATGTTAAGACACGTGGAAAAAACGTACAAAACAAGAGATTGGAGACATCAAGATTTTGGACGAATTTTTTAAGAATTTTAAAATTTTCAGAAATGCGGTTCCATATAAGGTCAAAAACTACATACTCAGATCTTCACCAAACTTTGCAGGGATACATTGGATGTCAAGACACGTGGAAAAAACGTACAAAACAAGGGATTGTGGTCATCAAGATTTTGGACGGATTTTTTAGGAATTTTCAAATTTTCAGATGGGAGGTTCCAGATAAGGTCAAAAACGACATACTCAGATCTTCACCAAACTTTGCAGGAATACATTGGATGTCAAGACACGTGGAAAAACATACAAAACATAAGATTCGGGACATCAAGATTTTGGTCGAATTTTTTAAGAATTTTCAAATTTTCAGATAGGAGGTTCCATATAAGGTAAAAAACTACATACTCAGATCTTCACCGAACTTTGCAGGGATACATTGGATGTCAAGACACGTGGAAAAAACATACAAAACATAGGATTGGGGACATCAAGATTTTGGTCAAATTTTTTAAGAATTTTCAAATTTTCAGATAGGAGGTTCCATATAAGGTCAAAAACTACATACTCAGATCTTCACCAAACTTTGCAGGGATACATTGGATGTCAAGACACGTGGAAAAAACGTACAAAACAAGCGATTGGAGACATCAAGATTTTGGACGAATTTTTGAAGAATTTTCAAATTTTCAGATAGGAGGTTTAAGGTCAAAAACCACATACTCAGATCTTCACCAAACGTTGCAGTAATACTTTGCATGTCAAGACACGTGGAAAAAACGTACAAAACAAGAGATTGGAGACATCAAGATTTTCGTCGAATTTTTTAAGAATTTTCAAATTTTCAGATGGGAGGTTCCAGATAAGGTTCAAAACGACATACTCAGATCTTCACCAAACTTTGCATGGATACATTGGATGTCAAGACACGTGGAAAAAACGTACAAAACAAGAAATTGGAGACATCAAGATTTTGGACGAATTTTTTAAGAATTTTCAAATTTTCAGAAAGGAGGTTCCGTATAAGGTCAAAAACTACATACTCAGATCTTCACCAAACTTTGCAGGGATACATTGGATGTCAAGACACGTGGAAAAAACGTACAAAACAAGAGATTGGGGTCATCAAGATTTTGGACGGATTTTTTAGGAATTTTCAAATTTTCAGATGGGAGGTTCCAGATAAGGTCAAAAACTACATACTCAGATCTTCACCAAACTTTGCAGTGATACATTGGATGTCAAGACACGTGGAAAAAACGTACAAAACAAGAGATTGGAGACATCAAGATTTTGAACGAATTTTTTAAGAATTTTCAAATTTTCAGATAGGAGGTTCCATATAAGGTCAAAAACTACATACTCAGATCTTCACCAAACTTTGCATGGATACATTGGATGTCAAGACACGTGGAAAAAACATACAAAACATAGGATTGGGGACATCAAGATTTTGGTCGAATTTTTTAAAAATTTTCAAATTTTCAGATAGGAGGTTCCATATAAGGTCAAAAACTACATACTCAGATCTTCACCAAACTTAGCAGGGATACATTGGATGTCAAGACACGTAAAAAAACGTACAAAACAAGAGATTGGAGACATCAAGATTTTGGACGAATTTTTGAGGAATTTTCAAATTTTCAGAAATGAGGTTCCAGATAAGGTCAAAAACTACATACTCAGATCTTCACCAAACTTTGCAGGGATACATTGGATGTCAAGACACGTGGGGAAAACATACAAACCAAGAGATTGGAGACATCAAGATTTTGGACGAATTTTTTAAGAATTTTCAAATTTTCAGATAGGAGGTTCCAGATAAGGTCAAAAACTACATACTCAGATCTTCACCAAACTTTGCAGGGATACATTGGATGTCAAGACACGTTTGAAAAAACGTACAAAACAAGAGATTGGGGTCATCAAGATTTTGGACGGATTTTTTAGGAATTTTCAAATTTTCAGAAATGCGGTTCCAGATAAGGTCAAAAACTACATACTCAGATCTTCACCAAACTTTGCAGGGATACATTGGATGTCAAGACACGTGGAAAAAACGTACAAAACAAGAGATTGGAGACATCAAGATTTTGGACGAATTTTTTAAGAATTTTCAAATTTTCAGAAATGCGGTTCCAGATAAGGTCAAAAACTACATACTCAGATCTTCACCAAACTTTGCAGGGATACATTGGATGTCAAGTGACGTGGAAAAAACGTACAAAACAAGAGATTGGAGACATCAAGATTTTGGAAGAATTTTTTAAGAATTTTCAAATTTTCAGATGGGAGGTTCCATATAAGGTCAAAAACTACATACTCAGATCTTCACCAAACTTTGCAGGGATACATTGGATGTAAAGACACGTGGAAAAAACATACAAGACCTAGGTTTGGGGACATCAAGATTTTGGTCAAATTTTTTAAGAATTTTCAAATTTTCAGGTTCCATATAAGGTCAAAAACTACATACTCAGATCTTCACCAAACTTTGCAGGAATACATTGGATGTTAAGACACGTGGAAAAAACGTACAAAACAAGAGATTGGAGACATCAAGATTTTGGACGAATTTTTTAAGAATTTTAAAATTTTCAGAAATGCGGTTCCATATAAGGTCAAAAACTACATACTCAGATCTTCACCAAACTTTGCAGGGATACATTGGATGTCAAGACACGTGGAAAAAACGTACAAAACAAGGGATTGTGGTCATCAAGATTTTGGACGGATTTTTTAGGAATTTTCAAATTTTCAGATGGGAGGTTCCAGATAAGGTCAAAAACGACATACTCAGATCTTCACCAAACTTTGCAGGAATACATTGGATGTCAAGACACGTGGAAAAACATACAAAACATAAGATTCGGGACATCAAGATTTTGGTCGAATTTTTTAAGAATTTTCAAATTTTCAGATAGGAGGTTCCATATAAGGTAAAAAACTACATACTCAGATCTTCACCGAACTTTGCAGGGATACATTGGATGTCAAGACACGTGGAAAAAACATACAAAACATAGGATTGGGGACATCAAGATTTTGGTCAAATTTTTTAAGAATTTTCAAATTTTCAGATAGGAGGTTCCATATAAGGTCAAAAACTACATACTCAGATCTTCACCAAACTTTGCAGGGATACATTGGATGTCAAGACACGTGGAAAAAACGTACAAAACAAGAGATTGGAGACATCAAGATTTTGGACGAATTTTTGAAGAATTTTCAAATTTTCAGATAGGAGGTTTAAGGTCAAAAACCACATACTCAGATCTTCACCAAACGTTGCAGTAATACTTTGCATGTCAAGACACGTGGAAAAAACGTACAAAACAAGAGATTGGAGACATCAAGATTTTCGTCGAATTTTTTAAGAATTTTCAAATTTTCAGATGGGAGGTTCCAGATAAGGTTCAAAACGACATACTCAGATCTTCACCAAACTTTGCATGGATACATTGGATGTCAAGACACGTGGAAAAAACGTACAAAACAAGAAATTGGAGACATCAAGATTTTGGACGAATTTTTTAAGAATTTTCAAATTTTCAGAAAGGAGGTTCCGTATAAGGTCAAAAACTACATACTCAGATCTTCACCAAACTTTGCAGGGATACATTGGATGTCAAGACACGTGGAAAAAACGTACAAAACAAGAGATTGGGGTCATCAAGATTTTGGACGGATTTTTTAGGAATTTTCAAATTTTCAGATGGGAGGTTCCAGATAAGGTCAAAAACTACATACTCAGATCTTCACCAAACTTTGCAGTGATACATTGGATGTCAAGACACGTGGAAAAAACGTACAAAACAAGAGATTGGAGACATCAAGATTTTGAACGAATTTTTTAAGAATTTTCAAATTTTCAGATAGGAGGTTCCATATAAGGTCAAAAACTACATACTCAGATCTTCACCAAACTTTGCATGGATACATTGGATGTCAAGACACGTGGAAAAAACATACAAAACATAGGATTGGGGACATCAAGATTTTGGTCGAATTTTTTAAAAATTTTCAAATTTTCAGATAGGAGGTTCCATATAAGGTCAAAAACTACATACTCAGATCTTCACCAAACTTAGCAGGGATACATTGGATGTCAAGACACGTGGAAAAAACATACAAGACATAGGATTGGGGACATCAAGATTTTGGTCAAATTTTTTAAGAATTTTCAAATTTTTAGATAGGAGGTTCCATATAAGGTCAAAAACTACATACTCAGATCTTCACCAAACATTGCAGGAATACAATGGATGTCAAGACACGTGGAAAAAATGTACAAAACAAGAGATTGGAGACATCAAGATTTTCGACGGATTTTTTAAGAATTTTCAAATTTTCAGATGGGAGGTTCCAGATAAGGTCAAAAACGACATACTCAGATCTTCACCAAACTCTGCACGGATACATTGGATGTCAAGACACGTGGAAAAAACATACAAAACATAGGATTGGGGACATCAAGATTTTGGTCAAATTTTTTAAGAATTTTCAAATTTTCAGATAGGAGGTTCCATATAAGGTCAAAAACTACATACTCAGATCTTCACCAAACATTGCAGGGATACATTAGATGTCAAGACACGTGGAAAAAACGTACAAAACAAGCGATTGGAGACATCAAGATTTTCGACGAATTTTTTAAGAATTTTCAAATTTTCAGATGGGAGGTTCCAGATAAGGTCAAAAACGACATACTCAGATCTTCACCAAACTTTGCATGGATACATTGGATGTCAAGACACGTGGAAAAAACATACAAAACATAGAATTGGGGACATCAAGATTTTGGTCGAATTTTTTAAGAATTTTCAAATTTTCAGATAGGAGGTTCCATATAAGGTCAAAAACTACATACTCAGATCTTCATCAAACTTTGCATGGATACATTGGATGTCAAGACACGTAAAAAAAACGTACAAAACAAGAGATTGGAGACATCAAGATTTTGGACGAATTTTTGAGGAATTTTCAAATTTTCAGATAGGAGGTTCCAGATAAGGTCAAAAACTACATACTCAGATCTTCACCAAAATTTGCAGGGATACATTGGATGTCAAGACACGTTTGAAAAAACGTACAAAACAAGAGATTGGGGTCATCAAGATTTTGGACGGATTTTTTAGGAATTTTCAAATTTTCAGAAATGCGGTTCCAGATAAGGTCAAAAACTACATACTCAGATCTTCACCAAACTTTGCAGGGATACATTGGATGTCAAGACACGTGGAAAAAACGTACAAAACAAGAGATTTGAGACATCAAGATTTTGGACGAATTTTTTAAGAATTTTCAAATTTTCAGAAATGCGGTTCCAGATAAGGTCAAAAACTACATACTCAGATCTTCACCAAACTTTGCAGGAATACATTGGATGTTAAGACACGTGGAAAAAACGTACAAAACAAGAGATTGGAGACATCAAGTTTTTGGACGAATTTTTTAAGAATTTTCAAATTTTCAGAAATGCGGTTCCAGATAAGGTCAAAAACTACATACTCAGATCTTCACCAAACTTTGCAGGGATACATTGGATGTCAAGACACGTGGAAAAAACGTACAAAACAAGGGATTGTGGTCATCAAGATTTTGGACGGATTTTTTAGGAATTTTCAAATTTTCAGATGGGAGGTTCCAGATAAGGTCAAAAACTACATACTCAGATCTTCACCAAACTTTGCAGGGATACATTGGATGTCAAGACACGTGGAAAAAACGTACAAAACAAGAGATTGGGGTCATCAAGATTTGGACGGATTTTTTAAGAATTTTCAAATTTTCAGATGGGAGGTTCCAGATAAGGTCAAAAACGACATACTCAGATCTTCACCAAACTTTGCAGGAATACATTGGATGTCAAGACATGTGGAAAAACATACAAAACATAAGATTCGGGACATCAAGATTTTGGTCGAATTTTTTAAGATTTTTCAAATTTTCAGATAGGAGGTTCCATATAAGGTAAAAAACTACATACTCAGATCTTCACCGAACTTTGCAGGGATACATTGGATGTCAAGACACGTGGAAAAAACATACAAAACATAGGATTGGGGACATCAAGATTTTGGTCAAATTTTTTAAGAATTTTCAAATTTTCAGATAGGAGGTTCCATATAAGGTCAAAAACTACATACTCAGATCTTCACCAAACATTGCAGGGATACATTGGATGTCAAGACACGTGGAAAAAACGTACAAAACAAGAGATTGGAGACATCAAGATTTTGGACGAATTTTTGAAGAATTTTCAAATTTTCAGATAGGAGGTTTAAGGTCAAAAACTACATACTCAGATCTTCACCAAACGTTGCAGGGATACTTTGCATGTCAAGACACGTGGAAAAAACGTACAAAACAAGAGATTGGAGACATCAAGATTTTCGTCGAATTTTTTAAGAATTTTCAAATTTTCAGATGGGAGGTTCCAGATAAGGTTCAAAACGACATACTCAGATCTTCACCAAACTTTGCATGGATACATTGGATGTCAAGACACGTGGAAAAAACGTACAAAACAAGAAATTGGAGACATCAAGATTTTGGACGAATTTTTTAAGAATTTTCAAATTTTCAGAAAGGAGGTTCCGTATAAGGTCAAAAACTACATACTCAGATCTTCACCAAACTTTGCAGGGATACATTGGATGTCAAGACACGTAGAAAAAACGTACAAAACAAGAGATTGGGGTCATCAAGATTTTGGACGGATTTTTTAGGAATTTTCAAATTTTCAGATGGGAGGTTCCAGAAAAGGTCAAAAACTACATACTCAGATCTTCACCAAACTTTGCAGTGATACATTGGATGTCAAGACACGTGGAAAAAACGTACAAAACAAGAGATTGGAGACATCAAGATTTTGAACGAATTTTTTAAGAATTTTCAGATTTTCAGATAGGAGGTTCCATATAAGGTCAAAAACTACATACTCAGATCTTCACCAAACTTTGCATGGATACATTGGATGTCAAGACACGTGGAAAAAACATACAAAACATAGGATTGGGGACATCAAGATTTTGGTCGAATTTTTTAAGAATTTTCAAATTTTCAGATAGGAGGTTCCATATAAGGTCAAAAACTACATACTCAGATCGTCACCAAACTTAGCAGGGATACATTGGATGTCAAGACACGTGGAAAAAACATACAAGACATAGGATTGGGGACATGAAGATTTTGGTCAAATTTTTTAAGAATTTTCAAATTTTCAGATAGGAGGTTCCATATAAGGTCAAAAACTACATACTCAGATCTTCACCAAACATTGCAGGAATACAATGGATGTCAAGACACGTGGAAAAAATGTACAAAACAAGAGATTGGAGACATCAAGATTTTCGACGGATTTTTTAAGAATTTTCAAATTTTCAGATGGGAGGTTCCAGATAAGGTCAAAAACGACATACTCAGATCTTCACCAAACTCTGCATGGATACATTGGATGTCAAGACACGTGGAAAAAACATACAAAACATAGGATTGGGGACATCAAGATTTTGGTCGAATTTTTTAAGAATTTTCAAATTTTCAGATAGGAGGTTCCATATAAGGTCAAAAACTACATACTCAGATCTTCACCAAACTATGCAGGGATACATTGGATGTCAAGACACGTGGAAAAAACGTACAAAACAAGAGATTGGAGACATCAAGATTTTGGACGAATTTTTTAAGAATTTTCAAATTTTCAGATAGGAGGTTCCAGATAAGGTCAAAAACTACATACTCAGATCTTCACCAAACTTTGCAGGGACACATTGGATGTCAAGACACGTGGAAAAAACGTACAAAACAAGAGATTGGAGACATCAAGATTTTGGACGAATTTTTGAGGAATTTTCAAATTTTCAGAAATGAGGTTCCAGATAAGGTCAAAAACTACATACTCAGATCTTCACCAAACTTTGCAGGGATACATTGGATGTCAAGACAAGTGGGGAAAACATACAAACCAAGAGATTGGAGACATCAAGATTTTGGACGAATTTTTTAAGAATTTTCAAATTTTCAGATAGGAGGTTCCATATAAGGTCAAAAACTACATACTCAGATCTTCACCAAACTTTGCAGGGATACATTGGATGTCAAGACACGTGGAAAAAACGTACAAAACAAGAGATTGGAGACATCAAGATTTTGGACGAATTTTTTAAGAATTTTCAAATTTTCAGATAGGAGGTTCCATATAAGGTCAAAAACTACATACTCAGATCTTCACCAAACTTTGCAGGGATACATTGGATGTAAAGACACGTGTAAAAACATACAAAACATAAGATTGGGGACATCAAGATTTTGGTCAAATTTTTTAAGAATTTTCAAATTTTCAGATAGGAGGTTCCATATAAGGTCAAAAACTACATACTCAGATCTTCACCAAACTTTGCATGGATACATTGGATGTCAAGACACGTGGAAAAAACGTACAAAACAAGAGATTGGAGACATCAAGATTTTGGACGAATTTTTTAAGAATTTTCAAATTTTCAGATAGGAGGTTCCAGATAAGGTCAGAAACTACATACTCAGATCTTCACCAAACATTGCAGGGATACATTGGATGTCAAGACACGTGGAAAAAACGTACAAAACAAGCGATTGGAGACATCAAGATTTTCGACGAATTTTTTAAGAATTTTCAAATTTTCAGATGGGAGGTTCCAGATAAGGTCAAAAACAACATACGCAGATCTTCACCAAACTTTGCATGGATACATTGGATGTCAAGACACGTGGAAAAAACGTACAAAACATAGAATTGGGGACATTTAGATTTTGGTCGAATTTTTTAAGAATTTTCAAATTTTCAGATAGGAGGTTCCATATAAGGTCAAAAACGACGTACTCAGATCTTCACCAAACTTTGCATGGATACATTGGATGTCAAGATACGTGGAAAAAACATACAAAACATAGAATTGGGGACTTCAAGATTTTGGTCGAATTTATTAAGAATTTTCAAATTTTCAGATAGGAGGTTCCATATAAGGTCAAAAACTACATACTCAGATCTTCACCAAACTTTGCATGGATACATTGGATGTCAAGACACGTGGAAAAAACGTACAAAACAAGAGATTGGAGACATCAAGATTTTGGACGAATTTTTGAGGAATTTTCAAATTTTCAGAAATGAGGTTCCAGATAAGGTCAAAAACTACATACTCAGATCTTCACCAAACTTTGCAGGGATACATTGGATGTCAAGACACGTGGGGAAAACATACAAACCAAGAGATTGGAGACATCAAGATTTTGGACGAATTTTTTAAGAATTTTCAAATTTTCAGATAGGAGGTTCCAGATAAGGTCAAAAACTACATACTCAGATCTTCACCAAACTTTGCAGGGATACATTGGATGTCAAGACACGTGGGAAAAACGTTCAAAACAAGAGATTGGAGACATCAAGATTTTGGACGAATTTTTTAACAATTTTCAAATTTTCAGATAGGAGGTTCCAGATAAGGTCAAAAACTACATACTCAGATCTTCACCAAACTTTGCAGGGATTCATTGGATGTCAAGACACGTGGAAAAAACGTACAAAACAAGAGATTGGAGACATCAAGATTTTGGACGAATTTTTTAAGAATTTTCAAATTTTCAGAAAGGATGTTCCAGATAAGGTCAAAAACGACATACTCAGATCTTCACCAAACTCTGCAGGGATACATTGGATGTCAAGACACGTGGAAAAAACATACAAAACAGGATTGGGGACATCAAGATTTTGGTCAAATTTTTTTAGAATTTTCAAATTTTCAGATAGGAGGTTCCATATAAGGTCAAAAAACTACATACTCAGATCTTCACCAAACTTTGCATGGATACATTGGATGTCAAGACACGTGGAAAAAACGTACAAAACAAGAGATTGGAGACATCAAGATTTTGGACGAATTTTTTAAGAATTTTCAAATTTTCAGAAAGAAGGTTCCATATATGGTCAAAAACTACATACTCAGATCTTCACCAAACTTTGCAGGGATACATTGAATGTCAAGACACGTGGAAAAAACGTACAAAACAAGAGATTGGGGTCATCAAGATTTTGGACGGATTTTTTAGGAATTTTCAAATTTTCAGATGGGAGGTTCCATATATGGTCAAAAACTACATACTCAGATCTTCACCATACTTTGCAGGGATACATTGGATGTCAAGACACGCGGAAAAAACGTACAAAACAAGAGATTGGAGACATCAAGATTTTCGACGAATTTTTTAAGAATTTTCAAATTTTCAGATAGGAGGTTCCATATAAGGTCAAAAACTACATACTCAGATCTTCACCAAACTTTGCATGGATACATTGGATGTCAAGACACGTGGAAAAAACATCCAAAACATAGGTTTGGGGACATCAAGATTTTGGTCGAATTTTTTAAGAATTTTCAAATTTTCAGATAGGAGGTTCCATATAAGGTCAAAAACTACATAGTCAGATCTTCACCAAACTTTGCAGGGATACATTGGATGTCAAGACACGTGGAAAAAACGTACAAAACAAGAGATTGGAGACATCAAGATTTTCGACGAATTTTTTAAGAATTTTCAAATTTTCAGATGGGAGGTTCCAGATAAGGTCAAAAACGACATACTCAGATCTTCACCAAACTTTGCAGGGATACATTGGATGTCAAGACACGTGGAAAAAACATACAAGACCTAGGATTGGGGACATCAAGATTTTGGTCAAATTTTTTAAGAATTTTCAAATTTTCAGGTTCCATATCAGGTCAAAAACTACATACTCAGATCTTCACCAAACATTGCAGGGATACATTGGAGGTCAAGACACGTGGAAAAAACGTACAAAACAAGAGATTGGAGACATCAAGATTTTGGACGAATTTTTTAAGAATTTTCAAATTTTCAGATAGGAGGTTCCAGATGAAGTCAAAAAGTACATACTCAGATCTTCACCAAAGTTTGCAGGAATACTTTGCATGTCAAGACACGTGGAAAAAACGTACAAAACAAGAGATCGGAGACATCAAGATTTTCGACGAATTTTTTAAGAATTTTCAAATTTTCAGATGGGAGGTTCCAGATAAGGTCAAAAACGACATACTCAGATCTTCACCAAACTTTGCATGGATACATTGGATGTCAAGACACGTGGAAAAAACATACAAAACATAGGATTGGTGACATCAAGATTTTGGACGAATTTTTTAAGAATTTTCAAATTTTCAGAAAGGAGGTTCCATATAAGGTCAAAAACTACATACTCAGATCTTCACCAAACTTTGCAGGGATACATTGGATGTCAAGACACGTGGAAAAAACGTACAAAACAAGAGATTGGAGACATCAAGATTTTGGACGAATTTTTTGAGAATTTTCAAATTTTCAGAAAGGAGGTTCCATATAAGGTCAAAAACTACATACTCAGATCTTCACCAAACTTTGCAGGGATACATTGGATGTCAAGACACGTGGAAAAAACGTACAAACAAGAGATTGGAGACATCAAGATTTTGGACGAATTTTTTAAGAATTTTCAAATTTTCAGAAAGGATGTTCCAGATAAGGTCAAAAACGACATACTCAGATCTTCACCAAACTTTGCAGGGATACATTGGAGGTCGAGACACGTGGAAAAAACGTACAAAACAAGACATTGGAGTATTCAAGATTTTGGACGAATTTTTGAAGAATTTTCAAATTTTCAGATAGGAGGTTCCAGATAAGGTCAAAAACTACATACTCAGATCTTCACCAAACATTGCAGGGATACATTGGATGTCAAGACACGTGGAAAAAACGTACAAATCAAGAGATTGGAGACATCAAGATTCTCGACGAATTTTTGAAGAATTTTCAAATTTTCAGATAGGAGGTTCCAGATAAGGTCAAAAACTACAAACTCAGATCTTCACCAAACGTTGCAGGGATACTTTGCATGTCAAGACACGTTGAAAAAACGTACAAAACATAGGATTGGTGACATCAAGATTTTGGACGAATTTTTGAAGAATTTTCAAATTTTCAGATGGGAGGTTCCAGATAAGGTCAAAAACGACATACTCAGAAGTAGTAGTATTTGTGGTACAACCAATGCCGGAAAGTATGTGCCCCTCTCAAGCAGGTTTGGCTATACTTAAAACCATCTCAACATGCTCATATGAGCTTTTTGTTCATGTGTGGGACTCTGTCTAATCCAAGATTTTTGTAAAAAATGCCCTCGGGAATTTCCCTTCGGAAAGTATGACCCCCCTCAGATTGAAGTGCCTACACTTACAAAAGGCACTTCTGTGAGATTGTTGTCCATAAACTTGTCAAAATATGCCCTTCTTGATGCCCACACCTAAAACTACGCCATCTACGTTGACGTTGACCACACCCACCCACATACACCCACACCCACCCACATCCACCCACACCCACCCACATCCACCCACACCCACCCACACACACCCACACCCACCCACACCCACCCACACACACCCACACCCACCCACACCCACCCACACACACCCACACCCACCCACACACACCCACACCCACCCACACCCACCCACACCCACCCACATCCGCCCACACCCCACCCACACACACACACACACACATATTTACTTCCGGTCCACTTCCGGTTTGACCACTTCCGGTCCACTTCCGGTTTGACCACTTCCGGTCCACTTCCGGTTTGACCACTTCCGGTTTGACCACTTCCGGTTTGACCACTTCCGGTCCACTTCCGGTTTGACCACTTCCGGTTTGAGTTCAATTGGCACCAGCCTCAACTTGCTTATCTAGTACTAAAACAATGCAATATGCAGAGATTTTCTAGAATTGCTCTGTGACTCTCTCATTTCTTACATCATAAACATATGATTTTTCTCCTATGAGAATAACACTACATATGGTGTCATCAGGTAATGCTTCATGGAATTCACAGACAATTTTAATGTTTGTCCTGTCATTCACCACAACTTGTTTCCTTTTTGAAGTGTTTATTACAAACATGGGTCTCCGTGCTTTGAATTCATCTGGTGTGTAATACATGTCAGTATTGCCAGTAGTGACCCTCTTGAATGCCGAAAAAGCCTCATATAATTTGAGGAAATCATCCTTGGACATGTCTAAATTGTAATTTTCTCTAGGAAAGACTTCATTTCTGCCATTTTTAAGATATATGTTTTTGATGTTGCAGCTATCAAACTTACTTGAATTTTTTTCCTGATTGTTGTGTCTCCCAGTCTGAAACAGTACCACCACAAAATCAGGCATGTCATATTGAATGAATTTGTAGCATCAAACTCATAATAAGAACCAGTTGCGGGCCTCTGTACGCATTGATATGTATAAAATTGCAGAGGAAGCTGTGGATTTTTTACTATATCTGCTTTGTGTTTAAGAGCATAACTGGCTTCATATTCAACAACCGGGATTCTTAACTCCATAGTCTGAATAATGCATTTGCCCTCATCAGGTAAGGTATTAGGCAGAGCTTCTCCTGTGGGGTTTAATGTGCTATACCTCATCAAAGCATTATTATCATTGGCAGCTCTTCTAAATGTAATTCTTAAACCACCCTTCCACATTATTTCTTTGTAATCTGAGAAGAATCCTGGCAACAGGCGCATCGGGAACAGCACTGTGTGGCTCTTGGTTAATATTTTCTCGCCAGCCTCAAATCCGCCTATTTTGTAGTAAGAAGCCTCGGTTTTGGATAATTTTAATGTGGCCATAGCTGTGGAGGTAATGCCGGGATAATCCACTCTGTTTATAACAACGCCATGCTTTCTGATCTCAATTTCAGAGAATAGATGTGGCACAAAATTATCCACCAATCTTATATTTGAATTTGCCGGATAATCTGTGCCATCGAGCTTTACAACATCAAATTTGATGTAAAGATCTGCTCTGTGGGGGTGTATAAAGCCGTCCCCCACGTCCAGATCAACCTCAATCTCTGTGTTGGGTTGATTTAAATTTGCAAATGTCCTCCTGTTTGGGGGGAATGATTGTAGCTCATAACTCTCAATATTTTCCATTGTATGTATTTTTATTTAAATGTTAATCTCTATGATTGCAGTTGTTGTGGCTCCAGCAAAATCAACTAATTCTTCTTTTTCATTGGTGACCATCAATTCGATGTAATCTATTCTGTTGTGACACACAGGAAAATATAATGTTGGGGATGGATTGTAGATGATTGGTTCCATGAATTCAGAATTAGGTTTGAATGTTGCAATAATCCCGGTTTGTTTGTGACTGCCTATGCCATTTGATTTGGTGATCATACCCTCAGCTACATTACAGTGAATATTCAGAGTCTCTATGGCTAAGAATTTAGGTATATTAATAGCAGTGTGTTTGATGGCCGGTTCAAGTTTTGTGTTGTTCTCAAATCCTAACAGCTCTCCTATAGTTCCCAGATTCACTGTTTCTGTAGCAGATACAATCTCTACTCTGTGAGTGACAGAATTTTGACTTAACACTACACCTCTGGGTAACTGAGCATTTAGAGTGGATAGATTATATTGCCCTGGAGTGATGACAATTTTTTCATCCCCTACTGCAATTGTGTTGTTGTGGTGTGTAATATTAGGGATCAAGTACATGCCATAAAATGCTCTGAGAGCTATTGTTTTGGGATACACTATGTCATCATGCAATTTGAGTTTCAATATTGAATTTTGGCTGGTGAGATGAAATACTCCCATGATGTTTCAGATACCACAAGGCTTTTTGAAAATTTTCAATTGATGGTTTATTTATTTGAGACATATATCTAAGAACTGATAAACACAAATGTCCGCAATTAACATCTTTGAAGTTTTGAACACGGGCATTATTGTAATAAAGATTGGGTGAATTTAGATATTTTATTAAATTTTCAGGCGGAACACCTCCAAATGAATCGAACACAAATGCCTCATCTTTTAAATATTTAAGATAACAGATCCAGTGAGTGCCCTGATTTTTGTACTTATCCAAATTAACAATGCCACACTCTTTGTTGAGTGGTTGTTCCGGTAAAGAATCAGACATGTACACACCTCTAAAATGTTTGATGCCCAGTGGCTTGATTAAAGCTTCAATATCTTGGTTTGTAAGCGGTTCTTGTTTTTTTTAAACTTATTCATGGCTCTCTTAACACCTTTGCCTTGTTTCTCCATTGCCAGGTTATGGCGCCTCTGCTCATCTAATTCTGCTCTATTTTTCTTGGCATCTATTACTGTTTTTGCTATGGCGGCTGACCCCCCCGCCAAGCTCCCAACAGCCCCGAGAGCAGCTAAGATGGCAGGGATGGTAAATATGAATCCCCCCACATGTGATTTTTTTCTTGATTGCTGTAATTTTTTTAATTGGGGGGTGCTAAGCAACAATTTCATACCATGCCCCTTTGCAATACAAGAGCTTTTTTTCTTGCGCTGCTTTTTGGTCAACAGGCTATCAATAGGCCCAAGAGATTTGAGACCTGCATAAGGTATTTAATACATAACACCCTTGGCCTTCATTGTAGGTTTATTATATACATATTCACAACCCCCACCCCAGTTTTTGTTTGGTGCTCATAGCTATGGTGGTCCCCAATGCTGATATTCTCTCACTCAAAGATGCATCTTTGCTTACAAATCTGCCAAATGCAGCCTCTTCTAATTTCTTGTCTGCAACATGTCTCTTGTCAAGATCAGAATGTGTGTTGTATGCTATGTCATGGTCTCTGCAAGCAGCATCTAAAGGATTAACACCAGGATCACCTCTGTTTAATCTATGATCCAATTTTGTGCCTGGACCACAATACTGATAACCTGGAATGTGTAGTTCAAATGGCAGCTTGTTTATAATGTCATTAACCAAGCCCCGACCCTCAGAGACATTCCAAAATTTAGGTGGTAGAGTATTAATAATTTTTATGAGATATCCAATCCCCTTAGGGTCATTCACTATAAAATTAGACAATTTTGTGCTTATCATGTCCATAATTCCAACCTTTTCATTGTAAAAATTGTGGTTCCCAGCATTTTCCTCCCCAGCTATGACCAGCAACCTATCTACAAGTTTCCTGACATCATCAACCCACACAAATTCTTTGGGCAGGGTGTTGTATTGTTTGATTCCACTCCCTGTCTTGATCTGTGACCATATGGGCTTGATTAAATTATTGTATTTTGCCCCACTGCTCGACTTAACCCTTTTTTGCGTGGGATCATTGTTCTGGTATAGAGCATCTGATTTTATTAATATTTCTTTATAATGTTCATAATCTTGATCTGTATAGCTGCCAGGTCTTTTCCGAGTCATCAGTTCCCACAATCCAGGTGTGCCGGGGTACTTAACAAAAGCACCTTTTTCTCCGAGACGAGATTCTGAATATACAATTATATCATCTCCCATAAATGTTACTCTGAAATTGCCAATTCTATGTATAATGCTCCCATCACGCTCTGTGTCAGCATATAAGCCAAACACCTCATCTTTATTGTCTTTAGGTGTTGTTAAATATTTTTGTGCAAGAAGACCCAATTCAACAGGGTCCTGAGTAGCTTCAATTCTTCGAGGAGCAACAGGACTAGGTGTATGAATACTGGAAAGTGGGGTGAATGGATAATCTAATATGTTCCTTGCAGCTACAGGTACAAGCTCTGTGATCAAGTTTTGATTTTGCTCTGTAACAGTTTTGATATTCTTACCTAAATTATTAATAGCATCAATTACAGGCTGTTCTGCTTGTTTGTGTTTTTCATAAATTCCTCGGTTCTCTGATTTCCATCCCTTAAATCTTTTTACAAGATAATCTCTTAACTTAAGATCATCAATGATTGGCCTTTTCATGGTTGTTTATATACGTCTCAAAGTCTAGAAAATCGTTGATTTTATTTCTGTATTTGCCAGTATTAGGTGTTCTTGTCATATCAATTGTGACAAACCCATAACTGTCCTGGTTCCAGCACCTGCTGCAAAATTTAGAAAAATCATTGTAGCTCAAGTCCCCACCTACATATTCATCATGTATGTGTTTGAGGTTTGTATGATCTTGATGAAACACACATATAAAATTGCTGTTGTCCCGGATCAGTTGCTTGGGTATTTTTGAAAAAGTCTGTGCCAGGTAGAAGCAATCAATGTTTTTGTGCCGGCCCTGTGTAAAGAAATTTCTAACCTTGTTTTGATTATCCAGTATAATGTCATCAAACACAACAACAGAATTATCGAGACATTCATGAAGTGGCTTAACATCTGATTCAAAAGTGGCTATATCCAATCCATCATATAGCTTCATTAACTGCTGATATTTTAATTGTTCCAAGCTCTTAGAGAAGATATACAAGTGCCTGTTTTTCCAGTCTAGCCAGTTGGGTGCCAATAAAAAATTATCAACCATTAGTGTAGTTTTACCACAAGCAGATGGCCCAACGATAAGACACCTAATATTTTCAGGCAGCAGGTCGCCATTTCTCTTTTTCTGCTGTTCAGGTTCTGGCAGTCTTTTTATAACATCCCAGGTGCTCATATTATCACTTTGTTTGCCTCGATCCAGCTGTGTTCTGGAAGTCCCAGCCATTTGACAAGTAACTTGTTGCCTTTTCTGCGGATAATTTTTTCTATGAGATATGTGTCAGGCTGTTTAGTTTTACTGAGCTCTTGTTCATAAAACCTGCCTTTGAGAATTTCTCCTCGGTGATCTTTTATTATATATGTGTTAAGGCTCCCAGGTTTAACTTGAACCACCGTAAATAATTCAGTGCTCCAGTTCCTTGTAAAGCCTCTCTTGAATAAGTGCTTATATTTGCTTATTCTTACTTGATCACCCACCTTGTATTTGGCCTTTCTTGTTGTTGGTTGGTATCTAGGATAATAAACAGTGCTGATCAATTTTTGCTCATCAGACGAAGTTACTTCGGAGGGTTTCATGTTGATTGTGGAATGGACCGAGTTGTTATATTTTTGTAGAAGTTCCGGAAGAATACTGAGCCATTTATAATTACCTTGAAGTGTAAATTGTTTATACATAAGATTTTTTGAGGTTCTGTTGAATCTCTCTACAATTGAGGCCTTGAGATCACTGTAACTCGAGTAATGTTTTATTGCCTGGCTTTTAATAAATTGTTGAAACACTGAATTATAAAATTCTTTGCCATTATCTGTTTGCAAATAGCGCGGTGATCTTCCACTCTGATTTATGATTGTCCTGAGGGCTTCTGTAACACATTTTCCTGTCTTGGATTTGAGTGGCAGAGCCCAGGCAAATTTTGAAAATGTGTCTATTACAGTGAGTAGATACTTGTAGCCCTTGTTGATTTTGTCTAAGTTTTTCAACTGTCCACTTGACAACTCAATCAAGTCGCTTTGCCATAAATCATCTATGCCCTTTGTGACTACCGGGAGTCTCTTAAAATTATGTCTGGCTTGTCTGTGTAATTCATCAACAATAATTTGTCTAGACATAATATGTAAACAAGAATATTGCAACTATAGGGTGTTCAGCAGCTGAGACTGCAGGATTTTCTAAATATAATTTGTCCCCTATTTGTATTTTAAATTCCAAAGAGCCGTCATCTTCAACATAGGCTGTTTCTAATGTATTGGGATCTGTAAAATCCTCCAATTCTACACTGGTGATTTTCACTTTGTTATCGGCATTTGTTATTGATAAGGTGGGGTAGTGGTGTGCCTGTGGTTGAAGCCAATATTTGATCTTGATTGGTCTCAATGTGCCCCCAACAAAAAATTGGTAATAAAATTGTGCAGGGGACAGCATATATATTTTGCCTCCTGGTGTAAATGGAGAATCATATTCTTTGTTGGGGATGCTGTACAATTCAAGAATTACTGAATGTTTTGGATTCTCGATTATGCCTGTTATTTCCTTTTCTGCTGTGAGCAATCTGCTTGCTACAGATTCAAGGTGCTCATTGATGGTCCTAACAACATCATCGTGGCCTGGCTTGATCTTTATGTCTATAGCAAGTTTCTTGTATTGTTGTACAATATCTTGAAGCTGTGTGGCAAAAACAGACAGAGCATTTGCTTGATTGGATTCCATGGTCCCTAGCTGTTGCTTGATATTAGCTACAATTTGTTGCAAATTTTCAACAATTGCCAATTTTGAATTTTGAGCAGTAAGATCATGGACCTGTCTTCTGATATCCTCAAACAGGGCATGCAATTCATTAATATGTTGATTGGTTGGTAGAGTGGCCACTGTCTGAGTGAGTTGTTTGATCTCTGCCTGGATATTCTTGATATCTTCTGATTTCAATATGCGATTCACTGCCCTCTTAATATTTTTAAGTTCCTGTGATGTGGGAAGATTTGATACTGTATTTTGCAAAAATTCAAGTGCCAATTTTACATTGTTTAATTCAGAAGCATCAGCCACATTTTGCATAGCATTTTGGAGCAGGGCTGTTGAATGTTGTAAAATTTCAAGTTTTGTTTGGATATCATCGATCAAATGATGGAAATGAGATAGTTCAGATTCAGTGTTGAGGTTTTCAAGCTTTGTGATCTGTTGCTGGACACTGACAAGGGTATCTACAATCCCAGGCAATCGGGATTCTAGTACATTTGCCAAATCACTTTGCACTGCTGCTATTGTACCTTCAAGATGGGTTATGGAACTTTGAATTTTTCCAAAATCTTCATATGTTTCAAGTTGCAGCTTAATATTTGCTACACTCCGAGTTATTGCATTCAAAGCATCAGAAGATGGCAAATTGTTCATAAAATTTTCAAGTGTCTCAATTTTTTCTTTAACCTCGGCTATGGCATTGTTCAGAGGGTCCAGATTAGGTATTTGGAGTGATTGAATCTGTTCTTTTAGAGTGGAAATCACTAGATCAAAATCTTCTTGTGATTTTATGCTTTTGACAATTGTTTGGAGCTGTGCCTGGACATTATTTATCTGCTCTTCTAATTGGTGTTTCAATTGCTCAGAGTTGGTGGCCTGGGTCTTAAATTTGGCTTGAAGAGCTGCTACAGCTTCTTCTAAACTTTGAAAATTATCCAATGTGGCCAGGTCAGTATATTTCTGAAGCAGCAATTTGAGTTCAGAATCAATTTTCAGAAGAGGGTCCATGCATTGTGATTGCAAATTTGTAATTTCTAATTGAAGACTGGCATTGAGTGTAGTTTGCAAAGCTTGTAAATCACTTCTTAATTTCTTGACTCTGACATCAAGCATCAGAATCTCGTCACTGTGATCTTCATGCCTTGTATGGCCAAATATATCATTAGGCATTTTGTTTTAGCGGTTATTTATTATTGAATATCTAATTCTTAATTCTATAAAAAAAGGTATAAGCTTGTCATAAGATCCAGGGACCTCAATATATAAGCAGTCACCGGCAGAAACAGTATATACAGTGCCAGAAACCATGTTTGAGTGCTTAATTCTGTAAATATTTCTCCCTACTGAAATTTTAACATCACCCTCAGGGGTTGTAATAAATTGCAATTGCCCACCTACAGGTAATTGGTAATGATTTAAATTATTGTTAAATATGTACAATATTTTGCCTGTGTTATCATCAATATCTGTAAGTATGCTGTTCAGATGAATAATTAACAAGCCACTTAGTTTAGACAGCATATCAGGAGAAGGTTGTGGTGTGGGCAGATCCATAATAGCCTGTTTTTTGAACCCAAATAAGTTCATAGGCATGTTTATTTATTTCAAATCATGCTCTGTGCTTGTGCATTGATTGCCATTTTTCAAATCACAATGCCCCCACGGTAGAGTATGTATGCCACATGATAAAATGCATCTCTTATCATCATGTGGGTCCAGAGCCACTTTTCTTACAACATTTGAAGTCACTGAGTGACCCACACTCTGAATTCTGCATTCTGATGTTTTGATTGAACTCTGGGATTTGAGGCAATTTTCATAATCTTCAATTTGGAGATCTTTGTCAACAGTCACTCTGCCAACGCCCTTGGCTTTTTTGGCAACAGCACCACTACATGTCTCGAAACTGTACGTCTTGGCACTTAACCCAGCAAATTTCACAATAACATCACCAAGTGTCTCATCTTTTAACATGCCGGGCACTTTTTTGTTGTGGTGGTGTTCAATTTTTGAATGCTCACTGGTGTCAAAATATTCAAGCAATTCAGGCTGTGCCATATCTTGATAAACATTTTCTGTCTGAATATCAAGAATAAAACTATCCGTGTCCATGTACATCAGTTTTACACGATCACCATAAAAAGGTTTCAACACATCATAATACAATGTTAACATGTGTAATTTGGCCGAATCCAATATTGCAGCCCCTACATAAATAGGCTTATCAAACTTAATCTTTGTCTTTTTCATGTTGAAAAGTGCCATGTGTTCATCATAAATTCTTCTGTAATTGAAGTTGGGCTTTGCAACCATTTTTTTGCTCAGGCTGGGGTCAGTAATTATTTTAACATCGGTATGTTTTCTGACATTTTCAATAGTTTTGCCATACACAGAATTGACCATCAATTTAAACAAGGTCTTATCAAATTCGCTCTTTGCAGATGTTCGAAGCTCTGTGTTTGTATCAATGTATGGTTTCAACCATGTTGAGTGCCTGAACCTCAAAACTTTGCCAACTTTGGTCACTTGAACACCATGTTTCATCAGGAACTGGAGGTTTTTGTAATATATGACATAGCCCTGTTTTGGCTCCAGAGTCATCATGAGCTTCTTCTGTTCAGAGCCAGGTGGGCACTGAACCTCGGGAATTGGGGACAGATCAGAAAATTTGTTGTGCAAATCATCAGGAATTGTCAGATCAACCTCTAAGAAGAGGCCATGGTCACTGTCATCAAAGTCCTTAAGATCTTCAATATTGAAATCTTCAACCCATTCAAGCTCTGCATATGGCAGTTTTTGCATCATGGCATAACCATAGAGGCTGTTTGCATCCACATACAGTATATAATTTGATGGCCGTGTTGGATCATAATCAGGCATATATTTGTTATTTGCTCTGGCATATCTCTGAGAACATTGCACCATCCCTCCTCTTATACATTTCTCCATAAACAGATATGTATCTTGATCTTGGATCAGATCCAATTGCATTTTGGTGTTGAAAAACATTGCAGGCCATGCTAGACCCGGGGCACTGTAAAAATACACTGGGTCCAATCCATAATTTTGCATGGAAGATTTTCTGAATGCCTGCATTACATCAGCTAAGAGGGTCACATCAAGTTTTAAATATGCCTTGTGATAATCACCAAATGTCTGGCATTTTAAATTGTTCCACATCAATTGGGCATGGTGATAATCTTCATCAGTGATTCCAGATCCTCTGATTTTGCTGTAAAACTCTTCTTGTGGTGGCAGGGAACATTCATCAAATTTAGAAAAATCTGTAACATAGTCATATGGATATACACCCTTCCGCCTAATTAATTTCAGGTCCAGATTTGGAAACATGGCACGTGTGATTTTGAATTGCTCATCAGATAATTGAGTGGCCAGTGTGGCCAGGCTAGCAGGTAAAATTCTGTAAGAATCAAGAAATCTTAATTGAATAGAAACACCTTCAACTTTAATTTTCTTGCTAATGGCAATATATTTCTCATCATTTTCAGCTAAAATATTTAAATTCTGCTTGTCAAACCCCTCGTATCTGATCAGATGATGGAAATCATAATTGGATGCTCCATGGCAAAATATGGGGATAAATTTTGGTCTCTTGATCTTAATATTACAGCTTTTACACAGGGCCATTAAGAATTTACCATCTGTATGAGAATGGTGATGTTCCTTGATATTTGTATCTGAAAATTCAGAATCACATACCGGGCATTTTTCTGCATTGTTGAAATCTTCAATCTGTTTCTCTGTTAAAGGCAACATGGGTTTTGATTTTAATAAGATCTTAGATGCTATGTCACGGCACTCATTTTCTATTCTATGTGCAAATATTTTGATGGCATTTGGTCCCATGTATAAGTGTGGCTCACTAGCTACACCGTCCCGTATAACTGTATAACAAAAACTGGAAGGTTCATGTAGCTGGTATGGTGTAATTGAAGAATCATCAGGATCTGGGCTACAAAATGCAATAGGTTTGAGGTTCGATTCAAAATCACAGACAATATATGCTGGGTGTTCCAACGAGGCTTCAAACTTATTGAATTTTGCTTTTTCACTTGGATTAGGCATCACCATATGAACAGGTTTATGGTTCCCACAGTATTTCAGATGCTCAATTAACTTATTTTTTGCAATTTCTGCACTCTCTTCACAAATCCCTTTCACCATTTTCCTGCCATCAAATACAGTTAAACATCTTCTGCACAACTTGAGTATTCTATGAGTTTTGTCTAGTTGTTTTCTGACTAAAGCTTCAAGATTTTTTATCAGAGTGTAATGGTATGTGCCATCCCCTTCAATTAAGAGCAGATCAATCGGAACAGTAGAATCATCATAAAGTGTACTGATTCTGAGAGGTTCTATCAAGCAATTGTCACGACCAGTGGAACAAATAAAAACGTTAATAGATAATTGTTTATCATTGTTATCCCAGGCTCTTTTTTCAAATTTATCAATGTTCTGAACTAACATTGGATATTCTAAACCCTCCATTGCGTCGTCAAATTGATGTTCATGTTGTTTGTAATAAGTTATTCTCTCAGGATTCCTTGAAACTGGATACAAAGCAGCTAATATACACCACAGAAAGCATTTCTGGTCGGGATTTTGTATGTTAACCACGGCTTGTTTGTTTTTAATATTGGCAGGTAATGGCACATATGTAGATCCTTGTAATGGGCTGAATTCAGAAATATTAATATATAACTTGTGCGGAGAGCCACATAGGCTCCAGCCACTCTCTTTCGCAGCAAATTCAGAGTGTTTGATGTTCAATTGATCCATCAAACTGCTTATTACTGTGTCTGAATTTGCATTTGAATGTACCGGTACAGTTTCTGTTATGTGGGGCTGTGTAAATTTTGTGCCGTTTGGCTTCTTATATTGTGTAAACAATTTGAGGGATAGTTTATAAGAGCCATTTTATGCATTAAGAATTGCCTGCACATCAGGTTTTTTACTGTTCAAAAAATTCTGAATGCCACATCTTGGCTCTGATACAAAACAGTGATCCCTAAGTTGGCCATTAAAACTGCTACGGATGGGTGGTGCATTGCGTGGCTGCTTTGCAGGTCCAGCATTAAGAGGTGCTTCATGCTTTCTTTTCAGACCAGATGTAGATGGTTGTGTTGATGACTGTGCAGAGCAAGTATCTTTATGTGTATGTGCGAAGTATTTCATGCTATATTTTATATGGCATTTAGGGCATATTACTGTGGGAGTTCTGTATTTGTCTGGATTACAAATCTTTTGGTGCTTAGCCCAATTGGGACTGGATATATTTTTTTGCATTGATTACAATATTTTTGACTTGGCATTTTTGTTGTTGTTTATTATATACAATTTCTTGGGATTCAAATCAAAATTCTATGCTGGATAAAAATATCAGTTGGGTTCGGCAGTGTGATTTGTATGTGTGTGTGTATGTGTATGTGTGTATACACTTAATATTTTTGGCTTTGGTATTTATATACAATTTCTTGGGGTTCAAATCAAAACTCTATGCTGGATAAAAATATCAGTTGGGTTCAGCAGTGAGTGTGTGTGTGTGTGTGTGTGTGTGTGTGTGTGTGTGTGTGTATCTTAGCTTTGGTATTTATATAAAATTTCTTGGGGTTCAAATCAAAACTCTATGCTGGATAAAAATTTGTTGCACAGCATAATGCAATATAAATAAACCAGAAATAGGCCACAACTTGGCCACAAGTGGACCGGAAGTGGTCAAACCGGAAGTGGTCAAACCGGAAGTGGTCAAACCGGAAGTGGACCGGAAGTGGTCAAACCGGAAGTGGACCGGAAGTGGTCAAACCGGAAGTGGTCAAACCGGAAGTGGTCAAACCGGAAGTGGTCAAACCGGAAGTGGACCGGAAGTGGTCAAACCGGAAGTGGACCGGAAGTAAATATGTGTGTGGGTGGGTGTGGGTGGATGTGGGTGGGTGTGGGTGGGTGTGGGTGGATGTGGGTGGGTGTGGGTGTGTGTGGGTGGGTGTGGGTGGGTGTGGGTGTATGTGGGTGGATGTGGGTGGGTGTGGGTGGGTGTGGGTGGATGTGGGTGGGTGTGGGTGGGTGTGGGTGTATGTGGGTGGATGTGGGTGGGTGTGGGTGGATGTGGGTGGGTGTGGGTGTATGTGGGTGTATGTGGGTGGATGTGGGTGGGTGTGGTGAACGTCAACGTAGATGGCGTAGTTTTAGGTGTGGGCATCAAGAAGGGCATATTTTGACAAGTTTATGGACAACAATCTCACAGAAGTGCCTTTTGTAAGTGTAGGCACTTCAATCTGAGGGGGGTCATACTTTCCGAAGGGAAATTCCCGAGGGCATTTTTTACAAAAATCTTGGATTAGACAGAGTCCCACACATGAACAAAAAGCTCATATGAGCATGTTGAGATGGTTTTAAGTATAGCCAAACCTGCTTGAGAGGGGCACATACTTTCCGGCATTGGATTGGGGTCATCAAGATTTTGGACGAATTTTTTAAGAATTTTCAAATTTTCAGATGGGAGGTTCCATATAAGGTCAAAAATTACATACTCAGATCTTCACCAAACTTTGCATGGATACATTGGATGTCAAGACACGTGGAAAAAACATACAAAACATAGGATTGGGGACATCAAGATTTTGGTCGAATTTTTTAAGAATTTTCAAATTTTCAGATAGGAGGTTCCATATAAGGTCAAAAACTACATACTCAGATCTTCACCAAACTTTGCAGGGATACATTGGATGTCAAGACACGTGGAAAAAACATACAAGACATAGGATTGGGGACATCAAGATTTTGGTCAAATTTTTTAAGAATTTTCAAATTTTCAGGTTCCATATAAGGTCAAAAACTACATACTCAGATCTTCACCAAACTTTGCAGGGATACATTGGATGTCAAGACACGTGGAAAAAACGTACAAAACAAGAGATTGGTGTCATCAAGATTTTGGACGGATTTTTTAGGAATTTTCAAATTTTCAGATGAGAGGTTCCAGATAAGGTCAAAAACTACATACTCAGATCTTCACCAAACTTTGCAGGGATACATTGGATGTCAAGACACGTGGAAAAAACGTACAAAACAAGAGATTGGAGACATCAAGATTTTGGACAAATTTTTTAAGAATTTTCAAATTTTCAGAAAGGATGTTCCAGATAAGGTCAAAAGCGACATACTCAGATCTTCACCAAACTTTGCAGAGATACTATGACGAACTGTCATAAGGTATACTGGAAACTTAAGTTTCGTGTGTGTTTTGCTGGGGTAAAATAGCCCAACTCAGGTCCAAAGACGATGAACTCTTCTAGTGCAAAGAATTCACGATAGGTGGAATGCCTATGCAATATGAAAACTTGGTTGCTTTAATAGTTACGCGAAGAATCGCTAGATGGCTCTGACCGTTGTGCGCAGTTGAATTGTAAATTCCTTTGTTTGAGACCCGATTTTCTCGCGGTTTCCTTATGCACAAGGACATTTTGATGTGTCGGTCACTGCACGCATGGGCAATTCGCTGTTATGGCGCAAAATCATAAAATATACAGCGTTTTGGTCTAGATGCCTTTGGTTAATTATCAGCAAAAAGTTTATCTTATTGAGCATTACACTGGGTTCTTTGACGCATATACATATCTGTTATCGTGTGGTATTTAAATCATAAAAAATTGTTGTTTGGTAAAGACAAATGTGCTCTGCAAATATGACGAACAGTGATCGAGAGGGGTGTGCAGCGGTGGAGATGGACTTCCGGAAGAAAAACATGGAGTGAACAAAGCAATGTCACTACAGTGGAGGAAATCAGAATTGTTTCCGTGCTTTAGGGAGGAATCTTACATCTGCAGTTAGGACAAAACGGCAGTTAATAGCATGAAGTGAAAGCACATCGCAAAAATAAGTGTTGGAAAGGAACGGAGCTCTCGGGAAGAGAGAGGTAAGAGTGGACTCGTGCGTACTGGACTCGTCGTTCCCGACACACCAGGTGAGGAAATTAATTATCTTAAGTGACTTTGAGAGAAAGAAAATTCTCGAAGATCGTGTTTACAACGTTTAAGCAAAGTTGTTAATGAGATAGCTATCTCGCGTGTGTTGAATTTTACGGGAAACGGTACTAGTACACGTCACAGACCATGCGTTATCTACAAAATGGCCATCGACGCCATGTCTGATAAGGGCTCTGTGCACACGAAAAACGAGTTATTTTCGTGCAAGAAACGCACAGCTCTAGTCAAAATATACTAGGAACATGTTCCAAAATTGGTTCAATGTCAAAATAAGAAGTAATTAGGACTTTGTAATTCCTTATATGGTATTAATGGTGCATGTTAAATGACTTTGATGGGTAAATTTTCATTCATGTATCGACAGTTCTTATTTTATGTCTCTTAACTTAATAAGCACAAATTGTCGATGCTTTCAAACGCAGGAAATATGTGTTAAATTGAAAACAATAAACAAGTTTACTGTTTCTGGTGTTCATATTTACGTGCTAAAACATTTTCTTCCATTTGTATTTGATGTTTATGAAAATGTTTAAATGATTAATTCTTCTCTTTCAGAAAGGGGGAATTTCACATGTGTAATTTGGGTTAATGCTGTTGCTATGAAAAGGGGTTATTGTTAGTTGTAAATTATTTGAAATCCTATTTGAAATCCGAAGGTATAAAATTTTAATCTCCAGCGATCTGTACGCGTAACCAGCGTTACTAGGCAAAGTGTATCAAAATAAATAATTCGAACCAATGACATATTCAACGTTTCAGAATCGTCGAGACTCAGTTATTGAGTCGTAGTTGTTGGGTTCAATCTATTAAATTTAATCTAATTGTATTTAGTCCGTCGCAAGATTACGAGGACTCAGGTGCAGAGGGGCTGCGTTATTGAATTTTTGTTGGGTTTCAAGTAGGTTAATCTTTAGTTGGTTAATTGCTGTGGTTAAAGCTAATATTAATAATGGCAACAGAGCAGGAACCGGTCACATTAGATTCCTTGTTCGCCTTTATTAAACAAAGACAGGAAAGGTACAAGGAATTCACTGAGTCACTGAGATCAGAACTCAGAGACAGCAATCAGTCACTCAAATCAGAACTCAAATCAGAACTCAATGAAAGCAATCAGTCGCTCAAATCAGAACTCAATGAAAGCAATCAGTTGCTCAAATCAGAACTCAGAGACAGCAATCAGTTGCTCAAATCAGAACTTGCAGCTCATACAAGTAAGGTAGTGGGGAAACTGCAGTCTGATCTGGAGGGCACCAGTAAATGCATATTAGAGCTGCAGCAAGATGTTATTAAAACAAGTGAGGGTCTGCACGATCTCACATTTTCAGTATCACAATACAGGGCTGAGTTGGTAGAAAAAAGGCATGAGTCTTTGACGAAGGAGTTTGATTTGTCAGGGAGTAAAGTTGAACTGATGAATGGTGTTGTAACTTCTTCTGCGGTCACCAATTGCATGTGTACTTCACATTCGGTCGAACATGACCACTGCACAGGCACTCTGACTTCCTGGTCAGAAAGTGATGCACAGAGTACCAGCGAACTGAACCGAAACAGAACGTTAGAGCAAAAACACCACAAGGGTAATAAAGGAAAATATTTGATAAGCGAGGAGTGGTCTTTTGGGGTGTCGGGTAACAGAGACGAGTCTTTCCCTGTCGGCTTTTGCACAAAAGATGCATCTTTCCCAAAACCGAGCTTGCAAATTCCTTTACTGGGTGTTGGTTGTAAACAAAGTGGTTCTCTAGGTTCATCTTCGTTGAGTAAGCGTGCCCACACGGTGCAAGTTGATACAGGGTGTCCGGAAAGTAAGGTGGATTCTCAGTGTCTACACTCAAATTCAGTATCATCTCAGAACAAATCTATCCTGTCTGTGGTGTCTGTTGGGAAAAATAGTATTGACTTACCTTTAGTGTCCATAGTTCAAGATCATTCGGTACACAAAGTAGTCATACCAGTAGTTGGTTATCCATTGCAGACTGTTGTGAGGAATTCAGTAATCGAACCCAGAAGTTGCATTAGGTGTGGTCCTATGCGTGTTCTTATGCCCAATAGAATTGTCAGTATGGCATGTGTCGTTTCTTTCATGAAATTAGGCACTGGTTATTCAGTCAGATATGGGAGGCGCATCAGAGTTAAAATGAAGTCACCTACTGACTCACTTCCCAAGAAAACTTTGGTAGTAAGTCGAACTGTTGCTGGAGGAAGAGTATCTCTCCATCCAAGCCATATTAGGAAGAGAAGAACAAAAAGGTCTCCTCGGAAAAGTACCAATACAAAAGTTTTGGGGGAAATTTTGAGTTTTTGTCTTCTCTTGGCTTTGTCTCTTTGGTACAGGGTTAGGATGATCTGGCATCGCACTCATGTCAGAAGAAAATGGCATGGGCTGCATATGGTTGAGTATGATTGCTCAAAAATGAAGCCTGATGAGATCATCGGAGCGATCATCACTCTTTAATCATAGAAAGTAACTTCGCTTTGTACAAAATGTAAATATTAAAGATAATATATTTAATTTGAAGGATTTAATAACGTATGTATCTTTGGGTAGTTTAAAATAAATTTCTGAATATAAGTATCATTTGAATACTATTTTTTTTTTTATTTTGAAACGTAAGTTCAGTTGCGGTCTAGTGTCAAATTTATAGCTCAGGAAAGATATCTGATGGACAGTCTGGTGCGGGAAATTTGAAATGGGAGTATTAAACAAGTCAAGCAGCCTCACTATCATTTTGGAGCCAACAGCCTTTAAGTGGGCAGTATCATTTTGAATTTGTTGTTACATGTGCATGCAAGTTTCATTGTAAAATTTTGTGCGAATTTCTCGGGTAGAATCGTGTTGATTGGCGTTCTAAAGAAACACAAGGGAACATCAGGGACACTAGATGTTGTATTTGTTCGTCCTTGGGAAAATACGTCTCCACACATAGAAAATGTGAGAACGATAGGGTGTCGAGGGGACATTTGCCATTAGTGTCGGCTTAGTCCTGACACAAGTTCGTCTGGAGTCTGTATTTTGGAGAGTTTAAGTAACGACATTCAATAGGTTTGATTTCTCTGTATACATGACATGGTGATGGTAGGGGGTATCTGAGTTATGCCACCCGATGGTAACCAGTATTCAAGAGGAAACAAATTAATTTCAATTAATCTTGCATAGCAGCGTGAAATTATAAGACATATAAAACGTATCTTTGGTTTACTTAAGGCGAGTATCCTGGTTCGGTTCCAGGATTAATAACAAAAATGGTAGTGGTACATTTGGTGGCAGTCATTGCGCGCCATGTAATTACGGGGCTGTTGACGTCATCTGTTTGATGTAGCTTCTGGCTTCGGTGAATTCTCCTTGCACAGTCGCAATTAAGGTTACTGAGTTTGTCCAAACAATTGTGTTTGTAAGAAAAACATATTTCTGGCTATCTGACACACCAAATTTTGAGTTTTATGGGATCTATTTTGAATGTAGATATTGTGTAAAAGAAATTTAATATGTTAAAGGGTTCTGGGATGTTTCAACTGGTTAGCAAAGTATATTCCCAATTATGCCATGGTGGCATACCCGGTGGTTAATAGCAATGCTAATACCATCGTGAATAAATTGTCAAAAGTGTGCTTTGTTCATTTGGGAATTCCTCAGAGGATAGTTTCTGATAATGGGCCACAATTTAAGTCGAACATTTTTCAGAATGCAATGAAAACATGGGGTGTACAACTTGTTTACACTCCGGTGTACCATCCGAGCTCAAATTGGGTAGAGCGCTATCATTCGGAGTTGAACCGTTTGATGAGAATACTCTGTAATTCCAATCATAACAAATGGCCGGAAAGAGTACCTGAAGCTCTGCGCCTTCTGAATGGCTCCATTTCGTCACAAACAGGATATTCTCCAATGGAGTTGAGATTAAACATGACAAAGAGTTTGACCGATATACCGACTCTGGGGGTTGATGCTAACAATGTCACTTGGAATGACAAGCTAGTTATGGCGAATTTGTCTAGCCTCAGTAAAAGGCAAAATAAATTGAAGCAACAAAATGCTAAGATGGATGTGAAACCTGTAGTGGGAGAGGGTATGCTAGTCTTCGTTAAGAATCAGATCTTAAGTGGCACCGGAGATAAGGTGATAAGGAAATATTGTGACCTCTTTGTCGGCCCTTATCTTTGTGTTAAGAACAGTAAAGATTCCACGCTTTCATTGATAGATTGTGTGACAGGAGAAAAATTGGATCACCAGTCGATAGAAAATTGTAAAGTTTGGAAATGTTCAGAGGACAAGGTAAAAACGTGGGTGAAGAGATTACTAGATTTGAAGTTGGAAGGTGTGGATGAAATGTTACAGACGATGGGGTTTAGCTGTGAATCAGACGCTGTAGTTAAGGACAGTGTAAATAAAGATGGGGTAGGGGAAGT
This sequence comes from Lepisma saccharinum, assembly GCF_977018435.1. NCBI lineage: Eukaryota > Metazoa > Arthropoda > Insecta > Zygentoma > Lepismatidae > Lepisma > Lepisma saccharinum. Next base: position 159,139 of record NW_028143071.1, read on the forward strand.
GCAAGGTTAAATTTTCTCGTATGGGTAAAGTGAGATTGAGCCTGCGGCGGGCGAGTTGACCAAGTAGGTGAAATTTCTGCGGCGTACTAGCATGCGAGATGAGCCTGAAATCTTCCTGATTGCTCCAAAATAAGGTGTAACGTTTACAATAATTTTTAGCTCAGATAGAATGAATCCAGAAGCAAAATAAAAAGTTGTTTAGGTAGTTCCATGGGGGCTATGTTTAGTTTGCGGGTGAGGGCAGGTATGATGTGGTAAAGGTCAAGTTAGGTTATGCTTGCGGTGGGCTAATAGTCAAGTAAGTATAATGTTGCGATGGGCCTAGGCTTTCATTTGTTTCCTGCTCCAACCAAAAATATACAAGCCACTATGTTCTACAAGACGCCAAAACACATGCGGGGTTCCTTCTTTCTGGAGTATGATGTAGTCACCAGAGTTGGTGATCCGGGATGTTTTATATTGTAAACAATAAAGTAATATGTCTGTATATATTAAATATGTATATTAGTGGATATGTAGAATATGAATGTTTATTTGATGAAAGTCAAATTTTAGTATTGTAACAAAAGTATTATGTGAGGGTTCAGCCCTATGTTGGGCGCCATTTATGACGAACTGTCATAAGGTATACTGGAAACTTAAGTTTCGTGTGTGTTTTGCTGGGGTAAAATAGCCCAACTCAGGTCCAAAGACGATGAACTCGTCTAGTGCAAAGAATTCACGATAGGTGGAATGCCTATGCAATATGAAAACTTGGTTGCTTTAATAGTTACGCGAAGAATCGCTAGATGGCTCTGACCGTTGTGCGCAGTTGAATTGTAAATTCCTTTGTTTGAGACCCGATTTTCTCGCGGTTTCCTTATGCACAAGGACATTTTGATGTGTCGGTCACTGCACGCATGGGCAATTCGCTGTTATGGCGCAAAATCATAAAATATACAGCGTTTTGGTCTAGATGCCTTTGGTTAATTATCAGCAAAAAGTTAATCTTATTGAGCATTACACTGGGTTCTTTGACGCATATACATATCTGTTATCGTGTGGTATTTAAATCATAAAAAATTGTTGTTTGGTAAAGACAAATGTGCTCTGCAAATATGACGAACAGTGATCGAGAGGGGTGTGCAGCGGTGGAGATGGACTTCCGGAAGAAAAACATGGAGTGAACAAAGCAATGTCACTACAGTGGAGGAAATCAGAATTGTTTCCGTGCTTTAGGGAGGAATCTTACATCTGCAGTTAGGACAAAACGGCAGTTAATAGCATGAAGTGAAAGCACATCGCAAAAATAAGTGTTGGAAAGGAACGGAGCTCTCGGGAAGAGAGAGGTAAGAGTGGACTCGTGCGTACTGGACTCGTCGTTCCCGACACACCAGGTGAGGAAATTAATTATCTTAAGTGACTTTGAGAGAAAGAAAATTCTCGAAGATCGTGTTTACAACGTTTAAGCAAAGTTGTTAATGAGATAGCTATCTCGCGTGTGTTGAATTTTACGGGAAACGGTACTAGTACACGTCACAGACCATGCGTTATCTACAAAATGGCCATCGACGCCATGTCTGATAAGGGCTCTGTGCACACGAAAAACGAGTTATTTTCGTGCAAGAAACGCACAGCTCTAGTCAAAATATACTAGGAACATGTTCCAAAATTGGTTCAATGTCAAAATAAGAAGTAATTAGGACTTTGTAATTCCTTATATGGTATTAATGGTGCATGTTAAATGACTTTGATGGGTAAATTTTCATTCATGTATCGACAGTTCTTATTTTATGTCTCTTAACTTAATAAGCACAAATTGTCGATGCTTTCAAACGCAGGAAATATGTGTTAAATTGAAAACAATAAACAAGTTTACTGTTTCTGGTGTTCATATTTACGTGCTAAAACATTTTCTTCCATTTGTATTTGATGTTTATGAAAATGTTTAAATGATTAATTCTTCTCTTTCAGAAAGGGGGAATTTCACATGTGTAATTTGGGTTAATGCTGTTGCTATGAAAAGGGGTTATTGTTAGTTGTAAATTATTTGAAATCCTATTTGAAATCCGAAGGTATAAAATTTTAATCTCCAGCGATCTGTACGCGTAACCAGCGTTACTAGGCAAAGTGTATCAAAATAAATAATTCGAACCAATGACATATTCAACGTTTCAGAATCGTCGAGACTCAGTTATTGAGTCGTAGTTGTTGGGTTCAATCTATTAAATTTAATCTAATTGTATTTAGTCCGTCGCAATACATTGGATGTCAAGACACGTGGAAAAAACATACAAAACATAGGATTGGGGACATCAAGATTTTGGTCAAATTTTTTAAGAATTTTCAAATTTTCAGATAGGAGGTTCCATATAAGGTCAAAAACTACATACTCAGACCTTCACCAAACATTGCAGGGATACATTGGATGTCAAGACACGTGGAAAAAACGTACAAAACAAGAGATTGGAGACATCAAGATTTTCCACGAATTTTTTAAGAATTTTCAAATTTTCAGATGGGAGGTTCCAGATAAGGTCAAAAACTACATACTCAGATCTTCACCAAACTATGCAGGGATACATTGAATGTCAAGACACGTGGAAAAAACGTACAAAACAAGAGATTGGAGACATCAAGATTTTGGACGAATTTTTTAAGAATTTTCAAATTTTCAGATAGGAGGTTCCAGATAAGGTCAAAAACTACATACTCAGATCTTCACCAAACTTTGCAGGGATACATTGGATGTCAAGACACGTGGAAAAAACGTACAAAACAAGAGATTGGAGACATCAAGATTTTGGACGAATTTTTGAGGAATTTTCAAATTTTCAGAAATGAGGTTCCAGATAAGGTCAAAAACTACATACTCAGATCTTCACCAAACTTTGCAGGGATACATTGGATGTCAAGACACGTGGGAAAAACGTACAAAACAAGAGATTGGAGACATCAAGATTTTGGACGAATTTTTTAAGAATTTTCAAATTTTCAGATAGGAGGTTCCAGATAAGGTCAAAAACTACATACTCAGATCTTCACCAAACTTTGCAGGGATACATTGGATGTCAAGACACGGGGAAAAGACGTACAAAACAAGAGATTGGGGTCATCAAGATTTTGGACGGATTTTTTAGGAATTTTCAAATTTTCAGATGGGAGGTTCCAGATAAGGTCAAAAACTACATACTCGGATCTTCAAAAAACTTTGCATGGATACATTGGATGTCAAGACACGTGGAAAAAACGTACAAAACAAGAGATTGGAGACGTCAAGATTTCGGACGAATTTTTTAAGAATTTTCAAATTTTGAGAAAGGATGTTCCAGATAAGGTCAAAAACGACATACTCAGATCTTCACCAAACTTTGCAGGGATACATTGGATGTCAAGACACGTGGGAAAAACGTACAAAACAAGAGATTGGAGACATCAAGATTTTGGACGAATTTTTGAGGAATTTTCAAATTTTCAGAAATGAGGTTCCATATAAGGTCAAAAACTACATACTCAGATCTTCACCAAACTTTGCAGGGATACATTGGATGTCAAGACACGTGGGAAAAACGTACAAAACAAGAGATTGGAGACATCAAGGTTTTGGACGAATTTTTTAAGAATTTTCAAATTTTCAGATAGGAGGTTCCAGATAAGGTCAAAAACTACATACTCAGATCTTCACCAAAATTTGCAGGGATACATTGGATGTCAAGACACGTGGGAAAAACGTACAAAACAAGAGATTGGAGACATCAAGATTTTGGACGAATTTTTTAAGAATTTTCAAATTTTCAGATAGGAGGTTCCAGATATGGTCAAAAACTACATACTCAGATCTTCACCAAACTTTGCAGGGATACATTGGATGTCAAGACACGTGGAAAAAACGTACAAAACAAGAGATTGGGGTCATCAAGATTTTGGACGGATTTTTTAGGAATTTTCAAATTTTCAGATGGGAGGTTCCAGATAAGGTCAAAAACTACATACTCAGATCTTCACCAAACTTTGCAGGGATACATTGGATGTCAAGACACGTGGAAAAAACGTACAAAACAAGAGATTGGAGACGTCAAGATTTTGGACGAATTTTTTAAGAATTTTCAAATTTTCAGAAAGGATGTTCCAGATAAGGTCAAAAACGACATACTCAGATCTTCACCAAACTTTGCAGGGATACATTGGATGTCAAGACACGTGGAAAAAACGTACAAAACAAGAGATTGGAGACATCAAGATTTTGGACGAATTTTTTAAGAATTTTCAAATTTTCAGATAGGAGGTTCCAGATAAGGTCAAAAACTACATACTCAGATCATCACCAAACTTTGCAGGGATACATTGGATGTCAAGACACGTGGAAAAACGTACAAAACAAGAGATTGGAGACGTCAAGATTTTGGACGAATTTTTTAACAAATTTCAAATTTTCAGAAAGGATGTTCCAGATAAGGTCAAAAACGACATACTCAGATCTTCACCAAACTCTGCAGGGATACATAGGATGTCAAGACACGTGGAAAAAACATACAAAACATAGGATTGGGGAAATCAAGATTTTGGTCAAATTTTTTAAGAATTTTCAAATTTTCAGATAGGAGGTTCCATATAAGGTCAAAAACTACATACTCAGATCTTCACCAAACATTGCAGGGATACATTGGATGTCAAGACACGTGGAAAAAACGTACAAACCAAGAGATTGGAGACATCAAGATTTTGGACGAATTTTTGAAGAATTTTCAAATTTTCAGATGGGAGGCTCCAGATAAGGTCAAAAACTACATACTTAGATCTTCACCAAACGTTGCAGGGATACTTTGCATGTCAAGACACGTGGAAAAAACGTACAAAACAAGAGATTGGAGACATCAAGATTTTGGACGAATTTTTTAAGAATTTTCAAATTTTCAGATAGGAAGTTCCAGATAAGGTCAAAAACTACATACTCAGATCTTCACCAAACTTTGCAGGGATACATTAGATGTCAAGACACGTGGAAAAAACGTACAAAACAAGAGATTGGAGACATCACGATTTTGGACGAATTTTTGAGGAATTTTCAAATTTTCAGAAATGAGGTTCCAGATAAGGTCAAAAACTACATACTCAGATCTTCACCAAACTTTGCAGGGATACATTGGATGTCAAGACACGTGGGAAAAACGTTCAAAACAAGAGATTGGAGACATCAAGATTTTGGACGAATTTTTTAACAATTTTCAAATTTTCAGATAGGAGGTTCCAGATAAGGTCAAAAACTACATACTCAGATCTTCACCAAACTTTGCAGGGATTCATTGGATGTCAAGACACGTGGAAAAAACGTACAAAACAAGAGATTGGAGACATCAAGATTTTGGACGAATTTTTTAAGAATTTTCAAATTTTCAGAAAGGATGTTCCAGATAAGGTCAAAAACGACATACTCAGATCTTCACCAAACTCTGCAGGGATACATTGGATGTCAAGACACGTGGAAAAAACATACAAAACAGGATTGGGGACATCAAGATTTTGGTCAAATTTTTTAAGAATTTTCAAATTTTCAGATAGGAGGTCAAATAAGGTCAAAAACTACATACTCAGATCTTCACCAAACTTTGCATGGATACATTGGATGTCAAGACACGTGGAAAAAACGTACAAAACAAGAGATTGGAGACATCAAGATTTTGGACGAATTTTTTAAGAATTTTCAAATTTTCAGAAAGAAGGTTCCATATATGGTCAAAAACTACATACTCAGATCTTCACCAAACTTTGCAGGGATACATTGAATGTCAAGACACGTGGAAAAAACGTACAAAACAAGAGATTGGGGTCATCAAGATTTTGGACGGATTTTTTAGGAATTTTCAAATTTTCAGATGGGAGGTTCCATATATGGTCAAAAACTACATACTCAGATCTTCACCAAACTTTGCAGGGATACATTGGATGTCAAGACACGTGGAAAGAACGTACAAAACAAGATATTGGAGACATCAAGGTTTTCGACGAATTTTTTAAGAATTTTCAAATTTTCAGATAGGAGGTTCCAGATGAGGTCAAAAACTACATACTCAGATCTTCACCAAACTTTGCAGGAATACTTTGCATGTCAAGACACGTGGAAAAAACGTACAAAACAAGAGATCAGAGACATCAAGATTTTGGAAGAATTTTTTAAGAATTTTCAAATTTTCAGAAAGGATGTTCCAGATAAGGTCAAAAACGACATACTTAGATCTTCACCAAACTTTGCATTGATACATTGGATATCAAGACACGTGGAAAAAACGTACAAAACAAGAGATTGGAGACATCAAGATTTTGGACGAATTTTTTAAGAATTTTCAAATTTTCAGATAGGAGGTTCCAGATAAGGTCAAAAACTACATACTCAGATCTTCACCAAACTTTGCAGGGATACATTGGATGTCAAGACACGTGGAAAAAACGTACAAAACAAGAGATTGGGGTCATCAAGATTTTGGACGGATTTTTTAGGAATTTTCAAATTTTCAGATGGGAGGTTCCATATATGGTCAAAAACTACATACTCAGATCTTCACCAAACTTTGCATGGATACATTGGATGTCAAGACACGTGGAAAAAACATACAAAACATAGGATTGGAGACATCAAGATTTTGGTCGAATTTTTTAAGAATTTTCAAATTTTCAGATGGGAGGTTCCAGATAAGGTCAAAAACTACATACTCAGATCTTCACCAAACTTTGCAGGGATACATTGGATGTCAAGACACGTGGAAAAAACGTACAAAACAAGAGATAGGAGACATCAAGATTTTGGAAGAATTTTTTAAGAATTTTCAAATTTTCAGAAAGGATGTTCCAGATAAGGTCAAAAACGACATACTTAGATCTTCACCAAACTTTGCATTGATACATTGGATATCAAGACACGTGGAAAAAACGTACAAAACAAGAGATTGGAGACATCAAGATTTTGGACGAATTTTTTAAGAATTTTCAAATTTTCAGATAGGAGGTTCCAGATAAGGTCAAAAACTACATACTCAGATCTTCACCAAACTTTGCAGGGATACATTGGATGTCAAGACACGTGGAAAAAACGTACAAAACAAGAGATTGGGGTCATCAAGATTTTGGACGGATTTTTTAGGAATTTTCAAATTTTCAGATGGGAGGTTCCAGATAAGGTCAAAAACTACATACTCAGATCTTCACCAAACATTGCAGGGATACATTGGATGTCAAGACACGTGGAAAAAACGTACAAAACAAGAGATTGGAGACATCAAGATTTTGGACGAATTTTTTAAGAATTTTCAAATTTTCAGATAGGAGGTTCCAGATGAGGTCAAAAACTACATACTCAGATCTTCACCAAACTTTGCAGGAATACTTTGCATGTCAAGACACGTGGAAAAAACGTACAAAACAAGAGATCAGAGACATCAAGATTTTCGACGAATTTTTTAAGAATTTTCAAATTTTCAGATGGGAGGTTCCAGATAAGGTCAAAAACGACATACTCAGATCTTCACCAAACTTTGCATGGATACATTGGATGTCAAGACACGTGGAAAAAACATACAAAACATAGGATTGGTGACATCAAGATTTTGGACGAATTTTTTAAGAATTTTCAAATTTTCAGAAAGGAGGTTCCATATAAGGTCAAAAACTACATACTCAGATCTTCACCAAACTTTGCAGGGATACATTGGATGTCAAGACACGTGGAAAAAACGTACAAAACAAGAGATTGGAGACATCAAGATTTTGGACGAATTTTTTGAGAATTTTCAAATTTTCAGAAACGAGGTTCCATATAAGGTCAAAAACTACATACTCAGATCTTCACCAAACTTTGCAGGGATACATTGGATGTAAAGACACGTGGAAAAAACGTACAAAACAAGAGATTGGAGACATCAAGATTTTGGACGAATTTTTTAAGAATTTTCAAATTTTCAGAAAGGATGTTCCAGATAAGGTCAAAAACGACATACTCTGATCTTCACCAAACTTTGCAGGGATACATTGGAGGTCGAGACACGTGGAAAAAACGTACAAAACAAGACATTGGAGTATTCAAGATTTTGGACGAATTTTTGAAGAATTTTCAAATTTTCAGATAGGAGGTTCCAGATAAGGTCAAAAACTACATACTCAGATCTTCACCAAACGTTGCAGGGATACATTGGAGGTCAAGACACGTTGAAAAAACGTACAAAACAAGAGATTGGAGACATCAAGATTTTCGACGAATTTTTTAAGAATTTTCAAATTTTCAGATGGGAGGTTCCAGATAAGGTCAAAAACGACATACTCAGATCTTCACCAAACTTTGCAGGGATACATTGGATGTCAAGACACGTGGAAAAAACGTACAAAACAAGAGATTGGGGTCATCAAGATTTTGGACGAATTTTTTAAGAATTTTCAAATTTTCAGATGGGAGGTTCCATATAAGGTAAAAAATTACATACTCAGATCTTCACCAAACTTTGCATGGATACATTGGATGTCAAGACACGTGGAAAAACATGCAAAACATAGGATTGGGGACATCAAGATTTTGGTCGAATTTTTTAAGAATTTTCAAATTTTCAGATAGGAGGTTCCATTTAAGGTCAAAAACTACATACTCAGATCTTCACCAAACTTTGCAGGGATACATTGGATGTCAAGACACGTGGAAAAAACATACAAGACCTAGGATTGGGGACATCAAGATTTTGGTCAAATTTTTTAAGAATTTTCAAATTTTCAGGTTCCATATAAGGTCAAAAACTACATACTCAGATCTTCACCAAACTTTGCAGGGATACATTGGATGTCAAGACACGTGGAAAAAACGTACAAAACAAGAGATTGGAAACATCAAGATTTTGGACGAATTTTTTAAGAATTTTCAAATTTTCAGAAAGGAGGTTCCATATAAGGTCAAAAACTACATACTCAGATCTTCACCAAACTTTGCAGGGATACATTGGATGTCAAGACACGTGGAAAAAACGCACAAAACAAGAGATTGGAGACATCAAGATTTTGGACGAATTTTTTAAGAATTTTCAAATTTTCAGAAAGGAGGTTCCATATAAGGTCAAAAACTACATACTCAGATCTTCACCAAACTTTGCAGGGATACATTGGATGTCAAGACACGTGGAAAAAACGTAAAAAACAAGAGATTGGAGACATCAAGATTATGGACGAATTTTTTGAGAATTTTCAAATTTTCAGAAAGGAGGTTCCATATAAGGTCAAAAACTACATACTCAGATCTTCACCAAACTTTGCAGGGATACATTGAATGTCAAGACACGTGGAAAAAACGTACAAAACAAGAGATTGGGGTCATCAAGATTTTGGACGGATTTTTTAGGAATTTTCAAATTTTCAGATGGGAGGTTCCATATATGGTCAAAAACTACATACTCAGATCTTCACCAAACTTTGCAGGGATACATTGGATGTCAAGACACGTGGAAAGAACGTACAAAACAAGAGATTGGAGACATCAAGGTTTTCGACGAATTTTTTAAGAATTTTCAAATTTTCAGATAGGAGGTTCCATATAAGGTCAAAAACTACATACTCAGTTCTTCACCAAACTTTGCATGGATACATTGGATGTCAAGACACGTGGAAAAAACATACAAAACATAGGATTGGAGACATCAAGATTTTGGTCGAATTTTTTAAGAATTTTCAAATTTTCAGATGGGAGGTTCCAGATAAGGTCAAAAACTACATACTCAGATCTTCACCAAACTTTGCAGGGATACATTGGAAGTCAAGACACGTGGAAAAAACGTACAAAACAAGAGATAGGAGACATCAAGATTTTGGAAGAATTTTTTAAGAATTTTCAAATTTTCAGAAAGGATGTTCCAGATAAGGTCAAAAACGACATACTCAGATCTTCACCAAACTTTGCATTGATACATTGGATATCAAGACACGTGGAAAAAACGTACAAAACAAGAGATTGGAGACATCAAGATTTTGGACGAATTTTTTAAGAATTTTCAAATTTTCAGATAGGAGGTTCCAGATAAGGTCAAAAACTACATACTCAGATCTTCACCAAACTTTGCAGGGATACATTGGATGTCAAGACACGTGGAAAAAACGTACAAAACAAGAGATTGGGGTCATCAAGATTTTGGACGGATTTTTTAGGAATTTTCAAATTTTCAGATGGGAGGTTCCAGATAAGGTCAAAAACTACATACTCAGATCTTCACCAAACATTGCAGGGATACATTGGATGTCAAGACACGTGGAAAAAACGTACAAAACAAGAGATTGGAGACATCAAGATTTTGGACGAATTTTTTAAGAATTTTCAAATTTTCAGATAGGAGGTTCCAGATGAGGTCAAAAACTACATACTCAGATCTTCACCAAACTTTGCAGGAATACTTTGCATGTCAAGACACGTGGAAAAAACGTACAAAACAAGAGATCGGAGACATCAAGATTTTCGACGAATTTTTTAAGAATTTTCAAATTTTCAGATGGGAGGTTCCAGATAAGGTCAAAAACGACATACTCAGATCTTCACCAAACTTTGCATGGATACATTGGATGTCAAGACACGTGGAAAAAACATACAAAACATAGGATTGGTGACATCAAGATTTTGGACGAATTTTTTAAGAATTTTCAAATTTTCAGAAAGGAGGTTCCATATAAGGTCAAAAACTACATACTCAGATCTTCACCAAACTTTGCAGGGATACATTGGATGTCAAGACACGTGGAAAAAACGTACAAAACAAGAGATTGGAGACATCAAGATTTTGGACGAATTTTTTGAGAATTTTCAAATTTTCAGAAACGAGGTTCCATATAAGGTCAAAAACTACATACTCAGATCTTCACCAAACTTTGCAGGGATACATTGGATGTAAAGACACGTGGAAAAAACGTACAAAACAAGAGATTGGAGACATCAAGATTTTGGACGAATTTTTTAAGAATTTTCAAATTTTCAGAAAGGATGTTCCAGATAAGGTCAAAAACGACATACTCTGATCTTCACCAAACTTTGCAGGGATACATTGGAGGTCGAGACACGTGGAAAAAACGTACAAAACAAGACATTGGAGTATTCAAGATTTTGGACGAATTTTTGAAGAATTTTCAAATTTTCAGATAGGAGGTTCCAGATAAGGTCAAAAACTACATACTCAGATCTTCACCAAACATTGCAGGGATACATTGGATGTCAAGACACGTGGAAAAAACGTACAAATCAAGAGATTGGAGGCATCAAGATTCTCGACGAATTTTTGAAGAATTTTCAAATTTTCAGATAGGAGGTTCCAGATAAGGTCAAAAACTACATACTCAGATCTTCACCAAACGTTGCAGGGATACTTTGCATGTCAAGACACGTTGAAAAAACGTACAAAACAAGAGATTGGAGACATCAAGATTTTCGACGAATTTTTTAAGAATTTTCAAATTTTCAGATGGGAGGTTCCAGATAAGGTCAAAAACGACATACTCAGATCTTCACCAAACTTTGCATGGATACATTGGATGTCAAGACACGTGGAAAACACGTACAAAACAAGAGATTGGAGACATCAAGATTTTGGACGAATTTTTTAAGAATTCTCAAATTTTCAGAAAGGAGGTTCCATATAAGGTCAAAAACTACATACTCAGATCTTCACCAAACTTTGCAGGGATACATTGGATGTCAAGACACGTGGAAAAAACGTACAAAACAAGAGATTGGGGTCATCAAGATTTTGGACGAATTTTTTAAGAATTTTCAAATTTTCAGATGGGAGGTTCCATATAAGGTAAAAAATTACATACTCAGATCTTCACCAAACTTTGCAGGGATACATTGGATGTAAAGACACGTGGAAAAAACGTACAAAACAAGAGATTGGAGACATCAAGATTTTGGACGAATTTTTTAAGAATTTTCAAATTTTCAGAAAGGATGTTCCAGATAAGGTCAAAAACGACATACTCTGATCTTCACCAAACTTTGCAGGGATACATTGGAGGTCGAGACACGTGGAAAAAACGTACAAAACAAGACATTGGAGTATTCAAGATTTTGGACGAATTTTTGAAGAATTTTCAAATTTTCAGATAGGAGGTTCCAGATAAGGTCAAAAACTACATACTCAGATCTTCACCAAACTTTGCAGGGATACATTGGAGGTCAAGACACGTTGAAAAAACGTACAAAACAAGAGATTGGAGACATCAAGATTTTCGACGAATTTTTTAAGAATTTTCAAATTTTCAGATGGGAGGTTCCAGATAAGGTCAAAAACGACATACTCAGATCTTCACCAAACTTTGCATGGATACATTGGATGTCAAGACACGTGGAAAACACGTACAAAACAAGAGATTGGAGACATCAAGATTTTGGACGAATTTTTTAAGAATTCTCAAATTTTCAGAAAGGAGGTTCCATATAAGGTCAAAAACTACATACTCAGATCTTCACCAAACTTTGCAGGGATACATTGGATGTCAAGACACGTGGAAAAAACGTACAAAACAAGAGATTGGGGTCATCAAGATTTTGGACGAATTTTTTAAGAATTTTCAAATTTTCAGATGGGAGGTTCCATATAAGGTAAAAAATTACATACTCAGATCTTCACCAAACTTTGCATGGATACATTGGATGTCAAGACACGTGGAAAAACATGCAAAACATAGGATTGGGGACATCAAGATTTTGGTCGAATTTTTTAAGAATTTTCAAATTTTCAGATAGGAGGTTCCATTTAAGGTCAAAAACTACATACTCAGATCTTCACCAAACTTTGCAGGGATACATTGGATGTCAAGACACGTGGAAAAAACATACAAGACCTAGGATTGGGGACATCAAGATTTTGGTCAAATTTTTTAAGAATTTTCAAATTTTCAGGTTCCATATAAGGTCAAAAACTACATACTCAGATCTTCACCAAACTTTGCAGGGATACATTGGATGTCAAGACACGTGGAAAAAACGTACAAAACAAGAGATTGGAAACATCAAGATTTTGGACGAATTTTTTAAGAATTTTCAAATTTTCAGAAAGGAGGTTCCATATAAGGTCAAAAACTACATACTCAGATCTTCACCAAACTTTGCAGGGATACATTGGATGTCAAGACACGTGGAAAAAACGCACAAAACAAGAGATTGGAGACATCAAGATTTTGGACGAATTTTTTAAGAATTTTCAAATTTTCAGAAAGGAGGTTCCATATAAGGTCAAAAACTACATACTCAGATCTTCACCAAACTTTGCAGGGATACATTGGATGTCAAGACACGTGGAAAAAACGTAAAAAACAAGAGATTGGAGACATCAAGATTATGGACGAATTTTTTGAGAATTTTCAAATTTTCAGAAAGGAGGTTCCATATAAGGTCAAAAACTACATACTCAGATCTTCACCAAACTTTGCAGGGATACATTGAATGTCAAGACACGTGGAAAAAACGTACAAAACAAGAGATTGGGGTCATCAAGATTTTGGACGGATTTTTTAGGAATTTTCAAATTTTCAGATGGGAGGTTCCATATATGGTCAAAAACTACATACTCAGATCTTCACCAAACTTTGCAGGGATACATTGGATGTCAAGACACGTGGAAAGAACGTACAAAACAAGAGATTGGAGACATCAAGGTTTTCGACGAATTTTTTAAGAATTTTCAAATTTTCAGATAGGAGGTTCCATATAAGGTCAAAAACTACATACTCAGTTCTTCACCAAACTTTGCATGGATACATTGGATGTCAAGACACGTGGAAAAAACATACAAAACATAGGATTGGAGACATCAAGATTTTGGTCGAATTTTTTAAGAATTTTCAAATTTTCAGATGGGAGGTTCCAGATAAGGTCAAAAACTACATACTCAGATCTTCACCAAACTTTGCAGGGATACATTGGATGTCAAGACACGTGGAAAAAACGTACAAAACAAGAGATAGGAGACATCAAGATTTTGGAAGAATTTTTTAAGAATTTTCAAATTTTCAGAAAGGATGTTCCAGATAAGGTCAAAAACGACATACTCAGATCTTCACCAAACTTTGCATTGATACATTGGATATCAAGACACGTGGAAAAAACGTACAAAACAAGAGATTGGAGACATCAAGATTTTGGACGAATTTTTTAAGAATTTTCAAATTTTCAGATAGGAGGTTCCAGATAAGGTCAAAAACTACATACTCAGATCTTCACCAAACTTTGCAGGGATACATTGGATGTCAAGACACGTGGAAAAAACGTACAAAACAAGAGATTGGGGTCATCAAGATTTTGGACGGATTTTTTAGGAATTTTCAAATTTTCAGATGGGAGGTTCCAGATAAGGTCAAAAACTACATACTCAGATCTTCACCAAACATTGCAGGGATACATTGGATGTCAAGACACGTGGAAAAAACGTACAAAACAAGAGATTGGAGACATCAAGATTTTGGACGAATTTTTTAAGAATTTTCAAATTTTCAGATAGGAGGTTCCAGATGAGGTCAAAAACTACATACTCAGATCTTCACCAAACTTTGCAGGAATACTTTGCATGTCAAGACACGTGGAAAAAACGTACAATACAAGAGATCGGAGACATCAAGATTTTCGACGAATTTTTTAAGAATTTTCAAATTTTCAGATGGGAGGTTCCAGATAAGGTCAAAAACGACATACTCAGATCTTCACCAAACTTTGCATGGATACATTGGATGTCAAGACACGTGGAAAAAACATACAAAACATAGGATTGGTGACATCAAGATTTTGGACGAATTTTTTAAGAATTTTCAAATTTTCAGAAAGGAGGTTCCATATAAGGTCAAAAACTACATACTCAGATCTTCACCAAACTTTGCAGGGATACATTGGATGTCAAGACACGTGGAAAAAACGTACAAAACAAGAGATTGGAGACATCAAGATTTTGGACGAATTTTTTGAGAATTTTCAAATTTTCAGAAACGAGGTTCCATATAAGGTCAAAAACTACATACTCAGATCTTCACCAAACTTTGCAGGGATACATTGGATGTAAAGACACGTGGAAAAAACGTACAAAACAAGAGATTGGAGACATCAAGATTTTGGACGAATTTTTTAAGAATTTTCAAATTTTCAGAAAGGATGTTCCAGATAAGGTCAAAAACGACATACTCTGATCTTCACCAAACTTTGCAGGGATACATTGGAGGTCGAGACACGTGGAAAAAACGTACAAAACAAGACATTGGAGTATTCAAGATTTTGGACGAATTTTTGAAGAATTTTCAAATTTTCAGATAGGAGGTTCCAGATAAGGTCAAAAACTACATACTCAGATCTTCACCAAACATTGCAGGGATACATTGGATGTCAAGACACGTGGAAAAAACGTACAAATCAAGAGATTGGAGGCATCAAGATTCTCGACGAATTTTTGAAGAATTTTCAAATTTTCAGATAGGAGGTTCCAGATAAGGTCAAAAACTACATACTCAGATCTTCACCAAACGTTGCAGGGATACTTTGCATGTCAAGACACGTTGAAAAAACGTACAAAACAAGAGATTGGAGACATCAAGATTTTCGACGAATTTTTTAAGAATTTTCAAATTTTCAGATGGGAGGTTCCAGATAAGGTCAAAAACGACATACTCAGATCTTCACCAAACTTTGCATGGATACATTGGATGTCAAGACACGTGGAAAACACGTACAAAACAAGAGATTGGAGACATCAAGATTTTGGACGAATTTTTTAAGAATTCTCAAATTTTCAGAAAGGAGGTTCCATATAAGGTCAAAAACTACATACTCAGATCTTCACCAAACTTTGCAGGGATACATTGGATGTCAAGACACGTGGAAAAAACGTACAAAACAAGAGATTGGGGTCATCAAGATTTTGGACGAATTTTTTAAGAATTTTCAAATTTTCAGATGGGAGGTTCCATATAAGGTAAAAAATTACATACTCAGATCTTCACCAAACTTTGCATGGATACATTGGATGTCAAGACACGTGGAAAAACATGCAAAACATAGGATTGGGGACATCAAGATTTTGGTCGAATTTTTTAAGAATTTTCAAATTTTCAGATAGGAGGTTCCATATAAGGTCAAAAACTACATACTCAGATCTTCACCAAACTTTGCAGGGATACATTGGATGTCAAGACACGTGGAAAAAACATACAAGACCTAGGATTGGGGACATCAAGATTTTGGTCAAATTTTTTAAGAATTTTCAAATTTTCAGGTTCCATATAAGGTCAAAAACTACATACTCAGATCTTCACCAAACTTTGCAGGGATACATTGGATGTCAAGACACGTGGAAAAAACGTACAAAACAAGAGATTGGAAACATCAAGATTTTGGACGAATTTTTTAAGAATTTTCAAATTTTCAGAAAGGAGGTTCCATATAAGGTCAAAAACTACATACTCAGATCTTCACCAAACTTTGCAGGGATACATTGGATGTCAAGACACGTGGAAAAAACGTACAAAACAAGAGATTGGAGACATCAAGATTTTGGACGAATTTTTTAAGAATTTTCAAATTTTCAGAAAGGAGGTTCCATATAAGGTCAAAAACTACATACTCAGATCTTCACCAAACTTTGCAGGGATACATTGGATGTCAAGACACGTGGAAAAAACGTAAAAAACAAGAGATTGGAGACATCAAGATTATGGACGAATTTTTTGAGAATTTTCAAATTTTCAGAAAGGAGGTTCCATATAAGGTCAAAAACTACATACTCAGATCTTCACCAAACTTTGCAGGGATACATTGGATGTCAAGACACGTGGAAAAAACGTACAAAACAAGAGATTAGAGACATCAAGATTTTCGACGAATTTTTTAAGAATTTTCAAATTTTCAGAAAGGATGTTCCAGATAAGGTCAAAAACGACATACTCAGATCTTCACCAAACTTTGCAGGGTTACATTGGAGGTCGAGACACGTGGAAAAAACGTACAAAACAAGAGATTGGAGACATCAAGATTTTGGACGAATTTTTGAAGAATTTTCAAATTTTCAGATAGGAGGTTCCAGATAAGGTCAAAAACTACATACTCAGATCTCCACCAAACATTGCAGGGATACATTGGATGTCAAGACACGTGGAAAAAACGTACAAAACAAGAGATTGGAGACATCAAGATTTTGGACGAATTTTTTAAGAATTTTCAAATTTTCAGATAGGAGGTTCCAGATAAGGTCAAAAACTACATACTCTGATCTTCACCAAACGTTGCAGGGATACTTTGCATGTCAAGACACGTGGAAAAAACGTACAAAACAAGAGATTGGAGACATCAAGATTTTCGACGAATTTTTTAAGAATTTTCAAATTTTCAGATGGGAGGTTCCAGATAAGGTCAAAAACGACATACTCAGATCTTCACCAAACTTTGCAGGGATACATTGGATGTCAAGACACGTGGAAAAAACATACAAGACCTAGGATTGGGGACATCAAGATTTTGGTCAAATTTTTTAAGAATTTTCAAATTTTCAGGTTCCATATCAGGTCAAAAACTACATACTCAGATCTTCACCAAACTTTGCAGGGATACATTGGATGTCAAGACACGTGGAAAAAACGTACAAAACAAGAGATTGGAGACATCAAGATTTTGGACGAATTTTTTAAGAATTTTCAAATTTTCAGATAGGAGGTTCCATATAAGGTCAAAAACTACATACTCAGATCTTCACCAAACATTGCAGGGATACATTGGAGGTCAAGACACGTGGAAAAAACGTACAAAACAAGAGATTGGAGACATCAATATTTTGGACGAATTTTTTAAAAGTTTTCAAATTTTCAGATAGGAGGTTCCAGATAAGGTCTAAAACTACATACTGAGATCTTCACCAAACTTTACTGGGATACATTGGATGTCAAGACACGTGGAAAAAACATACAAAACATAGGATTGGGGATATCAAGATTTTGGTCAAATTTTTTAAGAATTTTCAAATTTTCAGATAGGAGGTTCCATATAAGGTCAAAAACTACATACTCAGATCTTCACCAAACTTTGCATGGATACATTGGATGTCAAGACACGTGGAAAAAACGTACAAAACAAGAGATTGGAGACATCAAGATTTTGGACGAATTTTTTAAGAATTTTCAAATTTTCAGAAAGAAGGTTCCATATATTGTCAAAAACTACATACTCAGATCTTCACCAAACTTTGCAGGGATACATTGAATGTCAAGACACGTGGAAAAAACGTACAAAACAAGAGATTGGGGTCATCAAGATTTTGGACGGATTTTTTAGGAATTTTCAAATTTTCAGATGGGAGGTTCCATATATGGTCAAAAACTACATACTCAGATCTTCACCATACTTTGCAGGGATACATTGGATGTCAAGACACGTGGAAAGAACGTACAAAACAAGAGATTGGAGACATCAAGGTTTTCGACGAATTTTTTAAGAATTTTCAAATTTTCAGATAGGAGGTTCCATATAAGGTCAAAAACTACATACTCAGTTCTTCACCAAACTTTGCATGGATACATTGGATGTCAAGACACGTGGAAAAAACATACAAAACATAGGATTGGGGACATCAAGATTTTGGTCGAATTTTTTAAGAATTTTCAAATTTTCAGATGGGAGGTTCCAGATAAGGTCAAAAACTACATACTCAGATCTTCACCAAACTTTGCAGGGATACATTGGATGTCAAGACACGTGGAAAAAACGTACAAAACAAGAGATAGGAGACATCAAGATTTTGGAAGAATTTTTTAAGAATTTTCAAATTTTCAGAAAGGATGTTCCAGATAAGGTCAAAAACGACATACTCAGATCTTCACCAAACTTTGCATTGATACATTGGATATCAAGACACGTGGAAAAAACGTACAAAACAAGAGATTGGAGACATCAAGATTTTGGACGAATTTTTTAAGAATTTTCAAATTTTCAGATAGGAGGTTCCAGATAAGGTCAAAAACTACATACTCAGATCTTCACCAAACTTTGCAGGGATACATTGGATGTCAAGACACGTGGAAAAAACGTACAAAACAAGAGATTGGGGTCATCAAGATTTTGGACGGATTTTTTAGGAATTTTCAAATTTTCAGATGGGAGGTTCCAGATAAGGTCAAAAACTACAGTAGATGTATTTACGGTAGGGACAGCGCGAGAAAGTACGAACCCCTCTCCAGCAGCTTTGGCCATACTTAAAACTTGCTCAACATGCCCATATGAGTTTTTGCTCAAGTGTGGAGCTCTTATAATTCAAGATTTTTGTAAAAAATGCCCTCGGGAATTTTTCAGAAAGTACGAACCCCTCTCCAGCAGATTTGCTATACTTAAAACTTGCTCAACATGTTCATATAAGTTTTTTGTTTAAGTGTAGCACCTGCCTAACCCAAGAATTTTATAATTCGGAAAATATCAAACCCCCCTCAAGCATATTTACAAAAATTGCATCAGTTTGTCTATAAACTTTTATCCATACCTACCTATACATATTTACTTCAGGTTTAAGTTCAATTGGATACCATTTAATTTGCTTATTTAATATTAAAACAATGCAATATGCAGAGCCTACCTCTAGTCTAGCCATAACAAGGTTATGTATTGATTTTTGCTTCCCGAGTTGTGCGTAAATGGGAAAGAGCGAACAAAACATGTTTTCCATGTTCTTATAATCTTTTGATCAGTCCCATTAGTAAATGCCTGGAAGTTGTATGTCAATAGATATAATCTTTATTGTGTCTTTTCAGAGAGTTATTCATCATCAAAGAGACATTAGTAAATGCATGAGTGATTATATCTGTTGATATTACCTACACTGTGCCTTTTCCGAGGAAAATTACATGTCATTTGTCATGGAACTCAAAGAGAAATTCTTATCTACACTGTGCCTTTTCCGAGGAAAATTACATGTCATTTGTCATGGAACTCAAAGAAAAATTCTTATCTACACTATGCACTCTTTCAGGGACCATCCATCATATTGAGGAAATTCCTTCTCGGATATTGTCATACAAACTGAATTGCATTTAGGCTTGGTCTTGTTGCACACAAGTCTGTAACTTACAGAATTACAATATTTCTGTATTTCAGCTTTTGGCAAATGTATTGTATTTTGGGTAGGTATCTGCTACGAGCAGAGGTGGTAAAAAATGGGTAGGTAATATATTTTCTGACGGTAAAGTGTTGTTTTATATCCAAAGGGCCTTTGTGTTTGAATCGGGCCTCTAGAACTGCTCTGTGACCCGCTCATTTTTTACATCATAAACATATGATTTTTCACCTATGAGAATAACGCTACATATGGTGTCATCTGGTAAAGCCTCGTGGAATTCACAGATAATTTTAATGTTTGTCCTGTCATTAACCACAACTTGTTTCCTTTTTGAAGTGTTAATTACAAACATGGGTCTCCGTGCTTTGAATTCATCTGGTGTGTAATATATATCAGTACTGCCAGTAGTGACGCGCTTGAAGGAAGAAAAAGCTTCATATAATTTAAGAAAATCATCCTTGGAAATGTCTAAATTGTAATTTTCTCTAGGAAAGACCTCATTTCTCCCATTTTTAAGATATATGTTCTTGATGTTGCAGTTATCAAATTTGCTTGAATTTTTTTCCTGATTGTTGTGTCTCCCAGTCTGAAACAGTACCACCACAAAATCAGGCATGTCAAATTGAATACTGGAGAATGAATTTGTAGCATCAAATTCATAATAAGTACCAGTGGCAACCTTCTGTACGCATTGATATGTGTAAAATTGCAGAGGAACCTGTGGATTTTTTAGGATATCAGCTTTGTATTTAAGAGCGTAACTGGCCTCATATTCAACAACAGGGATTCTTAACTCCATAGTCTGAATAATGCACTTGCCTTCATCAGGTAGGGTATTGGGCAGAGCTTCTCCTGTGGGGTTTATCGCACTGTACCTCATCAAAGCATTGTTATCATTGGCAGCTCTTCTAAATGTAATTCTTAACCCCCCCTTCCACATGATTTCTTTGTAATCCGAGAAGAATCCTGGCAACAGGCGCATGGGGAACAGCACTGTGTGGCTTTTTGATAATATTTTCTCACCAGCTTCAAATCCACCTATTTGGTAGTATGAAGCCTCTGTTTTGGATAATTTTAGAGTGGCCAAAGCTGTGGAGGTAATGCCGGGATAATCTATTCTGTTTATAACAACGCCATGTTTTCTGATCTCAATTTCAGAGAAGAGATGCGGCACAAAATTATCCACCAATCTTATATTTGTATTTGCCGGATAATCTGTTCCATCGAGCTTTACGACATCAAATTTGATGTATAGATCTGCTCTGTGGGGGTGTATAAAGCCATCCCCTACATCAAGATCAACCTCAATCTGTGTGTTGGGTTGATTTAAATTTGCAAATGTCCTCCTGTTTGGGGGGAATGATTGTAGCTCATAACTCTCAATATTTTCCATTGTATGTATTTTTATTTAAATGTTAATCTCTATGATAGCAGTTGTTGTGGCTCCAGCAAAATCAACTAATTCTTCTTTTTCATTAGTGACCATCAATTCAATGTAATCTATTCTGTTATGGCACACGGGAAAATATAATGTTGGGGATGGATTGTAGATGATTGGCTCCATGAATTCGGAATTAGGTTTGAATGTTGCAATGATGCCAGTTTGTTTGTGAGTGCCTATGCCATTTGATTTGGTGATCATACCCTCAGCCACATTACAGTGAATATTCAGAGTCTCTATGGCTAAGAATTTAGGTATATTCATAGCAGTGTGTTTGATGGCCGGTTCAAGTTTTGTGTTGTTCTCAAAGCCTAGCAGCTCTCCTATAGTACCCAGATGCACTGTATCCGTAGCAGATACAATCTCTACTCTGTGAGTGACAGAATTTTGACTTAACACTATACCTCTGGGTAATTGAGCATTTAGAGTGGACAGATTATACTGCCCTGGAGTGATGACAATTTTTTGATCCCCTACTGCAATTGTGTTGTTGTGGTGAGTAATATTAGGTATCAAGTACATGCCGTAAAATGCTCTGAGAGCTATTGTTTTGGGATACACTATGTCATCATGCAATTTGAGTTTCAATATTGAATTTTGGCTGGTGAGATGGAATACCCCCATGATGTTTCAGATACCACAAGGCTTTTTGAAAATCTTCAATTGATGGTTTATTTATTTGAGACATATATCTGAGAACAGATAAACACAAATGTCCGCAATTAACATCTTTGAAGTTTTGAACACGGGCATTATTGTAATAAAGATTAGGTGATTTTAGATATTTTATTAAATTTTCAGGAGGAACACCTCCAAATGAATCAAACACAAATGCCTCATTTTTTAAATATTTAAGATAACAAATCCAGTGAGTGCCCTGATTTTTGTACTTATCCAAATTAACAATGCCACACTCTTTGTTGAGTGGTTGTTCTGGTAAAGAATCAGACATGTACACACCTCTAAAATGTTTGATGCCCAATGGCTTGATTAAAGCTTCAATATCTTGGTTTGTAAGCGGCTCTTGTTTTTTTTAAACTTATTCATGGCTCTCTTAACACCTTTGCCTTTTTTCTCCATGGCCAGGTTATGGCGCCTCTGCTCATCTAATTCTGCCCTATTCTTTTTGGCATCTATTACTGTTTTTGCTATGGCAGCTGATCCCCCAGCCAAGCTCCCAACAGCCCCGAGAGCAGCTAAGATGGCAGGGATAGTAAATATGAATCCCCCTGTATGCAATTTTTTCCTGGATTGCTGTAATTTTTTTAATTGGGGGGTACTAAGCAACAATTTCATACCATGGCCCTTGGCAATACAAGAGCTTTTTTTCTTCCGCTGCTTTTTGGTTAAAAGACTATCAATAGTTTTAAGAGATTTGAGACCTGCATAAGGTACTTGATACATAACACCCTTGGCCTTCATTGTAGGTTTATTATATACATATTCACAGCCCCCACCCCAGTTTTTGTTTGGTGCTCATAGCTATGGTGGTTCCCAATGCTGCTATTTTTTCACTTAAAGAAGCATCTTTGCTTACAAATCTGCCAAATGCAGCCTCTTCTAATTTCTTGTCTGCAACATGTCTCTTGTCAAGATCAGAATGTGTGTTGTATGCTATGTCATGGTCTCTACAAGCAGCATCTAGGGGATTTACACCAGGATCCCCTCTGTTTAATCTATGGTCCAATTTTGTACCTGGACCACAATACTGATAGCCTGGAATGTGTAGTTCAAATGGCAGCTTGTTTATAATGTCATTAACCAGTCCCCGGCCCTCAGAAATATTCCAAAATTTGGGGGGTAGAGTATTAATAATTTTTATGAGATATCCAATCCCCTTAGGGTCATTCACTATAAAATTAGACAATTTGGTGCTTATCATGTCCATAATTCCAACCTTTTCATTGTAAAAATTGTGGTTGCCAGCATTTTCCTCCCCAGCTATCACCAGCAACCTATCTACAAGTTTCCTGACATCATCAACCCACACAAATTCTTTAGGCAGGGTGTTGTATTGTTTGATTCCACTGCCAGTCTTGATCTGTGACCATATGGGCTTGATTAAGTTGTTGTATTTTGCCCCACTGCTAGACTTGACTCTTTTTTGTGTGGGATCATTGTTCTGGTATAGAGCATCTGATTTTATTAATATTTCTTTGTAATCCTCATAATCTTGATCTGTATAGCTGCCAGGCCTTTTCCTAGTTATCAGTTCCCACAATCCAGGTGTGCCGGTGTACTTAACAAAAGCACCTTTTTCTCCGAGACGAGATTCTGAATAAACAATTATATCATCTCCCATAAAAGTTACTCTGAAATTACCGATTCTATGTATGATGCTCCCATCAAGCTCTGTGTCGGCATATAAGCCAAACACCTCATCTTTATTGTCTTTAGGTGTGGTTAAATATTTTTGAGCAAGAAGACCCAATTCAATAGGATCCTGACTAGCCTCAATTCTTCTAGGAGCAACAGGACTAGGTGTATGAATACTGGAAAGTGGGGTGAATGGATAATCTAATATGTTCCTTGCAGCTACAGGCACAAGCTCTGTGATCAAATCTTGATTTTGCTCTGTAACAGTTTTGATATTCTTACCTAAATTATTAATATCATCAATGACAGGCTGTTCTGTTTGTTTGTGTTTTTCATAAATTCCACGGTTCTCTGATTTCCATCCCTTAAATCTTTTTACAAGGTAATCTCTTAACTTAAGATCATCGATGATTGGTCGTTTCATGGTTGTTTATTTATGTCTCAACGTCTAGAAAATCGTTGATTTTATTTCTGTATTTGCCAGTATTAGGTGTTCTTGTGATATCAATTGTAACAAACCCATAACTGTCCTGGCTCCAGCACCTGCTGCAAAACTTGGAAAAATCATTGTAGCTCAAGTCCCCACCTACATATTCATCGTGTATGTGTTTGAGGTTGGTATGATCTTGATGAAACACACATATAAAATTGCTGTTGTCTCGGATTAGCTGCTTGGGTATTTTAGAAAAAGTCTGTGCCAGGTAGAAGCAATCAATGTTTTTGTGTCGGCCCTGTGTAAAGAAATTTCTAACCTTGTTTTGATTATCCAGTATAATGTCATCAAACACAACAACAGAATTATCGAGACATTCATCTAATGGCTTAACATCTGGTTCAAAAGTGGCAATATCCAATCCATCATATAGCTTCATTAGCTGCTGATATTTTAATTGTTCCAAGCTCTTAGAGAAAACATACAAGTGCCTGTTTTTCCAGTCTAACCAGTTGGGTGCCAATAAAAAATTATCAACCATTAGTGTAGTTTTACCACAAGCAGATGGCCCAACAATAAGACACCTAATATTATCAGGCAGCAAGTTGCCATTTCTCTTATTCTGTTGTTCAGGTTCTGGCAGCCTTTTTATAACATCCCAGGTGCTCATATTATCACTTTGTCTGCATCGATCCAGCTGTTTTCCGGATGACCCAGCCATTTGACAAATAACTTGTTGCCTTTTCTGCGGATGATATTTTCTATGAGATATGTGTCAGGCTGCTTAGTTTTGCTGAGCTCTTGTTCATAGAACCTGCCTTTGAGAATTTCTCCTCGGTGATCTTTTATTATATAAGTGTTAAGGGTCCCGGGTTTAACTTGAACCACTGTAAATAATTCGGTGCTCCAGTTTCTAGTAAAGCCTCTCTTGAATAAGTGCTTATATTTGCTAATTCTTACTTGATCACCCACCCTGTATTTGGCCCTTCTTGTTGTTGGCTGGTATCTAGGATAATAAACAGTCCTGATCAAATTTTGCTCATCAGATGAAGTTACTTCAGAGGGTTTCATGTTGATTGTGGAATGGACAGAGTTGTTATATTTATGTAGAAGTTCTGGAAGAATATTAAGCCATTTATAATTACCTTGGAGGGTAAATTGTTTATACATAAGATTTTTTAAGGTTTTGTTGAATCTCTCTACAATTGAGGCTTTGAGGTCACTGTAACTCGAGTAATGTTTTATTGCCTGGCTTTTAATAAATTGTTGAAACACTGAATTATAAAATTCTTTGCCATTATCTGTTTGCAAATAGCGCGGTGATCTTCCTGAATGA
Source organism: Lepisma saccharinum (assembly GCF_977018435.1). Taxonomy (NCBI): domain Eukaryota; kingdom Metazoa; phylum Arthropoda; class Insecta; order Zygentoma; family Lepismatidae; genus Lepisma; species Lepisma saccharinum. The sequence continues at coordinate 184,719 of NW_028143071.1, forward strand.
TTGATGATTGTCCTGAAGGCTTCTGTAACACATTTTCCAGTCTTGGATTTGAGTGGCACAGCCCAGGCAAATTTTGAAAATGTGTCTATCACAGTGAGTAGATACTTGTAGCCCTTGTTGATTTTGTCTAAGTTTTTCAACTGCCCACTTGACAACTCACTCAAGTCGCTCTGCCATAAATCATCTATGCCTTTTGTGACTACTGGGAGTCTCTTAAAATTATGTCTGGCTTGTCTGTGTAATTCATCAACAATAATTTGTCTAGACATAATATGAAAACAAGAATATTGCAACTATGGGGTGTTCAGCAGCTGATACTGCAGGATTTTCTAAATATAATTTGTCCCCTATTTGTATTTTAAATTCCAAAGTGCCATCATCTTCAGTATAGGCTGTTTCTAATGTATTGGGGTCTGTAAAATCCTCCAACTCTACACTGGTGATTTTTACTTTGTTATCAGCATTTGTTATTGATAAGGTGGGGTAGTGGTGTGCCTGTGGTTGATGCCAATATTTGATCTTGATTGGTCTAAGTGTGCCCCCAACAAAAAACTGGTAATAAAATTGTACAGGGGACAGCATATATATTTTGCCACCTGGTGTAAATGGTGAATCATATTCTTTGTTGGGGATGCTGTACAATTCAAGAATTACTGTATGTTTTGGATTCTCGATTATGCCTGTTATTTCTTTTTCTGCTGTAAGCAATCTGCTTGTTACAGATTCAAGGTGCTCATTGATGGTCCTAACAACATCATCATGGCCTGGCTTAATTTTTACGTCCACAGCAAGTCTCTTGTATTGTTGCACAATCTCTTGAAGCTGGGTGGCAAAAACAGACAGGGCATTTGCTTGATTGGATTCCATGGTTCCTAGCTGTTGCTTCATATTAGCTACAATTTGTTGCAAATTTTCAACAACTGCCAATTTTGAATTTTGAGCAGTAAGATCATGGACCTGTCTTCTGATATCCTCAAACAGGGCATGCAGTTCATTAATATGTTGATTGGTTGGTAGAGTGGCCACTGTCTGAGTGAGATGTTTGATCTCTGTCTGGATATTCTTGATATCTTCTGATTTCAATATCCTATTCACTGCCCTCTTAATATTTTTAAGTTCCTGTGATGTGGGAAGATTTGATACTGTATTTTGCAAAAATTCAAGTGCTAATTTTACATTGTTTAATTCAGAAGCATCAGCCACATTTTGCATAGCATTTTGGAGCAGGGCTATATCTGCCTGAGTGGGTGTGGATTGTTGTAAAATTTCAAGCTTTGTTTGGATATCATCGATCAAGTGATGAAAATGAGATAGCTCAGATTCAGTGTTGAGGTTTTCAAGCTTTGTGATCTGTTGCTGGACACTAACAAGTGTATCTACAATCCCGGGCAGGCGAGATTCTAGTACATTTGCCAAATCATTTTGCACTGCTGCTATTGTACCTTCAAGATGGGTTATGGAACTTTGAATTTTTCCAAAATCTTCATATGTTTCAAGTTGCAGCTTAATGTTGGCTACACTCCGAGTTATTGCATTCAAAGCATCAGAAGATGGCAAGTTGTTCATAAAATTTTCAAGTGTCTCAATTTTTTCTTTAACCTCGGCTATGGCATTGTTCAGAGGGTCCAGATTAGGTATTTGGAGTGATTGAATCTGTTCTTTTAGGGTGGAAATCACTAGATCAAAATCTTCTTGTGAGTTTATGCTTTTGACAATTGTTTGGAGCTGTGTCTGGACATTATTAATCTGCTCTTCCAATTGCTGTTTCAATTGCTCGGAGTTGTTAGCCTGGGTCTTAAATTTGGCTTGAAGAGCTGCTACAGCCTCTTCTAAACTTTGAAAATTATCTAATGTGGCCAAATCAGTATATTTTTGAAGCAACAATTTGAGTTCAGAATCAATTTTAAGAAGAGGGTCCATGCATTGTGATTGCAAATTTGTAATTTCTAATTGAAGACTGGCATTGAGTGTGGTTTGTAAAGCTTGTAAATCACTTCTTAATTTCTTGACTCTGACATCAAGCATCAGAATCTCATCACTGTGATCTTCATGTCTTGTATGGCCAAATATATCATTAGGCATTTTTATTTTAATGGTTATTTATTATAGAGTATCTGATTCTTAATTCTATAAAAAAGGGTATAAGCTTGTCATATGATCCAGGGACCTCAATATATAAGCAGTCACCAGCAGAAACAGTATAAACAGTGCCAGAAACCATGTTTGAGTGCTTAATTCTATAAATATTTCTCCCTACTGAAATCTTGACATCACCCTCGGGAGTTGTAATAAATTGTAATTGACCACCTACAGGTAATTGGTAATGATTTAAATTATTGTTAAATATGTACAATGTTTTGCCTGTTTCTTCATCATTATCTGTAAGTATGCTGTTCAGATGAATAATTAACAAGCCACTCAGTTTAGACAGCATATCAGGAGAGGCTTGTGGTGTCGGCAGCTCCATAATAGCCTGTTTCTTGAACCCAAATAAGTTCATAGGCATGTTTATTTATTTCAAATCATGCTCTGTAATTGGGCATTGTTTCCCATTTTTCAAATCACAATGCCCCCAAGGTAGAGTATGTATGCAACATGATAAAATGCATCTCTTATCATCATGTGGGTCCAGGGCCACTTTTCTTACAATATTGCTAGTCAGCAAGTGATCCACACTCTGAATTCTATTTTCTGATGTTCTAATTGAACTCTGTGATTTGATGCAATTTTTATAATCTTCAAATACAAGATCTTTTTCCACAGTAACTCTGCCAATGCCCTTGGCTTTTTTGACAACAGCACCACTACATGTCTCAAAAGTGTACATCTTGGCTCTTAACCCAGCAAATTCCACAATAACATCACCAAGCGTCTCATCTTTTAACTTGCCAGGCACCTTTTTGTTGTGGGGTTGAATTATTGTATGTTCACTGGTATCAAAGTATTGAAACAATTCAGACTGGGCAATATCTTGATAAACATCTTCTGTTTGAATATCAAGAATAAAACTATCCGTGTCCATGTACAATAATTTTACACGATCACCATAAAAAGGTTTCAGCACATCATAATACAATGTTAACATATGTAATTTGGACAATTCCAATATCGCAGCCCCTACATAAATAGGTTTATCAAATTTAATCTTTGTTTTCATCATGTTGAAAAGTGCCATGTGCTCATCATAAATTCTTCTGTAATTGAAGTTGGGCTTTGCAACCAATTTTTTGCTCAGGCTGGGGTCAGTAATTATTTTAACATCGGTATGTTTTCTGACATTTTCAATTGTTTTGCCATACACTGAATTCACCATCAATTTAAACAAACCCTTATCAAATTGGCTCTTTGCAGATGTTCGAAGCTCCGTGTTTGTATCAATGTATGGTTTCAACCATTTTGAGTGCCTGAACCTTAAGACTTTGCCAACTTTGGTCACTTGAACACCATGTTTCATCAGGAACTGGAGGTTTTTGTAATATATAACATAACCCTGTTTTGGCTCCAGAGTCATCATGAGCTTCTTCTGTTTAGAGCCAGGTGAGCACTGAACCTCGGGAATTGGGGGCAGATCAGAAAATTTGTTGTGCAAATGATCTGGAATTATCAGATCAACCTCTAAGAAGAGGCCATATTCACTGTCATCAAAATCCTGAAGATCCTCAATATTGAAATCTTCGACCCATTCAAGCCCTGCATATGGCAATTTATCCATCATAGCATGACCATAGAGGTTGTTGGCATCTACATACAGTATATAATTTGATGGCCGTGCTGGATCATAATCAGGCATATGCTTGTTATTTGCTCTGGCATATCTCTGGGAACATTGCACCATCCCTCCTCTTATATTTTTCTCCATAAACAGATACATATCTTGATCGTGGATCAGATCCAATTGCATTTTGGTGTTGAAAAACATTGCGGACCATGCTAGGCCCGGAGCACTGAAAAAATACACTGGGTCCAGTCCATAATTTTGCATAGAAGATTTTCTGAATGCCTGCAATATATCAGCTAAGAGGGTCACGTCAAGTTTTAAATATGCCATGTGATAATCACCAAATGTCTTGCATTTTAAATTGTTCCACATCAACTGAGCATGGCGATAATCTTCATCAGTGATTCCAGATCCTCTGATTTTGCTGTAAAACTCTTGTTGTGGTGGCAGAGCACACTCATCAAATTTAGAAAAACCTGTAACATAGTCATATGGATATACACCCTTCCGCCTAATTAATTTCAGGTCCTGATTTGGAAACAATGCACGTGTGATTTTGAATTGATCATCAGATAATTGAGTGGCCAGTGTATCCAGGCTAGCTGATAAAAATCTGTAAGAATCAAGAAATCTTATGTGAATAGGAACACCATCAACTTTAATTATCTTGCTAATAGATATATATTTCTCATCATTTTCAGCTAAAATATTTAAATTCTCCTTGTCAAACCCCTCGTACCTGATCAGATGATGGAAATCATAATTGGATGCTCCATGGCAAAATATGGGGACAAATCTTGGTCTCTTGATCTGAATATTACAGCTATTACACAGGGCCATTAAGAATTTACCATCTGTATGAGAATGGTGATGAACCTTGATATTTGTATCTGAAAATTCACAATCACATACCGGGCATTTTTCTGCATTGTTGAAATCCTCAATCTGTTCCTCTGTTAAAGGCAACATGGGCTTTGATTTTAATAAGATGTTAGATGCTATGTCACGGCACTCATTTTCTATTCTATGTGCAAATATTTTGATGGCATTTGGTCCCTTGTATGAATATTCTTTAATAACAACACCATCCTGTACAACCACATAACAAAAGCTGGAAGGTTCATGTTGCTGGTATGGTGTAATTGAAGATTCTTCTGGATCTGGATTGCAGGATGCAAGAGATTTGAGATTTGATTCAGAATCCCAGACAATATATGCTGGGTGTTCCAACGAGGCTTCATACTTTTTGAATTTGCAATTTTCACTTGGATTAGGCATCACCATATGAACAGGTTTATGGTTGCCACAGTATTTCAGATGCTCAATTAACTTGTTTTTAGCAATTTCTGCACTCTCTTCCCGAACCCCCTTCACCATTTTTTGACCATCAAATACAGTCAAGCATCTTCTGCACAACTTGAATATTGTATTGGATTTGTCTATTTGCTTTCTCACTAAAGCTTCAAGATTTTTTATCAGAGTGTAATGATATGTGCCATCCCCTTCAATTAAGAGCAAATCAATCGGAATAGCAGATTCATCATCAATTGTACTGATTCTGAGAGGTGCTATCGGACAATTGCCAGTGGAACAAATAAATACATTAATAGATAATTGCTTGCCATTGATATGCCTGGCCCTTTTTTCAAATTTGTCAATATTCTGGACAGACATTGGATATTCCAAACCCTCCATTGCCTCGTCAAAATCATGTTCATGCTGTTTGTAATAACTTATTCTCTGAGGATCCCTTGAAACTGGATACAAAGCAGCTAATATACACCACAAAAAGCATTTCGCGTCATTATTTTTTATATTGACCACGGCTCTTTTGTTTTTGATATTAGCAGGTAATGGCAGATATGTAGAACCTTTTAATGGGCTGAATTCAGAAATATTAACATATAACTTGTGCGATGAACCGCATAGGCTCCATCCTGATTCTTTTGCCGCAAATTCAGAGTGTTTAATATTCAATTGATTTATCAAGCTGCTTATTATTGTGTCTGAATTTGAATTTGAATATACAGGTACAGTTTCTGTTAAGTGGGGATGTATAAATTTTGTGCCATTTGGTTTCTTATATTGTACAAACAATTTGAGGAACAGCTTATAAGAGCCATTTTGTGCATTAAGAATTGCCTGCACATTAGGATTTACACTGTTCAAGAAATTCTTAATGCCGCATCTTGGCTCCGATACAAACCGATAATCCCTAAGTTGGGTATTAAAACTGCTACGGATGGGTGCATGGCGTGGCTGTTTTGCTGCTCTGGCATTAACAGGTACTTCGTGCCTTCTTTTCAGGCCAGATGTGGATGGTTGAGGGGGCAATGTTGATGACTGTACAGAGCAAGTATCTTTATGTTTATATGTGAAATATTCCATGTTATATTTTCTATTGCATTTGGGGCAAATTTTTGTGGGAGTTTTGTATTTGTCTGGATTACAAATTTTTTGATGCTTGGCCCAATTAGAGCTGGATATATTCTTATTGCACTGATTACAATATTTTTGATTCGGCATTTTTGTTGTTGTTTATTATATACAATTTCCAGGGATTCAATTCAAAACTTTATACTGAATAAAAAATATCAGTTGGGTTCAGCACTGTGATTTGTGTATGTGTGTATGTGTGTATGTGTATATACACTTAATATTTTTGGATTTGGTATTTATATAAAATTTCCTGGGTTTTAAATCTAATCTCTATGGATTAATATTATTAATATTAATCTTATGACAGGTTGTAAAGCCAATAGCCCACAAGTATAAAATCATTCACACCAACCTTCCGCAAATACCTGCACGGACATGCATGTCTTGAATAGCAATAACCTTGTTATGTATAACACGCTGGAACAAATATAAGCTTGACTCTAAATATGAGTGGATTACAACAAATATCAGATTTTATATTGTTCAATATGAATTTAAACCTGTAAGTATGAGAAGTACTGTATCAACACATCTGTTCTCCTCAGTCAGTCTCACAATACTGAATGATGCAATACTCGGGAATTTCTGTAAATACTGGCGCTGAAACATGCAAAGCAAAAATCAATACTACCGTCTCGGGAATTCCACACACTGACACAGAGGAGAAACATGCAAACACGAAGCGATTCTAGAGGTAGGCTCTGCATATTGCATTGTTTTAATATTAAATAAGCAAATTAAATGGTATCCAATTGAACTTAAACCTGAAGTAAATATGTATAGGTAGGTATGGATACAAGTTTATAGACAAACTGATGCAATTTTTGTAAATATGCTTGAGGGGGGTTTGATATTTTCCGAATTATAAAATTCTTGGGTTAGGCAGGTGCTACACTTAAACAAAAAACTTATATGAACATGTTGAGCAAGTTTTAAGTATAGCAAATCTGCTGGAGAGGGGTTCGTACTTTCTGAAAAATTCCCGAGGGCATTTTTTACAAAAATCTTGAATTATAAGAGCTCCACACTTGAGCAAAAACTCATATGGGCATGTTGAGCAAGTTTTAAGTATGGCCAAAGCTGCTGGAGAGGGGTTCGTACTTTCTCGCGCTGTCCCTACCGTAAATACATCTACTAACTACATACTCAGATCTTCACCAAACATTGCAGGGATACATTGGATGTCAAGACACGTGGAAAAAACGTACAAAACAAGAGATTGGAGACATCAAGATTTTGGACGAATTTTTTAAGAATTTTCAAATTTTCAGATAGGAGGTTCCAGATGAGGTCAAAAACTACATACTCAGATCTTCACCAAACTTTGCAGGAATACTTTGCATGTCAAGACACGTGGAAAAAACGTACAAAACAAGAGATCGGAGACATCAAGATTTTCGACGAATTTTTTAAGAATTTTCAAATTTTCAGATGGGAGGTTCCAGATAAGGTCAAAAACGACATACTCAGATCTTCACCAAACTTTGCATGGATACATTGGATGTCAAGACACGTGGAAAAAACATACAAAACATAGGATTGGTGACATCAAGATTTTGGACGAATTTTTTAAGAATTTTCAAATTTTCAGAAAGGAGGTTCCATATAAGGTCAAAAACTACATACTCAGATCTTCACCAAACTTTGCAGGGATACATTGGATGTCAAGACACGTGGAAAAAACGTACAAAACAAGAGATTGGAGACATCAAGATTTTGGACGAATTTTTTGAGAATTTTCAAATTTTCAGAAACGAGGTTCCATATAAGGTCAAAAACTACATACTCAGATCTTCACCAAACTTTGCAGGGATACATTGGATGTAAAGACACGTGGAAAAAACGTACAAAACAAGAGATTGGAGACATCAAGATTTTGGACGAATTTTTTAAGAATTTTCAAATTTTCAGAAAGGATGTTCCAGATAAGGTCAAAAACGACATACTCTGATCTTCACCAAACTTTGCAGGGATACATTGGAGGTCGAGACACGTGGAAAAAACGTACAAAACAAGACATTGGAGTATTCAAGATTTTGGACGAATTTTTGAAGAATTTTCAAATTTTCAGATAGGAGGTTCCAGATAAGGTCAAAAACTACATACTCAGATCTTCACCAAACATTGCAGGGATACATTGGATGTCAAGACACGTGGAAAAAACGTACAAATCAAGAGATTGGAGACATCAAGATTCTCGACGAATTTTTGAAGAATTTTCAAATTTTCAGATAGGAGGTTCCAGATAAGGTCAAAAACTACATACTCAGATCTTCACCAAACGTTGCAGGGATACTTTGCATGTCAAGACATGTTGAAAAAACGTACAAAACAAGAGATTGGAGACATCAAGATTTTCGACGAATTTTTTAAGAATTTTCAAATTTTCAGATGGGAGGTTCCAGATAAGGTCAAAAACGACATACTCAGATCTTCACCAAACTTTGCATGGATACATTGGATGTCAAGACACGTGGAAAACACGTACAAAACAAGAGATTGGAGACATCAAGATTTTCGACGAATTTTTTAAGAATTCTCAAATTTTAAGAAAGGAGGTTCCATATAAGGTCAAAAACTACATACTCAGATCTTCACCAAACTTTGCAGGGATACATTGGATGTCAAGACACGTGGAAAAAACGTACAAAACAAGAGATTGGGGTCATCAAGATTTTGGACGAATTTTTTAAGAATTTTCAAATTTTCAGATGGGAGGTTCCATATAAGGTAAAAAATTACATACTCAGATCTTCACCAAACTTTGCATGGATACATTGGATGTCAAGACACGTGGAAAAAACATGCAAAACATAGGATTGGGGACATCAAGATTTTGGTCGAATTTTTTAAGAATTTTCAAATTTTCAGATAGGAGGTTCCATATAAGGTCAAAAACTACATACTCAGATCTTCACCAAACTTTGCAGGGATACATTGGATGTCAAGACACGTGGAAAAAACATACAAGACCTAGGATTGGGGACATCAAGATTTTGGTCAAATTTTTTAAGAATTTTCAAATTTTCAGGTTCCATATAAGGTCAAAAACTACATACTCAGATCTTCACCAAACTTTGCAGGGATACATTGGATGTCAAGACACGTGGAAAAAACGTACAAAACAAGAGATTGGAAACATCAAGATTTTGGACGAATTTTTTAAGAATTTTCAAATTTTCAGAAAGGAGGTTCCATATAAGGTCAAAAACTACATACTCAGATCTTCACCAAACTTTGCAGGGATACATTGGATGTCAAGACACGTGGAAAAAACGTACAAAACAAGAGATTGGAGACATCAAGATTTTGGACGAATTTTTTAAGTATTTTCAAATTTTCAGAAAGGAGGTTCCATATAAGGTCAAAAACTACATACTCAGATCTTCACCAAACTTTGCAGGGATACATTGGATGTCAAGACACGTGGAAAAAACGTAAAAAACAAGAGATTGGAGACATCAAGATTATGGACGAATTTTTTGAGAATTTTCAAATTTTCAGAAAGGAGGTTCCATATAAGGTCAAAAACTACATACTCAGATCTTCACCAAACGTTGCAGGGATACTTTGCATGTCAAGACACGTGGAAAAAACGTACAAAACAAGAGATTGGAGACATCAAGATTTTCGACGAATTTTTTAAGAATTTTCAAATTTTCAGATGGGAGGTTCCAGATAAGGTCAAAAACGACATACTCAGATCTTCACCAAACTTTGCAGGGATACATTGGATGTCAAGACACGTGGAAAAAACATACAAGACCTAGGATTGGGGACATCAAGATTTTGGACAAATTTTTTAAGAATTTTCAAATTTTCAGGTTCCATATCAGGTCAAAAACTACATACTCAGATCTTCACCAAACTTTGCAGGGATACATTGGATGTCAAGACACGTGGAAAAAACGTACAAAACAAGAGATTGGAGACATCAAGATTTTGGACGAATTTTTTAAGAATTTTCAAATTTTCAGATAGGAGGTTCCATATAAGGTCAAAAACTACATACTCAGATCTTCACCAAACATTGCAGGGATACATTGGAGGTCAAGACACGTGGAAAAAACGTACAAAACAAGAGATTGGAGACATCAATATTTTGGACGAATTTTTTAAAAGTTTTCAAATTTTCAGATAGGAGGTTCCAGATAAGGTCTAAAACTACATACTGAGATCTTCACCAAACTTTACTGGGATACATTGGATGTCAAGACACGTGGAAAAAACATACAAAACATAGGATTGGGGATATCAAGATTTTGGTCAAATTTTTTAAGAATTTTCAAATTTTCAGATAGGAGGTTCCATATAAGGTCAAAAACTACATACTCAGATCTTCACCAAACATTGCAGGGATACATTGGATGTCAAGACACGTGGAAAAAACGTACAAAACAAGAGATTGGAGACATCAAGATTTTGGACGAATTTTTGAAGAATTTTCAAATTTTCAGATAGGAGGGTCCAGATAAGGTCAAAAACTACATACTCAGATCTTCACCAAACGTTGCAGGGATACTTTGCATGTCAAGACACGTGGAAAAAACGTACAAAACAAGAGATTGGATACATCAAGATTTTCGACGAATTTTTTAAGAATTTTCAAATTTTCAGATGGGAGGTTCCAGATAAGGTCAAAAACGACATACTCAGATCTTCACCAAACTTTGCATGGATAGATTGGATGTCAAGACACGTGGAAAAGACGTACAAAACAAGAAATTGGAGACATCAAGATTTCTGACGAATTTTTTAAGAATTTTCAAATTTTCAGAAAGGAGGTTCCGTATAAGGTCAAAAACTACATACTCAGATCTTCACCAAACTTTGCAGGGATACATTGGATGTCAAGACACGTGGAAAAAACGTACAAAACAAGAGATTGGGGTCATCAAGATTTTGGACGGATTTTTTAGGAATTTTCAAATTTTCAGATGGGAGGTTCCAGATAAGGTCAAAAACTACATACTCAGATCTTCACCAAACTTTGCAGTGATACATTGGATGTCAAGACACGTGGAAAAAACGTACAAAACAAGAGATTGGAGACATCAAGATTTTGGACGAATTTTTTAAGAATTTTCAAATTTTCAGATAGGAGGTTCCAGATAAGGTCAAAAACTACATACTCAGATCTTCACCAAACGTTGCAGGGATACTTTGCATGTCAAGACACGTGGAAAATACGTACAAAACAAGAGATTGGAGACATCAAGATTTTCGACGAATTTTTTAAGAATTTTCAAATTTTCAGATGGGAGGTTCCAGATAAGGTCAAAAACGACATACTCAGATCTTCACCAAACTTTGCATGGATACATTGGATGTCAAGACACGTGGGAAAAACGTACAAAACAAGAAATTGGAGACATCAAGATTTTGGACGAATTTTTTAAGAATTTTCAAATTTTCAGAAAGGAGGTTCCGTATAAGGTCAAAAACCACATAATCAGATCTTCACCAAACTTTGCAGAGATACATTGGATGTCAAGACACGTGGAAAAAACGTACAAAACAAGAGATTGGGGTCATCAAGATTTTGGACGGATTTTTTAGGAATTTTCAAATTTTCAGATGGGAGGTTCCAGATAAGATCAAAAACTACATACTCAGATCTTCACCAAACTTTGCAGGGATACATTGGATGTCAAGACACGTGGAAAAAACGTACAAAACAAGAGATTGGAGACATCAAGATTTTGAACGAATTTTTTAAGAATTTTCAAATTTTCAGATAGGAGGTTCCATATAAGGTCAAAAACTACATACTCAGATCTTCACCAAACATTGCAGGGATACATTGGATGTCAAGACACGTGGAAAAAATGTACAAAACAAGAGATTGGAGACATCAAGATTTTCGACGGATTTTTTAAGAATTTTCAAATTTTCAGATAGGAGGTTCCATATAAGGTCAAAAACTACATACTCAGATCTTCACCAAACTTAGCAGGGATACATTGGATGTCAAGACACGTGGAAAAAACATACAAGACATAGGATTGGGGACATCAAGATTTGGTCAAATTTTCTAAGAATTCTCAAATTTTCAGATAGGAGGTTCCATATAAGGTCAAATACTACATACTCAGATCTTCACCAAACATTGCAGGGATACATTGGATGTCAAGACACGTGGAAAAAATGTACAAAACAAGAGATTGGAGACATCAAGATTTTGGACGAATTTTTTAAGAATTTTTAAATTTTCAGATGGGAGGTTCCAGATAAGGTCAAAAACGACATGCTCAGATCTTCTCCAAACTTTGCATGGATACATTGGATGTCAAGACACGTGGAAAAAACATACAAAACATAGGTTTGGGGACATCAAGATTTTGGTCGAATTTTTTAAGAATTTTCAAATTTTCAGATAGGAGGTTCCATATAAGGTCAAAAACTACATACTCAGATCTTCACCAAACTTTGCAGGGATACATTGGATGTCAAGACACGTGGAAAAAACGTACAAAACAAGAGATTGGAGACATCAAGATTTTCGACGAATTTTTTAAGAATTTTCAAATTTTCAGAAAGGATGTTCCAGATAAGGTCAAAAACGACATACTCAGATCTTCACCAAACTCTGCAGGGATACATTGGATGTCAAGACACGTGGAAAAAACATACAAGACATAGGATTGGGGACATCAAGATTTTGGTCAAATTTTTTAAGAATTTTCAAATTTTCAGATAGGAGGTTCCATATAAGGTCAAAAACTACATACTCAGATCTTCACCAAACTTTGCAGGGATACATTGGATGTCAAGACACGTGGAAAAAACGTACAAAACAAGAGATTGGAGACATCAAGATTTTGGACGAATTTTTTAAGAATTTTCAAATTTTCAGATAGGAGGTTCCATATAAGGTCAAAAACTACATACTCAGATCTTCACCAAACTTTGCAGGGATACATTGGATGTCAAGACACGTGGAAAAAACATACAAGACATAGGATTGGGGACATCAAGATTTTGGTCAAATTTTTTAAGAATTTTCAAATTTTGAGGTTCCATATAAGGTCAAAAACTACATACTCAGATCTTCACCAAACTTTGCAGGGATACATTGGATGTCAAGACACGTAGAAAAAACGTACAAAACAAGAGATTGGTGTCATCAAGATTTTGGACGGATTTTTTAGGAATTTTCAAATTTTCAGATGAGAGGTTCCAGATAATGTCAAAAACTACATACTCAGATCTTCACCAAACTTTGCAGGGATACATTGGATGTCAAGACACGTGGAAAAAACGTACAAAACAAGAGATTGGAGACATCAAGATTTTGGACGAATTTTTTAAGAATTTTCAAATTTTCAGAAAGGATGTTCCAGATAAGGTCAAAAGCGACATACTCAGATCTTCACCAAACTTTGCAGAGATACATTGGATGTCAAGACACGTGGAAAAAACATACAAAACATAGGATTGGGGACATCAAGATTTTGGTCAAATTTTTTAAGAATTTTCAAATTTTCAGGAAAAAACGTACAAAACAAGAGATTGGAGACATCAAGATTTTCCACGAATTTTTTAAGAATTTTCAAATTTTCAGATGGGAGGTTCCAGATAAGGTCAAAAACTACATACTCAGATCTTCACCAAACTATGCAGGGATACATTGAATGTCAAGACACGTGGAAAAAACGTACAAAACAAGAGATTGGAGACATCAAGATTTTGGACGAATTTTTTAAGAATTTTCAAATTTTCAGATAGGAGGTTCCAGATAAGGTCAAAAACTACATACTCAGATCTTCACCAAACTTTGCAGGGATACATTGGATGTCAAGACACGTGGAAAAAACGTACAAAACAAGAGATTGGAGACATCAAGATTTTGGACGAATTTTTGAGGAATTTTCAAATTTTCAGAAATGAGGTTCCAGATAAGGTCAAAAACTACATACTCAGATCTTCACCAAACTTTGCAGGGATACATTGGATGTCAAGACACGTGGGAAAAACGTACAAAACAAGAGATTGGAGACATCAAGATTTTGGACGAATTTTTTAAGAATTTTCAAATTTTCAGATAGGAGGTTCCAGATAAGATCAAAAACTACATACTCAGATCTTCACCAAACTTTGCAGGGATACATTGGATGTCAAGACACGGGGAAAAGACGTACAAAACAAGAGATTGGGGTCATCAAGATTTTGGACGGATTTTTTAGGAATTTTCAAATTTTCAGATGGGAGGTTCCAATTAAGGTCAAAAACTACATACTCGGATCTTCAAAAAACTTTGCATGGATACATTGGATGTCAAGACACGTGGAAAAAACGTACAAAACAAGAGATTGGAGACGTCAAGATTTCGGACGAATTTTTTAAGAATTTTCAAATTTTGAGAAAGGATGTTCCAGATAAGGTCAAAAACGACATACTCAGATCTTCACCAAACTTTGCAGGGATACATTGGATGTCAAGACACGTGGGAAAAACGTACAAAACAAGAGATTGGAGACATCAAGATTTTGGACGAATTTTTGAGGAATTTTCAAATTTTCAGAAATGAGGTTCCAGATAAGGTCAAAGACTACATACTCAGATCTTCACCAAACTTTGCAGGGATACATTGGATGTCAAGACACGTGGGAAAAACGTACAAAACAAGAGATTGGAGACATCAAGGTTTTGGACGAATTTTTTAAGAATTTTCAAATTTTCAGATAGGAGGTTCCAGATAAGGTCAAAAACTACATACTCAGATCTTCACCAAACTTTGCAGGGATACATTGGATGTCAAGACACGGGGAAAAGACGTACAAAACAAGAGATTGGGGTCATCAAGATTTTGGACGGATTTTTAAGGAATTTTCAAATTTTCAGATGGGAGGTTCCAGATAAGGTCAAAAACTACATACTCGGATCTTCACCAAACTTTGCAGGGATACATTGGATGTCAAGACACGTGGAAAAAACGTACAAAACAAGAGATTGGAGACGTCAAGATTTCGGACGAATTTTTTAAGAATTTTCAAATTTTGAGAAAGGATGTTCCAGATAAGGTCAAAAACGACATACTCAGATCTTCAGCAAAATTTGCAGGGATACATTGGATGTCAAGACACGTGGGAAAAACGTACAAAACAAGAGATTGGAGACATCAAGATTTTGGACGAATTTTTTAAGAATTTTCAAATTTTCAGATAGGAGGTTCCAGATAAGGTCAAAAACTACATACTCAGATCTTCACCAAACTTTGCAGGGATACATTGGATGTCAAGACACGTGGAAAAAACGTACAAAACAAGAGATTGGGGTCATCAAGATTTTGGACGGATTTTTTAGGAATTTTCAAATTTTCAGATGGGAGGTTCCAGATAAGGTCAAAAACTACATACTCAGATCTTCACCAAACTTTGCAGGGATACATTGGATGTCAAGACACGTGGAAAAAACGTACAAAACAAGAGATTGGAGACGTCAAGATTTTGGACGAATTTTTTAAGAATTTTCAAATTTTCAGAAAGGATGTTCCAGATAAGGTCAAAAACGACATACTCAGATCTTCACCAAACTTTGCAGGGATACATTGGATGTCAAGACACGTGGAAAAAACGTACAAAACAAGAGATTGGAGACATCAGGATTTTGGACGAATTTTTTAAGAATTTTCAAATTTTCAGATAGGAGGTTCCAGATAAGGTCAAAAACTACATACTCAGATCATCACCAAACTTTGCAGGGATACATTGGATGTCAAGACACGTGGAAAAGCGTACAAAACAAGAGATTGGAGACATCAAGATTTTGGACGAATTTTTTAACAAATTTCAAATTTTCAGAAAGGATGTTCCAGATAAGGTCAAAAACGACATACTCAGATCTTCACCAAACTCTGCAGGGATACATAGGATGTCAAGACACGTGGAAAAAACATACAAAACATAGGATTGGGGAAATCAAGATTTTGGTCAAATTTTTTAAGAATTTTCAAATTTTCAGATAGGAGGTTCCATATAAGTTCAAAAACTACATACTCAGATCTTCACCAAACATTGCAGGGATACATTGGATGTCAAGACACGTGGAAAAAACGTACAAACCAAGAGATTGGAGACATCAAGATTTTGGACGAATTTTTGAAGAATTTTCAAATTTTCAGATGGGAGGCTCCAGATAAGGTCAAAAACTACATACTTAGATCTTCACCAAACGTTGCAGGGATACTTTGCATGTCAAGACACGTGGAAAAAACGTACAAAACAAGAGATTGGAGACATCAAGATTTTGGACGAATTTTTTAAGAATTTTCAAATTTTCAGATAGGAGGTTCCAGATATGGTCAAAAACTACATACTCAGATCTTCACCAAACTTTGCAGGGATACATTAGATGTCAAGACACGTGGAAAAAACGTACAAAACAAGAGATTGGAGACATCACGATTTTGGACGAATTTTTGAGGAATTTTCAAATTTTCAGAAATGAGGTTCCAGATAAGGTCAAAAACTACATACTCAGATCTTCACCAAACTTTGCAGGGATACATTGGATGTCAAGACACGTGGGAAAAACGTTCAAAACAAGAGATTGGAGACATCAAGATTTTGGACGAATTTTTTAACAATTTTCAAATTTTCAGATAGGAGGTTCCAGATAAGGTCAAAAACTACATACTCAGATCTTCACCAAACTTTGCAGGGATTCATTGGATGTCAAGACACGTGGAAAAAACGTACAAAACAAGAGATTGGAGACATCAAGATTTTGGACGAATTTTTTAATAATTTTCAAATTTTCAGAAAGGATGTTCCAGATGTCAAAAACGACATACTCAGATCTTCACCAAACTCTGCAGGGATACATTGGATGTCAAGACACGTGGAAAAAACATACAAAACAGGATTGGGGACATCAAGATTTTGGTCAAATTTTTTAAGAATTTTCAAATTTTCAGATAGGAGGTTCCATATAAGGTCAAAAACTACATACTCAGATCTTCACCAAACTTTGCAGGGATACATTGGATGTCAAGACACGTGGAAAAAACGTACAAAACAAGAGATTGGAGACATCAAGATTTTGGACGAATTTTTTAAGAATTTTCAAATTTTCAGAAAGAAGGTTCCATATATGGTCAAAAACTACATACTCAGATCTTCACCAAACTTTGCAGGGATACATTGAATGTCAAGACACGTGGAAAAAACGTACAAAACAAGAGATTGGGGTCATCAAGATTTTGGACGGATTTTTTAGGAATTTTCAAATTTTCAGAAATGAGGTTCCAGATAAGGTCAAAAACTACATACTCAGATCTTCACCAAACTTTGCAGGGATACATTGGATGTCAAGACACGTGGGAAAAACGTTCAAAACAAGAGATTGGAGACATCAAGATTTTGGACGAATTTTTTAAGAATTTTCAAATTTTCAGATGGGAGGTTCCAGATAAGGTCAAAAACTACATACTCAGATCTTCACCAAACTTTGCAGGGATACATTGGATGTCAAGACACGTGGAAAAAACGTACAAAACAAGAGATAGGAGACATCAAGATTTTGGAAGAATTTTTTAAGAATTTTCAAATTTTCAGAAAGGATGTTCCAGATAAGGTCAAAAACGACATACTCAGATCTTCACCAAACTTTGCATTGATACATTGGATATCAAGACACGTGGAAAAAACGTACAAAACAAGAGATTGGAGACATCAAGATTTTGGACGAATTTTTTAAGAATTTTCAAATTTTCAGACAGGAGGTTCCAGATAAGGTCAAAAACTACATACTCAGATCTTCACCAAACTTTGCAGGGATACATTGGATGTCAAGACACGTGGAAAAAACGTACAAAACAAGAGATTGGGGTCATCAAGATTTTGGACGGATTTTTTAGGAATTTTCAAATTTTCAGATGGGAGGTTCCAGATAAGGTCAAAAACTACATACTCAGATCTTCACCAAACATTGCAGGGATACATTGGATGTCAAGACACGTGGAAAAAACGTACAAAACAAGAGATTGGAGACATCAAGATTTTGGACGAATTTTTTAAGAATTTTCAAATTTTCAGATAGGAGGTTCCAGATGAGGTCAAAAACTACATACTCAGATCTTCACCAAACTTTGCAGGAATACTTTGCATGTCAAGACACGTGGAAAAAACGTACAAAACAAGAGATCGGAGACATCAAGATTTTCGACGAATTTTTTAAGAATTTTCAAATTTTCAGATGGGAGGTTCCAGATAAGGTCAAAAACGACATACTCAGATCTTCACCAAACTTTGCATGGATACATTGGATGTCAAGACACGTGGAAAAAACATACAAAACATAGGATTGGTGACATCAAGATTTTGGACGAATTTTTTAAGAATTTTCAAATTTTCAGAAAGGAGGTTCCATATAAGGTCAAAAACTACATACTCAGATCTTCACCAAACTTTGCAGGGATACATTGGATGTCAAGACACGTGGAAAAAACGTACAAAACAAGAGATTGGAGACATCAAGATTTTGGACGAATTTTTTGAGAATTTTCAAATTTTCAGAAACGAGGTTCCATATAAGGTCAAAAACTATATACTCAGATCTTCACCAAACTTTGCAGGGATACATTGGATGTAAAGACACGTGGAAAAAACGTACAAAACAAGAGATTGGAGACATCAAGATTTTGGACGAATTTTTTAAGAATTTTCAAATTTTCAGAAAGGATGTTCCAGATAAGGTCAAAAACGACATACTCTGATCTTCACCAAAATTTGCAGGGATACATTGGAGGTCGAGACACTTGGAAAAAACGTACAAAACAAGACATTGGAGTATTCAAGATTTTGGACGAATTTTTGAAGAATTTTCAAATTTTCAGATAGGAGGTTCCATATAAGGTCAAAAACTACATACTCAGATCTTCACCAAACATTGCAGGGATACATTGGAGGTCAAGACACGTGGAAAAAACGTACAAAACAAGAGATTGGAGACATCAATATTTTGGACGAATTTTTTAAAAGTTTTCAAATTTTCAGATAGGAGGTTCCAGATAAGGTCTAAAACTACATACTGAGATCTTCACCAAACTTTACTGGGATACATTGGATGTCAAGACACGTGGAAAAAACATACAAAACATAGGATTGGGGATATCAAGATTTTGGTCAAATTTTTTAAGAATTTTCAAATTTTCAGATAGGAGGTTCCATATAAGGTCAAAAACTACATACTCAGATCTTCACCAAACATTGCAGGGATACATTGGATGTCAAGACACGTGGAAAAAACGTACAAAACAAGAGATTGGAGACATCAAGATTTTGGACGAATTTTTGAAGAATTTTCAAATTTTCAGATAGGAGGGTCCAGATAAGGTCAAAAACTACATACTCAGATCTTCACCAAACGTTGCAGGGATACTTTGCATGTCAAGACACGTGGAAAAAACGTACAAAACAAGAGATTGGATACATCAAGATTTTCGACGAATTTTTTAAGAATTTTCAAATTTTCAGATGGGAGGTTCCAGATAAGGTCAAAAACGACATACTCAGATCTTCACCAAACTTTGCATGGATAGATTGGATGTCAAGACACGTGGAAAAGACGTACAAAACAAGAAATTGGAGACATCAAGATTTCTGACGAATTTTTTAAGAATTTTCAAATTTTCAGAAAGGAGGTTCCGTATAAGGTCAAAAACTACATACTCAGATCTTCACCAAACTTTGCAGGGATACATTGGATGTCAAGACACGTGGAAAAAACGTACAAAACAAGAGATTGGGGTCATCAAGATTTTGGACGGATTTTTTAGGAATTTTCAAATTTTCAGATGGGAGGTTCCAGATAAGGTCAAAAACTACATACTCAGATCTTCACCAAACTTTGCAGTGATACATTGGATGTCAAGACACGTGGAAAAAACGTACAAAACAAGAGATTGGAGACATCAAGATTTTGGACGAATTTTTTAAGAATTTTCAAATTTTCAGATAGGAGGTTCCAGATAAGGTCAAAAACTACATTCTCAGATCTTCACCAAACGTTGCAGGGATACTTTGCATGTCAAGACACGTGGAAAATACGTACAAAACAAGAGATTGGAGACATCAAGATTTTCGACGAATTTTTTAAGAATTTTCAAATTTTCAGATGGGAGGTTCCAGATAAGGTCAAAAACGACATACTCAGATCTTCACCAAACTTTGCATGGATACATTGGATGTCAAGACACGTGGGAAAAACGTACAAAACAAGAAATTGGAGACATCAAGATTTTGGACGAATTTTTTAAGAATTTTCAAATTTTCAGATGGGAGGTTCCGTATAAGGTCAAAAACCACATAATCAGATCTTCACCAAACTTTGCAGAGATACATTGGATGTCAAGACACGTGGAAAAAACGTACAAAACAAGAGATTGGGGTCATCAAGATTTTGGACGGATTTTTTAGGAATTTTCAAATTTTCAGATGGGAGGTTCCAGATAAGATCAAAAACTACATACTCAGATCTTCACCAAACTTTGCAGGGATACATTGGATGTCAAGACACGTGGAAAAACGTACAAAACAAGAGATTGGAGACATCAAGATTTTGAACGAATTTTTTAAGAATTTTCAAATTTTCAGATAGGAGGTTCCATATAAGGTCAAAAACTACATACTCAGATCTTCACCAAACATTGCAGGGATACATTGGATGTCAAGACACGTGGAAAAAATGTACAAAACAAGAGATTGGAGACATCAAGATTTTCGACGGATTTTTTAAGAATTTTCAAATTTTCAGATAGGAGGTTCCATATAAGGTCAAAAACTACATACTCAGATCTTCACCAAACTTAGCAGGGATACATTGGATGTCAAGACACGTGGAAAAAACATACAAGACATAGGATTGGGGACATCAAGATTTGGTCAAATTTTTTAAGAATTCTCAAATTTTCAGATAGGAGGTTCCATATATGGTCAAAAACTACATACTCAGATCTTCACCAAACATTGCAGGGATACATTGGATGTCAAGACACGTGGAAAAAATGTACAAAACAAGAGATTGGAGACATCAAGATTTTCGACGGATTTTTTAAGAATTTTTAAATTTTCAGATGGGAGGTTCCAGATAAGGTCAAAAACGACATGCTCAGATCTTCTCCAAACTTTGCATGGATACATTGGATGTCAAGACACGTGGAAAAAACATACAAAACATAGGTTTGGGGACATCAAGATTTTGGTCGAATTTTTTAAGAATTTTCAAATTTTCAGATAGGAGGTTCCATATAAGGTCAAAAACTACATACTCAGATCTTCACCAAACTTTGCAGGGATACATTGGATGTCAAGACACGTGGAAAAAACGTACAAAACAAGAGATTGGAGACATCAAGATTTTCGACGAATTTTTTAAGAATTTTCAAATTTTCAGATGGGAGGTTCCAGATAAGGTCAAAAACGACATACTCAGATCTTCACCAAACTTTGCAGGGATACATTGGATGTCAAGACACGTGGAAAAAACATACAAGACCTAGGATTGGGGACATCAAGATTTTGGTCAAATTTTTTAAGAATTTTCAAATTTTCAGGTTCCATATCAGGTCAAAAACTACATACTCAGATCTTCACCAAACTTTGCAGGGATACATTGGATGTCAAGACACGTGGAAAAAACGTACAAAACAAGAGATTGGAGACATCAAGATTGTGGACGAATTTTTTAAGAATTTTCAAATTTTCAGATAGGAGGTTCCATATAAGGTCAAAAACTACATACTCAGATCTTCACCAAACTTTGCAGGGATACATTGGATGTCAAGACACGTGGAAAAAACATACAAGACATAGGATTGGGGACATCAAGATTTTGGTCAAATTTTTTAAGAATTTTCAAATTTTCAGGTTCCATATAAGGTCAAAAACTACATACTCAGATCTTCACCAAACTTTGCAGGGATACATTGGATGTCAAGACACGTGGAAAAAACGTACAAAACAAGAGATTGGTGTCATCAAGATTTTGGACGGATTTTTTAGGAATTTTCAAATTTTCAGATGAGAGGTTCCAGATAAGGTCAAAAACTACATACTCAGATCTTCACCAAACTTTGCAGGGATACATTGGATGTCAAGACACGTGGAAAAAACGTACAAAACAAGAGATTGGAGACATCAAGATTTTGGACGAATTTTTTAAGAATTTTCAAATTTTCAGAAAGGATGTTCCAGATAAGGTCAAAAGCGACATACTCAGATCTTCACCAAACTTTGCAGAGATACATTGGATGTCAAGACACGTGGAAAAAACATACAAAACATAGGATTGGGGACATCAAGATTTTGGTCAAATTTTTTAAGAATTTTCAAATTTTCAGGAAAAAACGTACAAAACAAGAGATTGGAGACATCAAGATTTTCCACGAATTTTTTAAGAATTTTCAAATTTTCAGATGGGAGGTTCCAGATAAGGTCAAAAACTACATACTCAGATCTTCACCAAACTATGCAGGGATACATTGAATGTCAAGACACGTGGAAAAAACGTACAAAACAAGAGATTGGAGACATCAAGATTTTGGACGAATTTTTTAAGAATTTTCAAATTTTCAGATAGGAGGTTCCAGATAAGGTCAAAAACTACATACTCAGATCTTCACCAAACTTTGCAGGGATACATTGGATGTCAAGACACGTGGAAAAAACGTACAAAACAAGAGATTGGAGACATGAAGATTTTGGACGAATTTTTGAGGAATTTTCAAATTTTCAGAAATGAGGTTCCAGATAAGGTCAAAAACTACATACTCAGATCTTCACCAAACTTTGCAGGGATACATTGGATGTCAAGACACGTGGGAAAAACGTACAAAACAAGAGATTGGAGACATCAAGATTTTGGACGAATTTTTTAAGAATTTTCAAATTTTCAGATAGGAGGTTCCAGATAAGATCAAAAGCTACATACTCAGATCTTCACCAAACTTTGCAGGGATACATTGGATGTCAAGACACGGGGAAAAGACGTACAAAACAAGAGATTGGGGTCATCAAGATTTTGGACGGATTTTTTAGGAATTTTCAAATTTTCAGATGGGAGGTTCCAGATAAGGTCAAAAACTACATACTCGGATCTTCAAAAAACTTTGCATGGATACATTGGATGTCAAGACACGTGGAAAAAACGTACAAAACAAGAGATTGGAGACGTCAAGATTTCGGACGAATTTTTTAAGAATTTTCAAATTTTGAGAAAGGATGTTCCAGATAAGGTCAAAAACGACATACTCAGATCTTCACCAAACTTTGCAGGGATACATTGGATGTCAAGACACGTGGGAAAAACGTACAAAACAAGAGATTGGAGACATCAAGATTTTGGACGAATTTTTGAGGAATTTTCAAATTTTCAGAAATGAGGTTCCAGATAAGGTCAAAAACTACATACTCAGATCTTCACCAAACTTTGCAGGGATACATTGGATGTCAAGACACGTGGGAAAAACGTACAAAACAAGAGATTGGAGACATCAAGGTTTTGGACGAATTTTTTAAGAATTTTCAAATTTTGTGATAGGAGGTTCCAGATAAGGTCAAAAACTACATACTCAGATCTTCACCAAACTTTGCAGGGATACATTGGATGTCAAGACACGGGGAAAAGACGTACAAAACAAGAGATTGGGGTCATCAAGATTTTGGACGGATTTTTTAGGAATTTTCAAATTTTCAGATGGGAGGTTCCAGATAAGGTCAAAAACTACATACTCGGATCTTCACCAAACTTTGCAGGGATACATTGGATGTCAAGACACGTGGAAAAAACGTACAAAACAAGAGATTGGAGACGTCAAGATTTCGGACGAATTTTTTAAGAATTTTCAAATTTTGAGAAAGGATGTTCCAGATAAGGTCAAAAACGACATACTCAGATCTTCAGCAAAATTTGCAGGGATACATTGGATGTCAAGACACGTGGGAAAAACGTACAAAACAAGAGATTGGAGACATCAAGATTTTGGACGAATTTTTTAAGAATTTTCAAATTTTCAGATAGGAGGTTCCAGATAAGGTCAAAAACTACATACTCAGATCTTCACCAAACTTTGCAGGGATACATTGGATGTCAAGACACGTGGAAAAAACGTACAAAACAAGAGATTGGGGTCATCAAGATTTTGGACGGATTTTTTAGGAATTTTCAAATTTTCAGATGGGAGGTTCCAGATAAGGTCAAAAACTACATACTCAGATCTTCACCAAACTTTGCAGGGATACATTGGATGTCAAGACACGTGGAAAAAACGTACAAAACAAGAGATTGGAGACGTCAAGATTTTGGACGAATTTTTTAAGAATTTTCAAATTTTCAGAAAGGATGTTCCAGATAAGGTCAAAAACGACATACTCAGATCTTCACCAAACTTTGCAGGGATACATTGGATGTCAAGACACGTGGAAAAAACGTACAAAACAAGAGATTGGAGACATCAAGATTTTGGACGAATTTTTTAAGAATTTTCAAATTTTCAGATAGGAGGTTCCAGATAAGGTCAAAAACTACATACTCAGATCATCACCAAACTTTGCAGGGATACATTGGATGTCAAGACACGTGGAAAAGCGTACAAAACAAAAGATTGGAGACATCAAGATTTTGGACGAATTTTTTAACAAATTTCAAATTTTCAGAAAGGGTGTTCCAGATAAGGTCAAAAACGACATACTCAGATCTTCACCAAACTCTGCAGGGATACATAGGATGTCAAGACACGTGGAAAAAACATACAAAACATAGGATTGGGGAAATCAAGATTTTGGTCAAATTTTTTAAGAATTTTCAAATTTTCAGATAGGAGGTTCCATATAAGTTCAAAAACTACATACTCAGATCTTCACCAAACATTGCAGGGATACATTGGATGTCAAGACACGTGGAAAAAACGTACAAACCAAGAGATTGGAGACATCAAGATTTTGGACGAATTTTTGAAGAATTTTCAAATTTTCAGATGGGAGGCTCCAGATAAGGTCAAAAACTACATACTTAGATCTTCACCAAACGTTGCAGGGATACTTTGCATGTCAAGACACGTGGAAAAAACGTACAAAACAAGAGATTGGAGACATCAAGATTTTGGACGAATTTTTTAAGAATTTTCAAATTTTCAGATAGGAGGTTCCAGATATGGTCAAAAACTACATACTCAGATCTTCACCAAACTTTGCAGGGATACATTAGATGTCAAGACACGTGGAAAAAACGTACAAAACAAGAGATTGGAGACATCACGATTTTGGACGAATTTTTGAGGAATTTTCAAATTTTCAGAAATGAGGTTCCAGATAAGGTCAAAAACTACATACTCAGATCTTCACCAAACTTTGCAGGGATACATTGGATGTCAAGACACGTGGGAAAAACGTTCAAAACAAGAGATTGGAGACATCAAGATTTTGGACGAATTTTTTAACAATTTTCAAATTTTCAGATAGGAGGTTCCAGATAAGGTCATAAACTACATACTCAGATCTTCACCAAACTTTGCAGGGATTCATTGGATGTCAAGACACGTGGAAAAAACGTACAAAACAAGAGATTGGAGACATCAAGATTTTGGACGAATTTTTTAATAATTTTCAAATTTTCAGAAAGGATGTTCCAGATAAGGTCAAAAACGACATACTCAGATCTTCACCAAACTCTGCAGGGATACATTGGATGTCAAGACACGTGGAAAAAACATACAAAACAGGATTGGGGACATCAAGATTTTGGTCAAATTTTTTAAGAATTTTCAAATTTTCAGATAGGAGGTTCCATATAAGGTCAAAAACTACATACTCAGATCTTCACCAAACTTTGCATGGATACATTGGATGTCAAGACACGTGGAAAAAACGTACAAAACAAGAGATTGGAGACATCAAGATTTTGGACGAATTTTTTAAGAATTTTCAAATTTTCAGAAAGAAGGTTCCATATATGGTCAAAAACTACATACTCAGATCTTCACCAAACTTTGCAGGGATACATTGAATGTCAAGACACGTGGAAAAAACGTACAAAACAAGAGATTGGGGTCATCAAGATTTTGGACGGATTTTTTAGGAATTTTCAAATTTTCAGATGGGAGGTTCCATATATGGTCAAAAACTACATACTCAGATCTTCACCAAACTTTGCAGGGATACATTGGATGTCAAGACACGTGGAAAGAACGTACAAAACAAGAGATTGGAGACATCAAGGTTTTCGACGAATTTTTTAAGAATTTTCAAATTTTCAGATAGGAGGTTCCATATAAGGTCAAAAACTACATACTCAGTTCTTCACCAAACTTTGCATGGATACATTGGATGTCAAGACACGTGGAAAAACGTACAAAACAAGAGATTGGAGACATCAAGATTTTGAACGAATTTTTTAAGAATTTTCAAATTTTCAGATAGGAGGTTCCATATAAGGTCAAAAACTACATACTCAGATCTTCACCAAACATTGCAGGGATACATTGGATGTCAAGACACGTGGAAAAAATGTACAAAACAAGAGATTGGAGACATCAAGATTTTCGACGGATTTTTTAAGAATTTTCAAATTTTCAGATAGGAGGTTCCATATAAGGTCAAAAACTACATACTCAGATCTTCACCAAACTTAGCAGGGATACATTGGATGTCAAGACACGTGGAAAAAACATACAAGACATAGGATTGGGGACATCAAGATTTGGTCAAATTTTTTAAGAATTCTCAAATTTTCAGATAGGAGGTTCCATATATGGTCAAAAACTACATACTCAGATCTTCACCAAACATTGCAGGGATACATTGGATGTCAAGACACGTGGAAAAAATGTACAAAACAAGAGATTGGAGACATCAAGATTTTCGACGGATTTTTTAAGAATTTTTAAATTTTCAGATGGGAGGTTCCAGATAAGGTCAAAAACGACATGCTCAGATCTTCTCCAAACTTTGCATGGATACATTGGATGTCAAGACACGTGGAAAAAACATACAATACATAGGTTTGGGGACATCAAGATTTTGGTCGAATTTTTTAAGAATTTTCAAATTTTCAGATAGGAGGTTCCATATAAGGTCAAAAACTACATACTCAGATCTTCACCAAACTTTGCAGGGATACATTGGATGTCAAGACACGTGGAAAAAACGTACAAAACAAGAGATTGGAGACATCAAGATTTTCGACGAATTTTTTAAGAATTTTCAAATTTTCAGATGGGAGGTTCCAGATAAGGTCAAAAACGACATACTCAGATCTTCACCAAACTTTGCAGGGATACATTGGATGTCAAGACACGTGGAAAAAACATACAAGACCTAGGATTGGGGACATCAAGATTTTGGTCAAATTTTTTAAGAATTTTCAAATTTTCAGGTTCCATATCAGGTCAAAAACTACATACTCAGATCTTCACCAAACTTTGCAGGGATACATTGGATGTCAAGACACGTGGAAAAAACGTACAAAACAAGAGATTGGAGACATCAAGATTGTGGACGAATTTTTTAAGAATTTTCAAATTTTCAGATAGGAGGTTCCATATAAGGTCAAAAACTACATACTCAGATCTTCACCAAACTTTGCAGGGATACATTGGATGTCAAGACACGTGGAAAAAACATACAAGACATAGGATTGGGGACATCAAGATTTTGGTCAAATTTTTTAAGAATTTTCAAATTTTCAGGTTCCATATAAGGTCAAAAACTACATACTCAGATCTTCACCAAACTTTGCAGGGATACATTGGATGTCAAGACACGTGGAAAAAACGTACAAAACAAGAGATTGGTGTCATCAAGATTTTGGACGGATTTTTTAGGAATTTTCAAATTTTCAGATGAGAGGTTCCAGATAAGGTCAAAAACTACATACTCAGATCTTCACCAAACTTTGCAGGGATACATTGGATGTCAAGACACGTGGAAAAAACGTACAAAACAAGAGATTGGAGACATCAAGATTTTGGACGAATTTTTTAAGAATTTTCAAATTTTCAGAAAGGATGTTCCAGATAAGGTCAAAAGCGACATACTCAGATCTTCACCAAACTTTGCAGAGATACATTGGATGTCAAGACACGTGGAAAAAACATACAAAACATAGGATTGGGGACATCAAGATTTTGGTCAAATTTTTTAAGAATTTTCAAATTTTCAGGAAAAAACGTACAAAACAAGAGATTGGAGACATCAAGATTTTCCACGAATTTTTTAAGAATTTTCAAATTTTCAGATGGGAGGTTCCAGATAAGGTCAAAAACTACATACTCAGATCTTCACCAAACTATGCAGGGATACATTGAATGTCAAGACACGTGGAAAAAACGTACAAAACAAGAGATTGGAGACATCAAGATTTTGGACGAATTTTTTAAGAATTTTCAAATTTTCAGATAGGAGGTTCCAGATAAGGTCAAAAACTACATACTCAGATCTTCACCAAACTTTGCAGGGATACATTGGATGTCAAGACACGTGGAAAAAACGTACAAAACAAGAGATTGGAGACATCAAGATTTTGGACGAATTTTTGAGGAATTTTCAAATTTTCAGAAATGAGGTTCCAGATAAGGTCAAAAACTACATACTCAGATCTTCACCAAACTTTGCAGGGATACATTGGATGTCAAGACACGTGGGAAAAACGTACAAAACAAGAGATTGGAGACATCAAGATTTTGGACGAATTTTTTAAGAATTTTCAAATTTTCAGATAGGAGGTTCCAGATAAGATCAAAAACTACATACTCAGATCTTCACCAAACTTTGCAGGGATACATTGGATGTCAAGACACGGGGAAAAGACGTACAAAACAAGAGATTGGGGTCATCAAGATTTTGGACGGATTTTTTAGGAATTTTCAAATTTTCAGATGGGAGGTTCCAGATAAGGTCAAAAACTACATACTCGGATCTTCAAAAAACTTTGCATGGATACATTGGATGTCAAGACACGTGGAAAAAACGTACAAAACAAGAGATTGGAGACGTCAAGATTTCGGACGAATTTTTTAAGAATTTTCAAATTTTGAGAAAGGATGTTCCAGATAAGGTCAAAAACGACATACTCAGATCTTCACCAAACTTTGCAGGGATACATTGGATGTCAAGACACGTGGGAAAAACGTACAAAACAAGAGATTGGAGACATCAAGATTTTGGACGAATTTTTGAGGAATTTTCAAATTTTCAGAAATGAGGTTCCAGATAAGGTCAAAAACTACATACTCAGATCTTCACCAAACTTTGCAGGGATACATTGGATGTCAAGACACGTGGGAAAAACGTACAAAACAAGAGATTGGAGACATCAAGGTTTTGGACGAATTTTTTAAGAATTTTCAAATTTTGTGATAGGAGGTTCCAGATAAGGTCAAAAACTACATACTCAGATCTTCACCAAACTTTGCAGGGATACATTGGATGTCAAGACACGGGGAAAAGACGTACAAAACAAGAGATTGGGGTCATCAAGATTTTGGACGGATTTTTTAGGAATTTTCAAATTTTCAGATGGGAGGTTCCAGATAAGGTCAAAAACTACATACTCGGATCTTCACCAAACTTTGCAGGGATACATTGGATGTCAAGACACGTGGAAAAAACGTACAAAACAAGAGATTGGAGACGTCAAGATTTCGGACGAATTTTTTAAGAATTTTCAAATTTTGAGAAAGGATGTTCCAGATAAGGTCAAAAACGACATACTCAGATCTTCAGCAAAATTTGCAGGGATACATTGGATGTCAAGACACGTGGGAAAAACGTACAAAACAAGAGATTGGAGACATCAAGATTTTGGACGAATTTTTTAAGAATTTTCAAATTTTCAGATAGGAGGTTCCAGATAAGGTCAAAAACTACATACTCAGATCTTCACCAAACTTTGCAGGGATACATTGGATGTCAAGACACGTGGAAAAAACGTACAAAACAAGAGATTGGGGTCATCAAGATTTTGGACGGATTTTTTAGGAATTTTCAAATTTTCAGATGGGAGGTTCCAGATAAGGTCAAAAACTACATACTCAGATCTTCACCAAACTTTGCAGGGATACATTGGATGTCAAGACACGTGGAAAAAACGTACAAAACAAGAGATTGGAGACGTCAAGATTTTGGACGAATTTTTTAAGAATTTTCAAATTTTCAGAAAGGATGTTCCAGATAAGGTCAAAAACGACATACTCAGATCTTCACCAAACTTTGCAGGGATACATTGGATGTCAAGACACGTGGAAAAAACGTACAAAACAAGAGATTGGAGACATCAAGATTTTGGACGAATTTTTTAAGAATTTTCAAATTTTCAGATAGGAGGTTCCAGATAAGGTCAAAAACTACATACTCAGATCATCACCAAACTTTGCAGGGATACATTGGATGTCAAGACACGTGGAAAAGCGTACAAAACAAAAGATTGGAGACATCAAGATTTTGGACGAATTTTTTAACAAATTTCAAATTTTCAGAAAGGGTGTTCCAGATAAGGTCAAAAACGACATACTCAGATCTTCACCAAACTCTGCAGGGATACATAGGATGTCAAGACACGTGGAAAAAACATACAAAACATAGGATTGGGGAAATCAAGATTTTGGTCAAATTTTTTAAGAATTTTCAAATTTTCAGATAGGAGGTTCCATATAAGTTCAAAAACTACATACTCAGATCTTCACCAAACATTGCAGGGATACATTGGATGTCAAGACACGTGGAAAAAACGTACAAACCAAGAGATTGGAGACATCAAGATTTTGGACGAATTTTTGAAGAATTTTCAAATTTTCAGATGGGAGGCTCCAGATAAGGTCAAAAACTACATACTTAGATCTTCACCAAACGTTGCAGGGATACTTTGCATGTCAAGACACGTGGAAAAAACGTACAAAACAAGAGATTGGAGACATCAAGATTTTGGACGAATTTTTTAAGAATTTTCAAATTTTCAGATAGGAGGTTCCAGATATGGTCAAAAACTACATACTCAGATCTTCACCAAACTTTGCAGGGATACATTAGATGTCAAGACACGTGGAAAAAACGTACAAAACAAGAGATTGGAGACATCACGATTTTGGACGAATTTTTGAGGAATTTTCAAATTTTCAGAAATGAGGTTCCAGATAAGGTCAAAAACTACATACTCAGATCTTCACCAAACTTTGCAGGGATACATTGGATGTCAAGACACGTGGGAAAAACGTTCAAAACAAGAGATTGGAGACATCAAGATTTTGGACGAATTTTTTAACAATTTTCAAATTTTCAGATAGGAGGTTCCAGATAAGGTCATAAACTACATACTCAGATCTTCACCAAACTTTGCAGGGATTCATTGGATGTCAAGACACGTGGAAAAAACGTACAAAACAAGAGATTGGAGACATCAAGATTTTGGACGAATTTTTTAATAATTTTCAAATTTTCAGAAAGGATGTTCCAGATAAGGTCAAAAACGACATACTCAGATCTTCACCAAACTCTGCAGGGATACATTGGATGTCAAGACACGTGGAAAAAACATACAAAACAGGATTGGGGACATCAAGATTTTGGTCAAATTTTTTAAGAATTTTCAAATTCTCAGATAGGAGGTTCCATATAAGGTCAAAAACTACATACTCAGATCTTCACCAAACTTTGCATGGATACATTGGATGTCAAGACACGTGGAAAAAACGTACAAAACAAGAGATTGGAGACATCAAGATTTTGGACGAATTTTTTAAGAATTTTCAAATTTTCAGAAAGAAGGTTCCATATATGGTCAAAAACTACATACTCAGATCTTCACCAAACTTTGCAGGGATACATTGAATGTCAAGACACGTGGAAAAAACGTACAAAACAAGAGATTGGGGTCATCAAGATTTTGGACGGATTTTTTAGGAATTTTCAAATTTTCAGATGGGAGGTTCCATATATGGTCAAAAACTACATACTCAGATCTTCACCAAACTTTGCAGGGATACATTGGATGTCAAGACACGTGGAAAGAACGTACAAAACAAGAGATTGGAGACATCAAGGTTTTCGACGAATTTTTTAAGAATTTTCAAATTTTCAGATAGGAGGTTCCATATAAGGTCAAAAACTACATACTCAGTTCTTCACCAAACTTTGCATGGATACATTGGATGTCAAGACACGTGGAAAAAACATACAAAACATAGGATTGGAGACATCAAGATTTTGGTCGAATTTTTTAAGAATTTTCAAATTTTCAGATGGGAGGTTCCAGATAAGGTCAAAAACTACATACTCAGATCTTCACCAAACTTTGCAGGGATACATTGGATGTCAAGACACGTGGAAAAAACGTACAAAACAAGAGATAGGAGACATCAAGATTTTGGAAGAATTTTTTAAGAATTTTCAAATTTTCAGAAAGGATGTTCCAGATAAGGTCAAAAACGACATACTCAGATCTTCACCAAACTTTGCATTGATACATTGGATATCAAGACACGTGGAAAAAACGTACAAAACAAGAGATTGGAGACATCAAGATTTTGGACGAATTTTTTAAGAATTTTCAAATTTTCAGACAGGAGGTTCCAGATAAGGTCAAAAACTACATACTCAGATCTTCACCAAACTTTGCAGGGATACATTGGATGTCAAGACACGTGGAAAAAACGTACAAAACAAGAGATTGGGGTCATCAAGATTTTGGACGGATTTTTTAGGAATTTTCAAATTTTCAGATGGGAGGTTCCAGATAAGGTCAAAAACTACATACTCAGAACTTCACCAAACATTGCAGGGATACATTGGATGTCAAGACACGTGGAAAAAACGTACAAAACAAGAGATTGGAGACATCAAGATTTTGGACGAATTTTTTAAGAATTTTCAAATTTTCAGATAGGAGGTTCCAGATGAGGTCAAAAACTACATACTCAGATCTTCACCAAACTTTGCAGGAATACTTTGCATGTCAAGACACGTGGAAAAAACGTACAAAACAAGAGATCGGAGACATCAAGATTTTCGACGAATTTTTTAAGAATTTTCAAATTTTCAGATGGGAGGTTCCAGATAAGGTCAAAAACGACATACTCAGATCTTCACCAAACTTTGCATGGATACATTGGATGTCAAGACACGTGGAAAAAACATAGAAAACATAGGATTGGTGACATCAAGATTTTGGACGAATTTTTTAAGAATTTTCAAATTTTCAGAAAGGAGGTTCCATATAAGGTCAAAAACTACATACTCAGATCTTCACCAAACTTTGCAGGGATACATTGGATGTCAAGACACGTGGAAAAAACGTACAAAACAAGAGATTGGAGACATCAAGATTTTGGACGAATTTTTTGAGAATTTTCAAATTTTCAGAAACGAGGTTCCATATAAGGTCAAAAACTACATACTCAGATCTTCACCAAACTTTGCAGGGATACATTGGATGTAAAGACACGTGGAAAAAACGTACAAAACAAGAGATTGGAGACATCAAGATTTTGGACGAATTTTTTAAGAATTTTCAAATTTTCAGAAAGGATGTTCCAGATAAGGTCAAAAACGACATACTCTGATCTTCACCAAACTTTGCAGGGATACATTGGAGGTCGAGACACGTGGAAAAAACGTACAAAACAAGACATTGGAGTATTCAAGCTTTTGGACGAATTTTTGAAGAATTTTCAAATTTTCAGATAGGAGGTTCCAGATAAGGTCAAAAACTACATACTCAGATCTTCACCAAACATTGCAGGGATACATTGGATGTCAAGACACGTGGAAAAAACGTACAAATCAAGAGATTGGAGACATCAAGATTCTCGACGAATTTTTGAAGAATTTTCAAATTTTCAGATAGGAGGTTCCAGATAAGGTCAAAAACTACATACTCAGATCTTCACCAAACGTTGCAGGGATACTTTGCATGTCAAGACACGTTGAAAAAACGTACAAAACAAGAGATTGGAGACATCAAGATTTTCGACGAATTTTTTAAGAATTTTCAAATTTTCAGATGGGAGGTTCCAGATAAGGTCAAAAACGACATACTCAGATCTTCACCAAACTTTGCATGGATACATTGGATGTCAAGACACGTGGAAAACACGTACAAAACAAGAGATTGGAGACATCAAGATTTTGGACGAATTTTTTAAGAATTCTCAAATTTTCAGAAAGGAGGTTCCATATAAGGTCAAAAACTACATACTCAGATCTTCACCAAACTTTGCAGGGATACATTGGATGTCAAGACACGTGGAAAAAACGTACAAAACAAGAGATTGGGGTCATCAAGATTTTGGACGGATTTTTTAGGAATTTTCAAATTTTCAGATGGGAGGTTCCAGATAAGGTCAAAAACTACATACTCAGATCTTCACCAAACTTTGCAGGGATACATTGGATGTCAAGACACGTGGAAAAAACGTACAAAACAAGAGATTAGAGACGTCAAGATTTTGGACGAATTTTTTAAGAATTTTCAAATTTTCAGAAAGGATGTTCCAGATAAGGTCAAAAACGACATACTCAGATCTTCACCAAACTTTGCAGGGATACATTGGATGTCAAGACACGTGGAAAAAACGTACAAAACAAGAGATTGGAGACATCAAGATTTTGGACGAATTTTTTAAGAATTTTCAAATTTTCAGATAGGAGGTTCCAGATAAGGTCAAAAACTACATACTCAGATCATCACCAAACTTTGCAGGGATACATTGGATGTCAAGACACGTGGAAAAACGTACAAAACAAGAGATTGGAGACATCAAGATTTTGGACGAATTTTTTAACAAATTTCAAATTTTCAGAAAGGATGTTCCAGATGAGGTCAAAAACGACATACTCAGATCTTCACCAAACTCTGCAGGGATACATAGGATGTCAAGACACGTGGAAAAAACATACAAAACATAGGATTGGGGAAATCAAGATTTTGGTCAAATTTTTTAAGAATTTTCAAATTTTCAGATAGGAGGTTCCATATAAGGTCAAAAACTACATACTCAGATCTTCACCAAACATTGCAGGGATACATTGGATGTCAAGACACGTGGAAAAAACGTACAAACCAAGAGATTGGAGACATCAAGATTTTGGACGAATTTTTG
Organism: Lepisma saccharinum; assembly: GCF_977018435.1. NCBI lineage: Eukaryota > Metazoa > Arthropoda > Insecta > Zygentoma > Lepismatidae > Lepisma > Lepisma saccharinum. Next base: position 219,965 of record NW_028143071.1, read on the forward strand.
AAGAATTTTCAAATTTTCAGATGGGAGGCTCCAGATAAGGTCAAAAACTACATACTTAGATCTTCACCAAACGTTGCAGGGATACTTTGCATGTCAAGACACGTGGAAAAAACGTACAAAACAAGAGATTGGAGACATCAAGATTTTGGACGAATTTTTTAAGAATTTTCAAATTTTCAGAAAGGATGTTCCAGATAAGGTCAAAAACGACATACTCAGATCTTCACCAAACTCTGCAGGGATACATTGGATGTCAAGACACGTGGAAAAAACATACAAAACAGGATTGGGGACATCAAGATTTTGGTCAAATTTTTTAAGAATTTTCAAATTTTCAGATAGGAGGTTCCATATAAGGTCAAAAACTACATACTCAGATCTTCACCAAACTTTGCATGGATACATTGGATGTCAAGACACGTGGAAAAAACGTACAAAACAAGAGATTGGAGACATCAAGATTTTGGACGAATTTTTTAAGAATTTTCAAATTTTCAGAAAGAAGGTTCCATATATGGTCAAAAACTACATACTCAGATCTTCACCAAACTTTGCAGGGATACATTGAATGTCAAGACACGTGGAAAAACCGTACAAAACAAGAGATTGGGGTCATCAAGATTTTGGACGGATTTTTTAGGAATTTTCAAATTTTCAGATGGGAGGTTCCATATATGGTCAAAAACTACATACTCAGATCTTCACCAAACTTTGCTGGGATACATTGGATGTCAAGACACGTGGAAAGAACGTACAAAACAAGAGATTGGAGACATCAAGGTTTTCGACGAATTTTTTAAGAATTTTCAAATTTTCAGATAGGAGGTTCCATATAAGGTCAAAAACTACATACTCAGTTCTTCACCAAACTTTGCATGGATACATTGGATGTCAAGACACGTGGAAAAAACATACAAAACATAGGATTGGAGACATCAAGATTTTGGTCGAATTTTTTAAGAATTTTCAAATTTTCAGATGGGAGGTTCCAGATAAGGTCAAAAACTACATACTCAGATCTTCACCAAACTTTGCAGGGATACATTGGATGTCAAGACACGTGGAAAAAACGTACAAAACAAGAGATAGGAGACATCAAGATTTTGGAAGAATTTTTTAAGAATTTTCAAATTTTCAGAAAGGATGTTCCAGATAAGGTCAAAAACGACATACTCAGATCATCACCAAACTTTGCATTGATACATTGGATATCAAGACACGTGGAAAAAACGTACAAAACAAGAGATTGGAGACATCAAGATTTTGGACGAATTTTTTAAGAATTTTCAAATTTTCAGATAGGAGGTTCCAGATAATGTCAAAAACTACATACTCAGATCTTCACCAAACTTTGCAGGGATACATTGGATGTCAAGACACGTGGAAAAAACGTACAAAACAAGAGATTGGGGTCATCAAGATTTTGGACGGATTTTTTAGGAATTTTCAAATTTTCAGATGGGAGGTTCCAGATAAGGTCAAAAACTACATACTCAGATCTTCACCAAACATTGCAGGGATACATTGGATGTCAAGACACGTGGAAAAAACGTACAAAACAAGAGATTGGAGACATCAAGATTTTGGACGAATTTTTTAAGAATTTTCAAATTTTCAGATAGGAGGTTCCAGATGAGGTCAAAAACTACATACTCAGATCTTCACCAAACTTTGCAGGAATACTTTGCATGTCAAGACACGTGGAAAAAACGTACAAAACAAGAGATCGGAGACATTAAGATTTTCGACGAATTTTTTAAGAATTTTCAAATTTTCAGATGGGAGGTTCCAGATAAGGTCAAAAACGACATACTCAGATCTTCACCAAACTTTGCATGGATACATTGGATGTCAAGACACGTGGAAAAAACATACAAAACATAGGATTGGTGACATCAAGATTTTGGACGAATTTTTTAAGAATTTTCAAATTTTCAGAAAGGAGGTTCCATATAAGGTCAAAAACTACATACTCAGATCTTCACCAAACTTTGCAGGGATACATTGGATGTCAAGACACGTGGAAAAAACGTACAAAACAAGAGATTGGAGACATCAAGATTTTGGACGAATTTTTTGAGAATTTTCAAATTTTCAGAAACGAGGTTCCATATAAGGTCAAAAACTACATACTCAGATCTTCACCAAATTTTGCAGGGATACATTGGATGTAAAGACACGTGGAAAAAACGTACAAAACAAGAGATTGGAGACATCAAGATTTTGGACGAATTTTTTAAGAATTTTCAAATTTTCAGAAAGGATGTTCCAGATAAGGTCAAAAACGACATACTCTGATCTTCACCAAACTTTGCAGGGATACATTGGAGGTCGAGACACGTGGAAAAAACGTACAAAACAAGACATTGGAGTATTCAAGATTTTGGACGAATTTTTGAAGAATTTTCAAATTTTCAGATAGGAGGTTCCAGATAAGGTCAAAAACCACATACTCAGATCTTCACCAAACATTGCAGGGATACATTGGATGTCAAGACACGTGGAAAAAACGTACAAATCAAGAGATTGGAGACATCAAGATTCTCGACGAATTTTTTGAGGAATTTTCAAATTTTCAGATAGGAGGTTCCAGATAAGGTCAAAAACTACATACTCAGATCTTCACCAAACGTTGCAGGGATACCTTGCATGTCAAGACACGTTGAAAAAACGTACAAAACAAGAGATTGGAGACATCAAGATTTTCGACGAATTTTTTAAGAATTTTCAAATTTTCAGATGGGAGGTTCCAGATAAGGTCAAAAACGACATACTCAGATCTTCACCAAACTTTGCATGGATACATTGGATGTCAAGACACGTGGAAAACACGTACAAAACAAGAGATTGGAGACATCAAGGTTTTGGACGAATTTTTTAAGAATTCTCAAATTTTCAGAAAAGAGGTTCCATATAAGGTCAAAAACTACATACTCAGATCTTCACCAAACTTTGCAGGGATACATTGGATGTCAAGACACGTGGAAAAAACGTACAAAACAAGAGATTGGGGTCATCAAGATTTTGGACGAATTTTTTAAGAATTTTCAAAATTTCAGATGGGAGGTTCCATATAAGGTCAAAAATTACAGACTCAGATCTTCACCAAACTTTGCATGGATACATTGGATGTCAAGACACGTGGAAAAAACATGCAAAACATAGGATTGGGGACATCAAGATTTTGGTCGAATTTTTTAAGAATTTTCAAATTTTCAGATAGGAGGTTCCATATAAGGTCAAAAACTACATACTCAGATCTTCACCAAACTTTGCAGGGATACATTGGATGTCAAGACACGTGGAAAAAACATACAAGACCTAGGATTGGGGACATCAAGATTTTGGACGAATTTTTTAAGAATTTTCAAATTTTCAGAAAGGAGGTTCCATATAAGGTCAAAAACTACATACTCAGATCTTCACCAAACTTTGCAGGGATACATTGGATGTCAAGACACGTGGAAAAAACGTACAAAACAAGAGATTGGAGACATCAAGATTTTGGACGAATTTTTTAAGAATTTTCAAATTTTCAGAAAGGAGGTTCCATATAAGGTCAAAAACTACATACTCAGATCTTCACCAAACTTTGCAGGGATACATTGGATGTCAAGACACGTGGAAAAAACGTAAAAAACAAGAGATTGGAGACATCAAGATTATGGACGAATTTTTTGAGAATTTTCAAATTTTCAGAAAGGAGGTTCCATATAAGGTCAAAAACTACATACTCAGATCTTCACCAAACTTTGCAGGGATACATTGGATGTCAAGACACGTGGAAAAAACGTACAAAACAAGAGATTAGAGACATCAAGATTTTCGACGAATTTTTTAAGAATTTTCAAATTTTCAGAAAGGATGTTCCAGATAAGGTCAAAAACGACATACTCAGATCTTCACCAAACTTTGCAGGGTTACATTGGAGGTCGAGACACGTGGAAAAAACGTACAAAACAAGAGATTGGAGACATCAAGATTTTGGACGAATTTTTGAAGAATTTTCAAATTTTCAGATAGGAGGTTCCAGATAAGGTCAAAAACTACATACTCAGATCTCCACCAAACATTGCAGGGATACATTGGATGTCAAGACACGTGGAAAAAACGTACAAAACAAGAGATTGGAGACATCAAGATTTTGGACGAATTTTTTAAGAATTTTCAAATTTTCAGATAGGAGGTTCCAGATAAGGTCAAAAACTACATACTCAGATCTTCACCAAACGTTGCAGGGATACTTTGCATGTCAAGACACGTGGAAAAAACGTACAAAACAAGATATTGGAGACATCAAGATTTTCGACGAATTTTTTAAGAATTTTCAAATTTTCAGATGGGAGGTTCCAGATAAGGTCAAAAACGACATACTCAGATCTTCACCAAACTTTGCAGGGATACATTGGATGTCAAGACACGTGGAAAAAACATACAAAACATAGGATTGGGGATATCAAGATTTTGGTCAAATTTTTTAAGAATTTTCAAATTTTCAGATAGGAGGTTCCATATAAGGTCAAAAACTACATACTCAGATCTTCACCAAACATTGCAGGGATACATTGGATGTCAAGACACGTGGAAAAAACGTACAAAACAAGAGATTGGAGACATCAAGATTTTGGACGAATTTTTGAAGAATTTTCAAATTTTCAGATAGGAGGGTCCAGATAAGGTCAAAAACTACATACTCAGATCTTCACCAAACGTTGCAGGGATACTTTGCATGTCAAGACACGTGGAAAAAACGTACAAAACAAGAGATTGGATACATCAAGATTTTCGACGAATTTTTTAAGAATTTTCAAATTTTCAGATGGGAGGTTCCAGATAAGGTCAAAAACGACATACTCAGATCTTCACCAAACTTTGCATGGATACATTGGATGTCAAGACACGTGGGAAAAACGTACAAAACAAGAAATTGGAGACATCAAGATTTTGGACGAATTTTTTAAGAATTTTCAAATTTTCAGAAAGGAGGTTCCGTATAAGGTCAAAAACCACACAATCAGATCTTCACCAAACTTTGCAGGGATACATTGGATGTCAAGACACGTGGAAAAAACGTACAAAACAAGAGATTGGGGTCATCAAGATTTTGGACGGATTTTTTAGGAATTTTCAAATTTTCAGATGGGAGGTTTCAGATAAGATCAAAAACTACATACTCAGATCTTCACCAAACTTTGCAGGGATACATTGGATGTCAAGACACGTGGAAAAAACGTACAAAACAAGAGATTGGAGACATCAAGATTTTGAACGAATTTTTTAAGAATTTTCAAATTTTCAGATAGGAGGTTCCATATAAGGTCAAAAACTACATACTCAGATCTTCACCAAACATTGCAGGGATACATTGGATGTCAAGACACGTGGAAAAAATGTACAAAACAAGAGATTGGAGACATCAAGATTTTCGACGGATTTTTTAAGAATTTTCAAATTTTCAGATAGGAGGTTCCATATAAGGTCAAAAACTACATACTCAGATCTTCACCAAACTTAGCAGGGATACATTGGATGTCAAGACACGTGGAAAAAACATACAAGACATAGGATTGGGGACATCAAGATTTGGTCAAATTTTTTAAGAATTCTCAAATTTTCAGATAGGAGGTTCCATATAAGGTCAAAAACTACATACTCAGATCTTCACCAAACATTGCAGGGATACATTGGATGTCAAGACACGTGGAAAAAATGTACAAAACAAGAGATTGGAGACATCAAGATTTTCGACGGATTTTTTAAGAATTTTCAAATTTTCAGATGGGAGGTTCCAGATAAGGTCAAAAACGACATGCTCAGATCTTCTCCAAATTTTGCATGGATACATTGGATGTCAAGACACGTGGAAAAAACATACAAAACATAGGTTTGGGGACATCAAGATTTTGGTCGAATTTTTTAAGAATTTTCAAATTTTCAGATAGGAGGTTCCATATAAGGTCAAAAACTACATACTCAGATCTTCACCAAACTTTGCAGGGATACATTGGATGTCAAGACACGTGGAAAAAACGTACAAAACAAGAGATTGGAGACATCAAGATTTTCGACGAATTTTTTAAGAATTTTCAAATTTTCAGATGGGAGGTTCCAGATAAGGTCAAAAACGACATACTCAGATCTTCACCAAACTTTGCAGGGATACATTAGATGTCAAGACACGTGGAAAAAACATACAAGACCTAGGATTGGGGACATCAAGATTTTGGTCAAATTTTTTAAGTATTTTCAAATTTTCAGGTTCCATATCAGGTGAAAAACTACATACTCAGATCTTCACTAAACTTTGCAGGGATACATTGGATGTCAAGACACGTGGAAAAAACGTACAAAACAAGAGATTGGAGACATCAAGATTTTGGACGAATTTTTTAAGAATTTTCAAATTTTCAGATAGGAGGTTCCATATAAGGTCAAAAACTACATACTCAGATCTTCACCAAACATTGCAGGGATACATTGGAGGTCAAGACACGTGGAAAAAACGTACAAAACAAGAGATTGGAGACATCAATATTTTGGGCGAATTTTTTAAAAGTTTTCAAATTTTCAGATAGGAGGTTCCATATAAGGTCTAAAACTACATACTGAGATCTTCACCAAACTTTACTGGGATACATTGGATGTCAAGACACGTGGAAAAAACATACAAAACATAGGATTGGGGATATCAAGATTTTGGTCAAATTTTTTAAGAATTTTCAAATTTTCAGATAGGAGGTTCCATATAAGGTCAAGAACTACATACTCAGATCTTCACCAAACTTTGCAGTGATACATTGGATGTCAAGACACGTGGAAAAAACGTACAAAACAAGAGATTGGAGACATCAAGATTTTGGACGAATTTTTGAAGAATTTTCAAATTTTCAGATAGGAGGGTCCAGATAAGGTCAAAAACTACATACTCAGATCTTCACCAAACGTTGCAGGGATACTTTGCATGTCAAGACACGTGGAAAATACGTACAAAACAAGAGATTGGAGACATCAAGATTTTCGACGAATTTTTTAAGAATTTTCAAATTTTCAGATGGGAGGTTCCAGATAAGGTCAAAAACGACATACTCAGATCTTCACCAAACCTTGCATGGATACATTGGATGTCAAGACACGTGGGAAAAACGTACAAAACAAGAAATTGGAGACATCAAGGTTTTGGACGAATTTTTTAAGAATTTTCAAATTTTCAGAAAGGAAGTTCCGTATAAGGTCAAAAACCACATAATCAGATCTTCACCAAACTTTGCAGGGATACATTGGATGTCAAGACACGTGGAAAAAACGTACAAAACAAGAGATTGGGGTCATCAAGATTTTGGACGGATTTTTTAGGAATTTTCAAATTTTCAGATGGGAGGTTCCAGATAAGATCAAAAACTACATACTCAGATCTTCACCAAACTTTGCAGGGGTACATTGGATGTCAAGACACGTGGAAAAAACGTACAAAACAAGAGATTGGAGACATCAAGATTTTGAACGAATTTTTTAAGAATTTTCAAATTTTCAGATAGGAGGTTCCATATAAGGTCAAAAACTACATACTCAGATCTTCACCAAACATTGCAGGGATACATTGGATGTCAAGACACGTGGAAAAAATGTACAAAACAAGAGATTGGAGACATCAAGATTTTCGACGGATTTTTTAAGAATTTTCAAATTTTCAGATAGGAGGTTCCATATAAGGTCAAAAACTACATACTCAGATCTTCACCAAACTTAGCAGGGATACATTGGATGTCAAGACACGTGGAAAAAACATACAAGACATAGGATTGGGGACATCAAGATTTGGTCAAATTTTTTAAGAATTCTCAAATTTTCAGATAGGAGGTTCCATATAAGGTCAAAAACAAAGTACTCAGATCTTCACCAAACATTGCAGGGATACATTGGATGTCAAGACACGTGGAAAAAATGTACAAAACAAGAGATTGGGGACATCAAGATTTTCGACGGATTTTTTAAGAATTTTTAAATTTTCAGATGGGAGGTTCCAGATAAGGTCAAAAACGACATGCTCAGATCTTCTCCAAACTTTGCATGGATACATTGGATGTCAAGACACGTGGAAAAAACATACAAAACATAGGTTTGGGGACATCAAGGTTTTGGTCGAATTTTTTAAGAATTTTCAAATTTTCAGATAGGAGGTTCCATATAAGGTCAAAAACTACATACTCAGATCTTCACCAAACTTTGCAGGGATACATTGGATGTCAAGACACGTGGAAAAAACGTACAAAACAAGAGATTGGAGACATCAAGATTTTGGACGAATTTTTTAAGAATTTTCAAATTTTCAGATAGGAGGTTCCAGATAAGGTCAAAAACTACATACTCAGATCTTCACCAAACTTTGCAGGGATACATTGGATGTCAAGACACGTGGGAAAAACGTACAAAACAAGAGATTGGAGACATCAAGATTTTGGACGAATTTCTTAACAATTTTCAAATTTTCAGATAGGAGGTTCCAGATAAGGTCAAAAACGACATACTCAGATCTTCACCAAACATTGCAGGGATACATTGGATGTCAAGACACGTGGAAAAAACGTACAAAACAAGAGATTGGGGTCATCAAGATTTTGGACGGATTTTTTAGGAATTTTCAAATTTTCAGATGGGAGGTTCCAGATAAGGTCAAAAACTACATACTCAGATCTTCACCAAACTTTGCAGGGATACATTGGATGTCAAGACACGTGGAAAAAACGTACAAAACAAGAGATTGGAGACATCAAGATTTTCGACGAATTTTTTAAGAATTTTCAAATTTTCAGATGGGAGGTTCCAGATAAGGTCAAAAACGACATACTCAGATCTTCACCAAACTTTGCAGGGATACATTAGATGTCAAGACACGTGGAAAAAACATACAAGACCTAGGATTGGGGACATCAAGATTTTGGTCAAATTTTTTAAGAATTTTCAAATTTTCAGGTTCCATATCAGGTGAAAAACTACATACTCAGATCTTCACCAAACTTTGCAGGGATACATTGGATGTCAAGACACGTGGAAAAAACGTACAAAACAAGAGATTGGAGACATCAAGATTTTGGACGAATTTTTTAAGAATTTTCAAATTTTCAGATAGGAGGTTCCATATAAGGTCAAAAACTACATACTCAGATCTTCACCAAACATTGCAGGGATACATTGGAGGTCAAGACACGTGGAAAAAACGTACAAAACAAGAGATTGGAGACATCAATATTTTGGGCGAATTTTTTAAAAGTTTTCAAATTTTCAGATAGGAGGTTCCAGATAAGGTCTAAAACTACATACTGAGATCTTCACCAAACTTTACTGGGATACATTGGATGTCAAGACACGTGGAAAAAACATACAAAACATAGGATTGGGGATATCAAGATTTTGGTCAAATTTTTTAAGAATTTTCAAATTTTCAGATAGGAGGTTCCATATAAGGTCAAGAACTACATACTCAGATCTTCACCAAACTTTGCAGTGATACATTGGATGTCAAGACACGTGGAAAAAACGTACAAAACAAGAGATTGGAGACATCAAGATTTTGGACGAATTTTTGAAGAATTTTCAAATTTTCAGATAGGAGGGTCCAGATAAGGTCAAAAACTACATACTCAGATCTTCACCAAACGTTGCAGGGATACTTTGCATGTCAAGACACGTGGAAAATACGTACAAAACAAGAGATTGGAGACATCAAGATTTTCGACGAATTTTTTAAGAATTTTCAAATTTTCAGATGGGAGGTTCCAGATAAGGTCAAAAACGACATACTCAGATCTTCACCAAACTTTGCATGGATACATTGGATGTCAAGACACGTGGGAAAAACGTACAAAACAAGAAATTGGAGACATCAAGGTTTTGGACGAATTTTTTAAGAATTTTCAAATTTTCAGAAAGGAAGTTCCGTATAAGGTCAAAAACCAAATAATCAGATCTTCACCAAACTTTGCAGGGATACATTGGATGTGAAGACACGTGGAAAAAACGTACAAAACAAGAGATTGGGGTCATCAAGATTTTGGACGGATTTTTTAGGAATTTTCAAATTTTCAGATGGGAGGTTCCAGATAAGATCAAAAACTACATACTCAGATCTTCACCAAACTTTGCAGGGGTACATTGGATGTCAAGACACGTGGAAAAAACGTACAAAACAAGAGATTGGAGACATCAAGATTTTGAACGAATTTTTTAAGAATTTTCAAATTTTCAGATAGGAGGTTCCATATAAGGTCAAAAACTACATACTCAGATCTTCACCAAACATTGCAGGGATACATTGGATGTCAAGACACGTGGAAAAAATGTACAAAACAAGAGATTGGAGACATCAAGATTTTCGACGGATTTTTTAAGAATTTTCAAATTTTCAGATAGGAGGTTCCATATAAGGTCAAAAACTACATACTCAGATCTTCACCAAACTTAGCAGGGATACATTGGATGTCAAGACACGTGGAAAAAACATACAAGACATAGGATTGGGGACATCAAGATTTGGTCAAATTTTTTAAGAATTCTCAAATTTTCAGATAGGAGGTTCCATATAAGGTCAAAAACTACATACTCAGATCTTCACCAAACATTGCAGGGATACATTGGATGTCAAGACACGTGGAAAAAATGTACAAAACAAGAGATTGGGGACATCAAGATTTTCGACGGATTTTTTAAGAATTTTTAAATTTTCAGATGGGAGGTTCCAGATAAGGTCAAAAACGACATGCTCAGATCTTCTCCAAACTTTGCATGGATACATTGGATGTCAAGACACGTGGAAAAAACATACAAAACATAGGTTTGGGGACATCAAGGTTTTGGTCGAATTTTTTAAGAATTTTCAAATTTTCAGATAGGAGGTTCCATATAAGGTCAAAAACTACATACTCAGATCTTCACCAAACTTTGCAGGGATACATTGGATGTCAAGACACGTGGAAAAAACGTACAAAACAAGAGATTGGAGACATCAAGATTTTGGACGAATTTTTTAAGAATTTTCAAATTTTCAGATAGGAGGTTCCAGATAAGGTCAAAAACTACATACTCAGATCTTCACCAAACTTTGCAGGGATACATTGGATGTCAAGACACGTGGGAAAAACGTACAAAACAAGAGATTGGAGACATCAAGATTTTGGACGAATTTCTTAACAATTTTCAAATTTTCAGATAGGAGGTTCCAGATAAGGTCAAAAACGACATACTCAGATCTTCACCAAACATTGCAGGGATACATTGGATGTCAAGACACGTGGAAAAAACGTACAAAACAAGAGATTGGGCTCATCAAGATTTTGGACGGATTTTTTAGGAATTTTCAAATTTTCAGATGGGAGGTTCCAGATAAGGTCAAAAACTACATACTCAGATCTTCACCAAACTTTGCAGGGATACATTGGATGTCAAGACACGTGGAAAAAACGTACAAAACAGAAGATTGGAGACATCAAGATTTTGAACGAATTTTTTAAGAATTTTCAAATTTTCAGATAGGAGGTTCCATTAAGGTCAAAAACTACATACTCAGATCTTCACCAAACTTTGCATGGATACATTGGATGTCAAGACACGTGGAAAAAACATACAAAACATAGGATTGGGGACATCAAGATTTTGGTCGAATTTTTTAAGAATTTTCAAATTTTCAGATAGGAGGTTCCATATAAAGTCAAAAACTACATACTCAGATCTTCACCAAACTTTGCAGGGATACATTGGATGTCAAGACACGTGGAAAAAACATACAAGACCTAGGATTGGGGACATCAAGATTTTGGTCAAATTTTTAAGAATTTTCAAATTTTCAGGTTCCATATAAGGTCAAAAACTACATACTCAGATCTTCACCAAACTATGCAGGAATACATTGGATGTTAAGACACGTGGAAAAAACGTACAAAACAAGAGATTGGAGACATCAAGATTTTGGACGAATTTTTTAAGAATTTTCAAATTTTCAGAAATGCGGTTCCAGATAAGGTCAAAAACTACATACTCAGATCTTCACCAAACTTTGCAGGGATACATTGGATGTCAAGACACGTGGAAAAAACGTACAAAACAAGAGATTGGAGACATCAAGATTTTGGACGAATTTTTTAAGAATTTTCAAATTTTCAGATAGGAGGTTCCAGATAAGGTCAAAAACTACATACTCAGATCTTCACCAAACGTTGCAGGGATACTTTGCATGTCAAGACACGTGGAAAAAACGTACAAAACAAGAGATTGGAGACATCAAGATTTTCGACGAATTTTTTAAGAATTTTCAAATTTTCAGATGGGAGGTTCCAGATAAGGTCAAAAACGACATACTCAGATCTTCACCAAACTTTGCAGGGATACATTGGATGTCAAGACACGTGGAAAAAACATACAAGACCTAGGATTGGGGACATCAAGATTTTGGTCAAATTTTTTAAGAATTTTCAAATTTTCAGGTTCCATATCAGGTCAAAAACTACATACTCAGATCTTCACCAAACTTTGCATGGATACATTGGATGTCAAGACACGTGGAAAAAACGTACAAAGCAAGAGATTGGAGACATCAAGATTTTGGACGAATTTTTTAAGAATTTTCAAATTTTCAGATAGGAGGTTCCATATAAGGTCAAAAACTACATACTCAGATCTTCACCAAACATTGCAGGGATACATTGGAGGTCAAGACACGTGGAAAAAACGTACAAAACAAGAGATTGGAGACATCAATATTTTGGACGAATTTTTTAAAAGTTTTCAAATTTTCAGATAGGAGGTTCCAGATAAGGTCTAAAACTACATACTGAGATCTTCACCAAACTTTACTGGGATACATTGGATGTCAAGACACGTGGAAAAAACATACAAAACATAGGATTGGGGATATCAAGATTTTGGTCAAATTTTTTAAGAATTTTCAAATTTTCAGATAGGAGGTTCCATATAAGGTCAAAAACTACATACTCAGATCTTCACCAAACATTGCAGGGATACATTGGATGTCAAGACACGTGGAAAAAACGTACAAAACAAGAGATTGGAGACATCAAGATTTTGGACGAATTTTTGAAGAATTTTCAAATTTTCAGATAGGAGGGTCCAGATAAGGTCAAAAACTACATACTCAGATCTTCACCAAACGTTGCAGGGATACTTTGCATGTCAAGACACGTTGAAAAAACGTACAAAACAAGAGATTGGAGACATCAAGATTTTCGACGAATTTTTTAAGAATTTTCAAATTTTCAGATGGGAGGTTCCAGATAAGGTCAAAAACGACATACTCAGATCTTCACCAAACTTTGCATGGATACATTGGATGTCAAGACACGTGGGAAAAACGTACAAAACAAGAAATTGGAGACATCAAGATTTTGGACGAATTTTTTAAGAATTTTCAAATTTTCAGAAAGGAGGTTCCGTATAAGGTCAAAAACCACACAATCAGATCTTCACCAAACTTTGCAGGGATACATTGGATGTCAAGACACGTGGAAAAAACGTACAAAACAAGAGATTGGGGTCATCAAGATTTTGGACGGATTTTTTAGGAATTTTCAAATTTTCAGATGGGAGGTTTCAGATAAGATCAAAAACTACATACTCAGATCTTCACCAAACTTTGCAGGGATACATTGGATGTCAAGACACGTGGAAAAAACGTACAAAACAAGAGATTGGAGACATCAAGATTTTGAACGAATTTTTTAAGAATTTTCAAATTTTCAGATAGGAGGTTCCATATAAGGTCAAAAACTACATACTCAGATCTTCACCAAACATTGCAGGGATACATTGGATGTCAAGACACGTGGAAAAAATGTACAAAACAAGAGATTGGAGACATCAAGATTTTCGACGGATTTTTTAAGAATTTTCAATTTTTCAGATAGGAGGTTCCATATAAGGTCAAAAACTACATACTCAGATCTTCACCAAACTTAGCAGGGATACATTGGATGTCAAGACACGTGGAAAAAACATACAAGACATAGGATTGGGGACATCAAGATTTGGTCAAATTTTTTAAGAATTCTCAAATTTTCAGATAGGAGGTTCCATATAAGGTCAAAAACTACATACTCAGATCTTCACCAAACATTGCAGGGATACATTGGATGTCAACACACGTGGAAAAAATGTACAAAACAAGAGATTGGAGACATCAAGATTTTCGACGGATTTTTTAAGAATTTTTAAATTTTCAGATGGGAGGTTCCAGATAAGGTCAAAAACGACATGCTCAGATCTTCTCCAAACTTTGCATGGATACATTGGATGTCAAGACACGTGGAAAAAACATACAAAACATAGGTTTGGGGACATCAAGATTTTGGTCGAATTTTTTAAGAATTTTCAAATTTTCAGATAGGAGGTTCCATATAAGGTCAAAAACTACATACTCAGATCTTCACCAAACTTTGCAGGGATACATTGGATGTCAAGACACGTGGAAAAAACGTACAAAACAAGAGATTGGAGACATCAAGATTTTCGACGAATTTTTTAAGAATTTTCAAATTTTCAGATGGGAGGTTCCAGATAAGGTCAAAAACGACATACTCAGATCTTCACCAAACTTTGCAGGGATACATTAGATGTCAAGACACGTGGAAAAAACATACAAGACCTAGGATTGGGGATATCAAGATTTTGGTCAAATTTTTTAAGAATTTTCAAATTTTCAGGTTCCATATCAGGTGAAAAACTACATACTCAGATCTTCACCAAACTTTGCAGGGATACATTGGATGTCAAGACACGTGGAAAAAACGTACAAAACAAGAGATTGGAGACATCAAGATTTTGGACGAATTTTTTAAGAATTTTCAAATTTTCAGATAGGAGGTTCCATATAAGGTCAAAAACTACATACTCAGATCTTCACCAAACATTGCAGGGATACATTGGAGGTCAAGACACGTGGAAAAAACGTACAAAACAAGAGATTGGAGACATCAATATTTTGGGCGAATTTTTTAAAAGTTTTCAAATTTTCAGATAGGAGGTTCCAGATAAGGTCTAAAACTACATACTGAGATCTTCACCAAACTTTACTGGGATACATTGGATGTCAAGACACGTGGAAAAAACATACAAAACATAGGATTGGGGATATCAAGATTTTGGTCAAATTTTTTAAGAATTTTCAAATTTTCAGATAGGAGGTTCCATATAAGGTCAAGAACTACATACTCAGATCTTCACCAAACTTTGCAGTGATACATTGGATGTCAAGACACGTGGAAAAAACGTACAAAACAAGAGATTGGAGACATCAAGATTTTGGACGAATTTTTGAAGAATTTTCAAATTTTCAGATAGGAGGGTCTAGATAAGGTCAAAAACTACATACTCAGATCTTCACCAAACGTTGCAGGGATACTTTGCATGTCAAGACACGTGGAAAATACGTACAAAACAAGAGATTGGAGACATCAAGATTTTCGACGAATTTTTTAAGAATTTTCAAATTTTCAGATGGGAGGTTCCAGATAAGGTCAAAAACGACATACTCAGATCTTCACCAAACTTTGCATGGATACATTGGATGTCAAGACACGTGGGAAAAACGTACAAAACAAGAAATTGGAGACATCAAGATTTTGGACGAATTTTTTAAGAATTTTCAAATTTTCAGAAAGGAAGTTCCGTATAAGGTCAAAAACCACATAATCAGATCTTCACCAAACTTTGCAGGGATACATTGGATGTCAAGACACGTGGAAAAAACGTACAAAACAAGAGATTGGGGTCATCAAGATTTTGGACGGATTTTTTAGGAATTTTCAAATTTTCAGATGGGAGGTTCCAGATAAGATCAAAAACTACATACTCAGATCTTCACCAAACTTTGCAGGGGTACATTGGATGTCAAGACACGTGGAAAAAACGTACAAAACAAGAGATTGGAGACATCAAGATTTTGGACGAATTTTTTAAGAATTTTCAAATTTTCAGATAGGAGGTTCCAGATAAGGTCAAAAACTACATACTCAGATCTTCACCAAACTTTGCAGGGATACATTGGATGTCAAGACACGTGGAAAAAACGTACAAAACAAGAGATTGGAGACATCAAGATTTTGGACGAATTTCTTAACAATTTTCAAATTTTCAGAAATGAGGTGCCAGATAAGGTCAAAAACTACATACTCAGATCTTCACCAAACTTTGCAGGGATACATTGGATGTCAAGACACGTGGGAAAAACGTACAAAACAAGAGATTGGAGACATCAAGATTTTGGACGAATTTCTTAACAATTTTCAAATTTTCAGATAGGAGGTTCCAGATAAGGTCAAAAACGACATACTCAGATCTTCACCAAACATTGCAGGGATACATTGGATGTCAAGACACGTGGAAAAAACGTACAAAACAAGAGATTGGGGTCATCAAGATTTTGGACGGATTTTTTAGGAATTTTCAGATGGGAGGTTCCAGATAAGGTCAAAAACTACATACTCAGATCTTCACCAAACTTTGCAGGGATACATTGGATGTCAAGACACGTGGAAAAAACGTACAAAACAGAAGATTGGAGACATCAAGATTTTGAACGAATTTTTTAAGAATTTTCAAATTTTCAGATAGGAGGTTCCATTAAGGTCAAAAACTACATACTCAGATCTTCACCAAACTTTGCATGGATACATTGGATGTCAAGACACGTGGAAAAAACATACAAAACATAGGATTGGGGACATCAAGATTTTGGTCGAATTTTTTAAGAATTTTCAAATTTTCAGATAGGAGGTTCCATATAAAGTCAAAAACTACATACTCAGATCTTCACCAAACTTTGCAGGGATACATTGGATGTCAAGACACGTGGAAAAAACATACAAGACCTAGGATTGGGGACATCAAGATTTTGGTCAAATTTTTAAGAATTTTCAAATTTTCAGGTTCCATATAAGGTCAAAAACTACATACTCAGATCTTCACCAAACTTTGCAGGGATACATTGGATGTCAAGACACGTGGAAAAAACGTACAAAACAAGGGATTGGGGTCATCAAGATTTTGGACGGATTTTTTAGGAATTTTCAAATTTTCAGATGGGAGGTTCCAGATAAGGTCAAAAACTACATACTCAGATCTTCACCAAACTTTGCAGGGATACATTGGATGTCAAGACACGTGGAAAAAACGTACAAAACAAGAGATTGGGGTCATCAAGATTTTGGACGGATTTTTTAAGAATTTTCAAATTTTCAGATGGGAGGTTCCAGATAAGGTCAAAAACGACATACTCAGATCTTCACCAAACTTTGCAGGAATACATTGGATGTCAAGACATGTGGAAAAAACGTACAAAACATAAGATTCGGGTCATCAAGATTTTGGTCGAATTTTTTAAGAATTTTCAAATTTTCAGATAGGAGGTTCCATATAAAGTAAAAAACTACATACTCAGATCTTCACCGAACTTTGCAGGGATACATTGGATGTCAAGACACGTGGAAAAAACATACAAAACATAGGATTGGGGACATCAAGATTTTGGTCAAATTTTTTAAGAATTTTCAAATTTTCAGATAGGAGGTTCCATATAAGGTCAAAAACTACATACTCAGATCTTCACCAAACATTGCAGGGATACATTGGATGTCAAGACACGTGGAAAAAACGTACAAAACAAGAGATTGGAGACATCAAGATTTTGGACGAATTTTTGAAGAATTTTCAAATTTTCAGATAGGAGGTTCCAGATAAGGTCAAAAACTACATACTCAGATCTTCACCAAACGTTGCAGGGATACTTTGCATGTCAAGACACGTGGAAAAAACGTACAAAACAAGAGATTGGAGACATCAAGATTTTCGACGAATTTTTTAAGAATTTTCAAATTTTCAGATGGGAGGTTCCATGTAAGGTCAAAAACGACATACTCAGATCTTCACCAAACTTTGCATGGATACATTTGATGTCAAGACACGTGGAAAAAACGTACAAAACAAGAAATTGGAGACATCAAGATTTTGGACGAATTTTTTAAGAATTTTCAAATTTTCAGAAAGGAGGTTCCGTATAAGGTCAAAAACTACATACTCAGAACTTCACCAAACTTTGCAGGGATACATTGGATGTCAAGACACGTGGAAAAAACGTACAAAACAAGAGATTGGGGTCATCAAGATTTTGGACGGATTTTTTAGGAATTTTCAAATTTTCAGATGGGAGGTTCCAGATAAGGTCAAAAACTACATACTCAGATCTTCACCAAACATTGCAGGGATACATTGGATGTCAAGACACGTGGAAAAAATGTACAAAACAAGAGATTGGAGACATCAAGATTTTCGACGGATTTTTTAAGAATTTTCAAATTTTCAGATAGGAGGTTCCATATAAGGTCAAAAACTACATACTCAGATCTTCACCAAACTTAGCAGGGATACATTGGATGTCAAGACACGTGGAAAAAACATACAAGACATAGGATTGGGGACATCAAGATTTGGTCAAATTTTTTAAGAATTCTCAAATTTTCAGATAGGAGGTTCCATATAAGGTCAAAAACTACATACTCAGATCTTCACCAAACATTGCAGGGATACATTGGATGTCAAGACACGTGGAAAAAATGTACAAAACAAAAGATTGGGGACATCAAGATTTTCGACGGATTTTTTAAGAATTTTTAAATTTTCAGATGGGAGGTTCCAGATAAGGTCAAAAACGACATGCTCAGATCTTCTCCAAACTTTGCATGGATACATTGGATGTCAAGACACGTGGAAAAAACATACAAAACATAGGTTTGGGGACATCAAGGTTTTGGTCGAATTTTTTAAGAATTTTCAAATTTTCAGATAGGAGGTTCCATATAAGGTCAAAAACTACAGACTCAGATCTTCACCAAACTTTGCAGGGATACATTGGATGTCAAGACACGTGGAAAAAACGTACAAAACAAGAGATTGGAGACATCAAGATTTTGGACGAATTTTTTAAGAATTTTCAAATTTTCAGATAGGAGGTTCCAGATAAGGTCAAAAACTACATACTCAGATCTTCACCAAACTTTGCAGGGATACATTGGATGTCAAGACACGTGGGAAAAACGTACAAAACAAGAGATTGGAGACATCAAGATTTTGGACGAATTTCTTAACAATTTTCAAATTTTCAGATAGGAGGTTCCAGATAAGGTCAAAAACGACATACTCAGATCTTCACCAAACATTGCAGGGATACATTGGATGTCAAGACACGTGGAAAAAACGTACAAAACAAGAGATTGGGGTCATCAAGATTTTGGACGGATTTTTTAGGAATTTTCAAATTTTCAGATGGGAGGTTCCAGATAAGGTCAAAAACTACATACTCATATCTTCACCAAACTTTGCAGGGATACATTGGATGTCAAGACACGTGGAAAAAACGTACAAAACAGAAGATTGGAGACATCAAGATTTTGAACGAATTTTTTTAGAATTTTCAAATTTTCAGATAGGAGGTTCCATTAAGGTCAAAAACTACATACTCAGATCTTCACCAAACTTTGCATGGATACATTGGATGTCAAGACACGTGGAAAAAACATACAAAACATAGGATTGGGGACATCAAGATTTTGGTCGAATTTTTTAAGAATTTTCAAATTTTCAGATAGGAGGTTCCATATAAAGTCAAAAACTACATACTCAGATCTTCACCATACTTTGCAGGGATACATTGGATGTCAAGACACGTGGAAAAAACATACAAGACCTAGGATTGGGGACATCAAGATTTTGGTCAAATTTTTAAGAATTTTCAAATTTTCAGGTTCCATATAAGGTCAAAAACTACATACTCAGATCTTCACCAAACTATGCAGGAATACATTGGATGTTAAGACACGTGGAAAAAACGTACAAAACAAGAGATTGGAGACATCAAGATTTTGGACGAATTTTTTAAGAATTTTCAAATTTTCAGAAATGCGGTTCCAGATAAGGTCAAAAACTACATACTCAGATCTTCACCAAACTTTGCAGGGATACATTGGATGTCAAGACACGTGGAAAAAACGTACAAAACAAGAGATTGGAGACATCAAGATTTTGGACGAATTTTTTAAGAATTTTCAAATTTTCAGATAGGAGGTTCCAGATAAGGTCAAAAACTACATACTCAGATCTTCACCAAACGTTGCAGGGATACTTTGCATGTCAAGACACGTGGAAAAAACGTACAAAACAAGAGATTGGAGACATCAAGATTTTCGACGAATTTTTTAAGAATTTTCAAATTTTCAGATGGGAGGTTCCAGATAAGGTCAAAAACGACATACTCAGATCTTCACCAAACTTTGCAGGGATACATTGGATGTCAAGACACGTGGAAAAAACATACAAGACCTAGGATTGGGGACATCAAGATTTTGGTCAAATTTTTTAAGAATTTTCAAATTTTCAGGTTCCATATCAGGTCAAAAACTACATACTCAGATCTTCACCAAACTTTGCATGGATACATTGGATGTCAAGACACGTGGAAAAAACGTACAAAACAAGAGATTGGAGACATCAAGATTTTGGACGAATTTTTTAAGAATTTTCAAATTTTCAGATAGGAGGTTCCATATAAGGTCAAAAACTACATACTCAGATCTTCACCAAACATTGCAGGGATACATTGGAGGTCAAGACACGTGGAAAAAACATACAAAACATAGGATTGGGGACATCAAGATTTTGGTCAAATTTTTTAAGAATTTTCAAATTTTCAGATAGGAGGTTCCATATAAGGTCAAAAACTACATACTCAGATCTTCACCAAACATTGCAGGGATACATTGGATGTCAAGACACGTGGAAAAAACGTACAAAACAAGAGATTGGAGACATCAAGATTTTGGACGAATTTTTGAAGAATTTTCAAATTTTCAGATAGGAGGTTCCAGATAAGGTCAAAAACTACATACTCAGATCTTCACCAAACGTTGCAGGGATACTTTGCATGTCAAGACACGTGGAAAAAACGTACAAAACAAGAGATTGGAGACATCAAGATTTTCGACGAATTTTTTAAGAATTTTCAAATTTTCAGATGGGAGGTTCCAGATAAGGTCAAAAACGACATACTCAGATCTTCACCAAACTTTGCAGGGATACATTGGATGTCAAGACACGTGGAAAAAACATACAAGACCTAGGATTGGGGACATCAAGATTTTGGTCAAATTTTTTAAGAATTTTCAAATTTTCAGGTTCCATATCAGGTCAAAAACTACATACTCAGATCTTCACCAAACTTTGCATGGATACATTGGATGTCAAGACACGTGGAAAAAACGTACAAAACAAGAGATTGGAGACATCAAGATTTTGGACGAATTTTTTAAGAATTTTCAAATTTTCAGATAGGAGGTTCCATATAAGGTCAAAAACTACATACTCAGATCTTCACCGAACTTTGCAGGGATACATTGGATGTCAAGACACGTGGAAAAAACATACAAAACATAGGATTGGGGACATCAAGATTTTGGTCAAATTTTTTAAGAATTTTCAAATTTTCAGATAGGAGGTTCCATATAAGGTCAAAAACTACATACTCAGATCTTCACCAAACATTGCAGGGATACATTGGATGTCAAGACACGTGGAAAAAACGTACAAAACAAGAGATTGGAGACATCAAGATTTTGGACGAATTTTTGAAGAATTTTCAAATTTTCAGATAGGAGGTTCCAGATAAGGTCAAAAACTACATACTCAGATCTTCACCAAACGTTGCAGGGATACTTTGCATGTCAAGACACGTGGAAAAAACGTACAAAACAAGAGATTGGAGACATCAAGATTTTCGACGAATTTTTTAAGAATTTTCAAATTTTCAGATGGGAGGTTCCATGTAAGGTCAAAAACGACATACTCAGATCTTCACCAAACTTTGCATGGATACATTTGATGTCAAGACACGTGGAAAAAACGTACAAAACAAGAAATTGGAGACATCAAGATTTTGGACGAATTTTTTAAGAATTTTCAAATTTTCAGAAAGGAGGTTCCGTATAAGGTCAAAAACTACATACTCAGAACTTCACCAAACTTTGCAGGGATACATTGGATGTCAAGACACGTGGAAAAAACGTACAAAACAAGAGATTGGGGTCATCAAGATTTTGGACGGATTTTTTAGGAATTTTCAAATTTTCAGATGGGAGGTTCCAGATAAGGTCAAAAACTACATACTCAGATCTTCACCAAACATTGCAGGGATACATTGGATGTCAAGACACGTGGAAAAAATGTACAAAACAAGAGATTGGAGACATCAAGATTTTCGACGGATTTTTTAAGAATTTTCAAATTTTCAGATAGGAGGTTCCATATAAGGTCAAAAACTACATACTCAGATCTTCACCAAACTTAGCAGGGATACATTGGATGTCAAGACACGTGGAAAAAACATACAAGACATAGGATTGGGGACATCAAGATTTGGTCAAATTTTTTAAGAATTCTCAAATTTTCAGATAGGAGGTTCCATATAAGGTCAAAAACTACATACTCAGATCTTCACCAAACATTGCAGGGATACATTGGATGTCAAGACACGTGGAAAAAATGTACAAAACAAAAGATTGGGGACATCAAGATTTTCGACGGATTTTTTAAGAATTTTTAAATTTTCAGATGGGAGGTTCCAGATAAGGTCAAAAACGACATGCTCAGATCTTCTCCAAACTTTGCATGGATACATTGGATGTCAAGACACGTGGAAAAAACATACAAAACATAGGTTTGGGGACATCAAGGTTTTGGTCGAATTTTTTAAGAATTTTCAAATTTTCAGATAGGAGGTTCCATATAAGGTCAAAAACTACAGACTCAGATCTTCACCAAACTTTGCAGGGATACATTGGATGTCAAGACACGTGGAAAAAACGTACAAAACAAGAGATTGGAGACATCAAGATTTTGGACGAATTTTTTAAGAATTTTCAAATTTTCAGATAGGAGGTTCCAGATAAGGTCAAAAACTACATACTCAGATCTTCACCAAACTTTGCAGGGATACATTGGATGTCAAGACACGTGGGAAAAACGTACAAAACAAGAGATTGGAGACATCAAGATTTTGGACGAATTTCTTAACAATTTTCAAATTTTCAGATAGGAGGTTCCAGATAAGGTCAAAAACGACATACTCAGATCTTCACCAAACATTGCAGGGATACATTGGATGTCAAGACACGTGGAAAAAACGTACAAAACAAGAGATTGGGGTCATCAAGATTTTGGACGGATTTTTTAGGAATTTTCAAATTTTCAGATGGGAGGTTCCAGATAAGGTCAAAAACTACATACTCATATCTTCACCAAACTTTGCAGGGATACATTGGATGTCAAGACACGTGGAAAAAACGTACAAAACAGAAGATTGGAGACATCAAGATTTTGAACGAATTTTTTTAGAATTTTCAAATTTTCAGATAGGAGGTTCCATTAAGGTCAAAAACTACATACTCAGATCTTCACCAAACTTTGCATGGATACATTGGATGTCAAGACACGTGGAAAAAACATACAAAACATAGGATTGGGGACATCAAGATTTTGGTCGAATTTTTTAAGAATTTTCAAATTTTCAGATAGGAGGTTCCATATAAAGTCAAAAACTACATACTCAGATCTTCACCAAACTTTGCAGGGATACATTGGATGTCAAGACACGTGGAAAAAACATACAAGACCTAGGATTGGGGACATCAAGATTTTGGTCAAATTTTTAAGAATTTTCAAATTTTCAGGTTCCATATAAGGTCAAAAACTACATACTCAGATCTTCACCAAACTATGCAGGAATACATTGGATGTTAAGACACGTGGAAAAAACGTACAAAACAAGAGATTGGAGACATCAAGATTTTGGACGAATTTTTTAAGAATTTTCAAATTTTCAGAAATGCGGTTCCAGATAAGGTCAAAAACTACATACTCAGATCTTCACCAAACTTTGCAGGGATACATTGGATGTCAAGACACGTGGAAAAAACGTACAAAACAAGAGATTGGAGACATCAAGATTTTGGACGAATTTTTTAAGAATTTTCAAATTTTCAGATAGGAGGTTCCAGATAAGGTCAAAAACTACATACTCAGATCTTCACCAAACGTTGCAGGGATACTTTGCATGTCAAGACACGTGGAAAAAACGTACAAAACAAGAGATTGGAGACATCAAGATTTTCGACGAATTTTTTAAGAATTTTCAAATTTTCAGATGGGAGGTTCCAGATAAGGTCAAAAACGACATACTCAGATCTTCACCAAACTTTGCAGGGATACATTGGATGTCAAGACACGTGGAAAAAACATACAAGACCTAGGATTGGGGACATCAAGATTTTGGTCAAATTTTTTAAGAATTTTCAAATTTTCAGGTTCCATATCAGGTCAAAAACTACATACTCAGATCTTCACCAAACTTTGCATGGATACATTGGATGTCAAGACACGTGGAAAAAACGTACAAAACAAGAGATTGGAGACATCAAGATTTTGGACGAATTTTTTAAGAATTTTCAAATTTTCAGATAGGAGGTTCCATATAAGGTCAAAAACTACATACTCAGATCTTCACCAAACATTGCAGGGATACATTGGAGGTCAAGACACGTGGAAAAAACGTACAAAACAAGAGATTGGAGACATCAATATTTTGGACGAATTTTTTAAAAGTTTTCAAATTTTCAGATAGGAGGTTCCAGATAAGGTCTAAAACTACATACTGAGATCTTCACCAAACTTTACTGGGATACATTGGATGTCAAGACACGTGGAAAAAACATACAAAACATAGGATTGGGGATATCAAGATTTTGGTCAAATTTTTTAAGAATTTTCAAATTTTCAGATAGGAGGTTCCATATAAGGTCAAAAACTACATACTCAGATCTTCACCAAACATTGCAGGGATACATTGGATGTCAAGACACGTGGAAAAAACGTACAAAACAAGAGATTGGAGACATCAAGATTTTGGACGAATTTTTGAAGAATTTTCAAATTTTCAGATAGGAGGGTCCAGATAAGGTCAAAAACTACATACTCAGATCTTCACCAAACGTTGCAGGGATACTTTGCATGTCAAGACACGTGGAAAAAACGTACAAAACAAGAGATTGGATACATCAAGATTTTCGACGAATTTTTTAAGAATTTTCAAATTTTCAGATGGGAGGTTCCATATAAGGTCAAAAACTACATACTCAGATCTTCACCAAACATTGCAGGGATACATTGGATGTCAAGACACGTGGAAAAAATGTACAAAACAAGAGATTGGAGACATCAAGATTTTCGACGGATTTTTTAAGAATTTTCAAATTTTCAGATAGGAGGTTCCATATAAGGTCAAAAACTACATACTCAGATCTTCACCAAACTTAGCAGGGATACATTGGATGTCAAGACACGTGGAAAAAACATACAAGACATAGGATTGGGGACATCAAGATTTGGTCAAATTTTTTAAGAATTCTCAAATTTTCAGATAGGAGGTTCCATATAAGGTCAAAAACTACATACTCAGATCTTCACCAAACATTGCAGGGATACATTGGATGTCAAGACACGTGGAAAAAATGTACAAAACAAGAGATTGGAGACATCAAGATTTTCGACGAATTTTTTAAGAATTTTCAAATTTTCAGATGGGAGGTTCCAGATAAGGTCAAAAACGACATACTCAGATCTTCACCAAACTTTGCAGGGATACATTAGATGTCAAGACACGTGGAAAAAACATACAAGACCTAGGATTGGGGACATCAAGATTTTGGTCAAATTTTTTAAGAATTTTCAAATTTTCAGGTTCCATATCAGGTGAAAAACTACATACTCAGATCTTCACCAAACTTTGCAGGGATACATTGGATGTCAAGACACGTGGAAAAAACGTACAAAACAAGAGATTGGAGACATCAAGATTTTGGACGAATTTTTTAAGAATTTTCAAATTTTCAGATAGGAGGTTCCATATAAGGTCAAAAACTACATACTCAGATCTTCACCAAACATTGCAGGGATACATTGGAGGTCAAGACACGTGGAAAAAACGTATAAAACAAGAGATTGGAGACATCAATATTTTGGGCGAATTTTTTAAAAGTTTTCAAATTTTCAGATAGGAGGTTCCAGATAAGGTCTAAAACTACATACTGAGATCTTCACCAAACTTTACTGGGATACATTGGATGTCAAGACACGTGGAAAAAACATACAAAACATAGGATTGGGGATATCAAGATTTTGGTCAAATTTTTTAAGAATTTTCAAATTTTCAGATAGGAGGTTCCATATAAGGTCAAGAACTACATACTCAGATCTTCACCAAACTTTGCAGTGATACATTGGATGTCAAGACACGTGGAAAAAACGTACAAAACAAGAGATTGGAGACATCAAGATTTTGGACGAATTTTTGAAGAATTTTCAAATTTTCAGATAGGAGGGTCCAGATAAGGTCAAAAACTACATACTCAGATCTTCACCAAACGTTGCAGGGATACTTTGCATGTCAAGACACGTGGAAAATACGTACAAAACAAGAGATTGGAGACATCAAGATTTTCGACGAATTTTTTAAGAATTTTCAAATTTTCAGATGGGAGGTTCCAGATAAGGTCAAAAACGACATACTCAGATCTTCACCAAACTTTGCATGGATACATTGGATGTCAAGACACGTGGGAAAAACGTACAAAACAAGAAATTGGAGACATCAAGATTTTGGACGAATTTTTTAAGAATTTTCAAATTTTCAGAAAGGAAGTTCCGTATAAGGTCAAAAACCACATAATCAGATCTTCACCAAACTTTGCAGGGATACATTGGATGTCAAGACACGTGGAAAAAACGTACAAAACAAGAGATTGGGGTCATCAAGATTTTGGACGGATTTTTTAGGAATTTTCAAATTTTCAGATGGGAGGTTCCAGATAAAATCAAAAACTACATACTCAGATCTTCACCAAACTTTGCAGGGGTACATTGGATGTCAAGACACGTGGAAAAAACGTACAAAACAAGAGATTGGAGACATCAAGATTTTGAACGAATTTTTTAAGAATTTTCAAATTTTCAGATAGGAGGTTCCATATAAGGTCAAAAACTACATACTCAGATCTTCACCAAACATTGCAGGGATACATTGGATGTCAAGACACGTGGAAAAAATGTACAAAACAAGAGATTGGAGACATCAAGATTTTCGACGGATTTTTTAAGAATTTTCAAATTTTCAGATAGGAGGTTCCATATAAGGTCAAAAACTACATACTCAGATCTTCACCAAACTTAGCAGGGATACATTGGATGTCAAGACACGTGGAAAAAACATACAAGACATAGGATTGGGGACATCAAGATTTGGTCAAATTTTTTAAGAATTCTCAAATTTTCAGATAGGAGGTTCCATATAAGGTCAAAAACTACATACTCAGATCTTCACCAAACATTGCAGGGATACATTGGATGTCAAGACACGTGGAAAAAATGTACAAAACAAGAGATTGGGGACATCAAGATTTTCGACGGATTTTTTAAGAATTTTTAAATTTTCAGATGGGGGGTTCCAGATAAGGTCAAAAACGACATGCTCAGATCTTCTCCAAACTTTGCATGGATACATTGGATGTCAAGACACGTGGAAAAAACATGCAAAACATAGGTTTGGGGACATCAAGGTTTTGGTCGAATTTTTTAAGAATTTTCAAATTTTCAGATAGGAGGTTCCATATAAGGTCAAAAACTACATACTCAGATCTTCACCAAACTTTGCAGGGATACATTGGATGTCAAGACACGTGGAAAAAACGTACAAAACAAGAGATTGGAGACATCAAGATTTTGGACGAATTTTTTAAGAATTTTCAAATTTTCAGATAGGAGGTTCCAGATAAGGTCAAAAACTACATACTCAGATCTTCACCAAACTTTGCAGGGATACATTGGATGTCAAGACACGTGGAAAAAACGTACAAAACAAGAGATTGGAGACATCAAGATTTTGGACGAATTTCTTAACAATTTTCAAATTTTCAGAAATGAGGTGCCAGATAAGGTCAAAAACTACATACTCAGATCTTCACCCAACTTTGCAGGGATACATTGGATGTCAAGACACGTGGGAAAAACGTACAAAACAAGAGATTGGAGACATCAAGATTTTGGACGAATTTCTTAACAATTTTCAAATTTTCAGATAGGAGGTTCCAGATAAGGTCAAAAACGACATACTCAGATCTTCACCAAACATTGCAGGGATACATTGGATGTCAAGACACGTGGAAAAAACGTACAAAACAAGAGATTGGGGTCATCAAGATTTTGGACGGATTTTTTAGGAATTTTCAAATTTTCAGATGGGAGGTTCCAGATAAGGTCAAAAACTACATACTCAGATCTTCACCAAACTTTGCAGGGATACATTGGATGTCAAGACACGTGGAAAAAACGTACAAAACAGAAGATTGGAGACATCAAGATTTTGAACGAATTTTTTAAGAATTTTCAAATTTTCAGATAGGAGGTTCCATTAAGGTCAAAAACTACATACTCAGATCTTCACCAAACTTTGCATGGATACATTGGATGTCAAGACACGTGGAAAAATCATACAAAACATAGGATTGGGGACATGAAGATTTTGGTCGAATTTTTTAAGAATTTTCAAATTTTCAGATAGGAGGTTCCATATAAAGTCAAAAACTACATACTCAGATCTTCACCAAACTTTGCAGGGATACATTGGATGTCAAGACACGTGGAAAAAACATACAAGACCTAGGATTGGGGACATCAAGATTTTGGTCAAATTTTTAAGAATTTTCAAATTTTCAGGTTCCATATAAGGTCAAAAACTACATACTCAGATCTTCACCAAACTTTGCAGGGATACATTGGATGTCAAGACACGTGGAAAAAACGTACAAAACAAGGGATTGGGGTCATCAAGATTTTGGACGGATTTTTTAGGAATTTTCAAATTTTCAGATGGGAGGTTCCAGATAAGGTCAAAAACTACATACTCAGATCTTCACCAAACTTTGCAGGGATACATTGGATGTCAAGACACGTGGAAAAAACGTACAAAACAAGAGATTGGGGTCATCAAGATTTTGGACGGATTTTTTAAGAATTTTCAAATTTTCAGATGGGAGGTTCCAGATAAGGTCAAAAACGACATACTCAGATCTTCACCAAACTTTGCAGGAATACATTGGATGTCAAGACATGTGGAAAAAACATACAAAACATAAGATTCGGGTCATCAAGATTTTGGTCGAATTTTTTAAGAATTTTCAAATTTTCAGATAGGAGGTTCCATATAAAGTAAAAAACTACATACTCAGATCTTCACCGAACTTTGCAGGGATACATTGGATGTCAAGACACGTGGAAAAAACATACAAAACATAGGATTGGGGACATCAAGATTTTGGTCAAATTTTTTAAGAATTTTCAAATTTTCAGATAGGAGGTTCCATATAAGGTCAAAAACTACATACTCAGATCTTCACCAAACATTGCAGGGATACATTGGATGTCAAGACACGTGGAAAAAACGTACAAAACAAGAGATTGGAGACATCAAGATTTTGGACGAATTTTTGAAGAATTTTCAAATTTTCAGATAGGAGGTTCCAGATAAGGTCAAAAACTACATACTCAGATCTTCACCAAACGTTGCAGGGATACTTTGCATGTCAAGACACGTGGAAAAAACGTACAAAACAAGAGATTGGAGACATCAAGATTTTCGACGAATTTTTTAAGAATTTTCAAATTTTCAGATGGGAGGTTCCATGTAAGGTCAAAAACGACATACTCAGATCTTCACCAAACTTTGCATGGATACATTTGATGTCAAGACACGTGGAAAAAACGTACAAAACAAGAAATTGGAGACATCAAGATTTTGGACGAATTTTTTAAGAATTTTCAAATTTTCAGAAAGGAGGTTCCGTATAAGGTCAAAAACTACATACTCAGAACTTCACCAAACTTTGCAGGGATACATTGGATGTCAAGACACGTGGAAAAAACGTACAAAACAAGAGATTGGGGTCATCAAGATTTTGGACGGATTTTTTAGGAATTTTCAAATTTTCAGATGGGAGGTTCCAGATAAGGTCAAAAACTACATACTCAGATCTTCACCAAACTTTGCAGTGATACATTGGATGTCAAGACACGTGGAAAAAACGTACAAAACAAGAGATTGGAGACATCAAGATTTTGAACGAATTTTTTAAGAATTTTCAAATTTTCAGCTAGGAGGTTCCATATAAGGTCAAAAACTACATACTCAGATCTTCACCAAACTTTGCATGGATACATTGGATGTCAAGACACGTGGAAAAAACATACAAAACATAGGATTGGGTACATCAAGATTTTGGTCGAATTTTTTAAGAATTTTCAAATTTTCAGATAGGAGGTTCCATATAAGGTCAAAAACTACATACTCAGATCTTCCCCAAACTTAGCAGGGATACATTGGATGTCAAGACACGTGGAAAAAACATACAAGACATAGGATTCTGGACATCAAGATTTTGGTCAAATTTTTTAAGAATTTTCAAATTTTCAGATAGGAGGTTCCATATAAGGTCAAAAACTACATACTCAGATCTTCACCAAACATTGCAGGAATACAATGGATGTCAAGACACGTGGAAAAAATGTACAAAACAAGAGATTGGAGACATCAAGATTTTCGACGGATTTTTTAAGAATTTTCAAATTTTCAGATGGGAGGTTCCAGATAAGGTCAAAAACGACATACTCAGATCTTCACCAAACTTTGCATGGATACATTGGATGTCAAGACACGTGGAAAAAACATACAAAACATAGGATTGGGGACATCAAGATTTTGGTCGAATTTTTTAAGAATTTTCAAATTTTCAGAATTGAGGTGCCAGATAAAGTCAAAAACTACATACTCAGATCTTCACCAAACTTTGCAGGGATACATTGGATGTCAAGACACGTGGAAAAAACGTACAAAACAAGAGATTGGAGACATCAAGATTTTGGACGAATTTTTTAAGAATTTTCAAATTTTCAGAAAGGATGTTCCAGATAAGGTCAAAAACGACATACTCAGATCTTCACCAAACTTTGCAGGGATACATTGCAGGTCGAGACACGTGGAAAAAACGTACAAAACAAGAGATTGGAGACAACAAGATTTTGGACGAATTTTTTAAAAATTTTCAAATTTTCAGATAGGAGGTTCCAGATAAGGTCAAAAACTACATACTCAGATCTTCACCAAACATTGCAGGGATACATTGGATGTCAAGACACGTGGAAAAAACGTACAAAACAAGAGATTGGATTCATCAAGATTTTCGACGAATTTTTGAAGAATTTTCAAATTTTCAGATAGGAGGTTCCAGATAAGGTCAAAAACTTCATACTCAGATCTTCACAAAACGTTGCAGGGATACTTTTCATGTCAAGACACGTGGAAAAAACGTACAAAACAAGAGATTGGAGACATCAAGATTTTCGACGAATTTTTTAAGAATTTTCAAATTTTCAGATGGGAGGTTCCAGATAAGGTCAAAAACGACATACTCAGATCTTCACCAAACTTTGCAGGGATACATTGGATGTCAAGACACGTGGAAAAAACGTACAAAACAAGAGATTGGGGTCATCAAGATTTTGGACGGATTTTTTAGGAATTTTCAAATTTTCAGATGGGAGGTTCCAGATAAGGTCAAAAACTACATACTCAGATCTTCACCAAACTTTGCAGGGATACATTGGATGTCAAGACACGTGGAAAAAACGTACAAAACAGAAGATTGGAGACATCAAGATTTTGAACGAATTTTTTAAGAATTTTCAAATTTTCAGATAGGAGGTTCCATTAAGGTCAAAAACTACATACTCAGATCTTCACCAAACTTTGCATGGATACATTGGATGTCAAGACACGTGGAAAAAACATACAAAACATAGGATTGGGGACATCAAGATTTTGGTCGAATTTTTTAAGAATTTTCAAATTTTCAGATAGGAGGTTCCATATAAGGTCAAAAACTACATACTCAGATCTTCACCAAACTTTGCAGGGATACATTGGATGTCAAGACACGTGGAAAAAACATACAAGACCTAGGATTGGGGACATCAAGATTTTGGTCAAATTTTTAAGAATTTTCAAATTTTCAGGTTCCATATAAGGTCAAAAACTACATACTCAGATCTTCACCAAACTATGCAGGAATACATTGGATGTTAAGACACGTGGAAAAAACGTACAAAACAAGAGATTGGAGACATCAAGATTTTGGACTAATTTTTCAAGAATTTTCAAATTTTCAGAAATGCGGTTCCAGATAAGGTCAAAGACTACATACTCAGATCTTCACCAAACTTTGCAGGGATACATTGGATGTCAAGACACGTGGAAAAAACGTACAAAACAAGAGATTGGGGTCATCAAGATTTTGGACGGATTTTTTAAGAATTTTCAAATTTTCAGATGGGAGGTTCCAGATAAGGTCAAAAACGACATACTCAGATCTTCACCAAACTTTGCAGGAATACATTGGATGTCAAGACATGTGGAAAAAACATACAAAACATAAGATTCGGGACATCAAGATTTTGGTCGAATTTTTTAAGAATTTTCAAATTTTCAGATAGGAGGTTCCATATAAAGCAAAAAACTACATACTCAGATCTTCACCGAACTTTGCAGGGATACATTGGATGTCAAGACACGTGGAAAAAACATACAAAACATAGGATTGGGGACATCAAGATTTTGGTCAAATTTTTGAAGAATTTTCAAATTTTCAGATAGGAGGTTCCATATAAAGTCAAAAACTACATACTCAGATCTTCACCAAACATTGCAGGGATACATTGGATGTCAAGACACGTGGAAAAAACGTACAAAACAAGAGATTGGAGACATCAAGATTTTGGACGAATTTTTGAAGAATTTTCAAATTTTCAGATAGGAGGTTCCAGATAAGGTCTAAAACTACATACTCAGATCTTCACCAAACGTTGCAGGGATACTTTGCATGTCAAGACACGTGGAAAAAACGTACAAAACAAGAGATTGGAGACATCAAGATTTTCGACGAATTTTTTAAGAATTTTCAAATTTTCAGATGGGAGGTTCCATGTAAGGTCAAAAACGACATACTCAGATCTTCACCAAACTTTGCATGGATACATTTGATGTCAAGACACGTGGAAAAAACGTACAAAACAAGAAATTGGAGACATCAAGATTTTGGACGAATTTTTTAAGAATTTTCAAATTTTCAGAAAGGAGGTTCCGTATAAGGTCAAAAACTACATACTCAGAACTTCACCAAACTTTGCAGGGATACATTGGATGTCAAGACACGTGGAAAAAACGTACAAAACAAGAGATTGGGGTCATCAAGATTTTGGACGGATTTTTTAGGAATTTTCAAATTTTCAGATGGGAGGTTCCAGATAAGGTCAAAAACTACATACTCAGATCTTCACCAAACTTTGCAGTGATACATTGGATGTCAAGACACGTGGAAAAAACGTACAAAATAAGAGATTGGAGACATCAAGATTTTGAACGAATTTTTTAAGAATTTTCAAATTTTCAGATAGGAGGTTCCATATAAGGTCAAAAACTACATACTCAGATCTTCACCAAACTTTGCATGGATACATTGGATGTCAAGACACGTGGAAAAAACATACAAAACATAGGATTGGGGACATCAAGATTTTGGTCGAATTTTTTAAGAATTTTCAAATTTTCAGATAGGAGGTTCCATATAAGGTCAAAAACTACATACTCAGATCTTCCCAAACTTAGCAGGGATACATTGGATGTCAAGACACGTGGAAAAACATACAAGACGTAGGATTCTGGACATCAAGATTTTGGTCAAATTTTTTAAGAATTTTCAAATTTTCAGATAGGAGGTTCCATATAAGGTCAAAAACTACATACTCAGATCTTCACCAAACATTGCAGGGATACATTGGATGTCAAGACACGTGGAAAAAACGTACAAAACAAGAGATTGGAGACATCAAGATTTCGGACGAATTTTTTAAGAATTTTCAAATTTTCAGATAGGAGGTTCCAGATAAGGTCAAAAACGACATACTCAGATCTTCACCAAACTTTGCAGGGACACATTGGATGTCAAGACACGTGGAAAAAACGTACAAAACAAGAGATTGGAGACATCAAGATTTTTGACGAATTTTTGAGGAATTTTCAAATTTTCAGAAAGGATGTTCCAGATAAGGTCAAAAACTACATACTCAGATCTTCACCAAACATTGCAGGGATACATTGGATGTCAAGACACGTGGAAAAACGTACAAAACAAGAGATTGGAGACATCAAGATTTCGGACGAATTTTTTAAGAATTTTCAAATTTTCAGATAGGAGGTTCCAGATAAGATCAAAAACTACATACTCAGATCTTCACCAAACTTTGCAGGGATACATTGGATGTCAAGACACGTGGGAAAACATACAAAACATAGGATTGGGGACATCAAGATTTTGGTCAAATTTTTTAAGAATTTTCAAATTTTCAGATAGGAGGTTCCATATAAGGTCAAAAACTACATACTCAGATCTTCACCAAACATTGCAGGGATACATTGGATGTCAAGACACGTGGAAAAAACGTACAAAACAAGCGATTGGAGACATCAAGATTTTCGACGAATTTTTTAAGAATTTTCTAATTTTAAGATGGGAGGTTCCAGATAAGATCAAAAACGACATACTCAGATCTTCACCAAACTTTGCATGGATACATTGGATGTCAAGACACGTGGAAAAAACGTACAAAACAGAAGATTGGAGACATCAAGATTTTGAACGAATTTTTTAAGAATTTTCAAATTTTCAGATAGGAGGTTCCATTAAGGTCAAAAACTACATACTCAGATCTTCACCAAACTTTGCAGGGATACATTGGATGTCAAGACACGTGGGGAAAACATACAAACCAAGAGATTGGAGACATCAAGATTTTGGACGAATTTTTTAAGAATTTTCAAATTTTCAGATAGGAGGTTCCATATAAGGTCAAAAACTACATACTCAGATCTTCACCAAACTTTGCAGGGATACATTGGATGTCAAGACACGTGGAAAAAACGTACAAAACAAGAGATTGGAGACATCAAGATTTTGGACGAATTTTTGAGGAATTTTCAAATTTTCAGAAATGAGGTTCCATATAAAGTCAAAAACTACATACTCAGATCTTCACCAAACTTTGCAGGGATACATTGGATGTCAAGACACGTGGGGAAAACATACAAACCAAGAGATTGGAGACATCAAGATTTTGGACGATTTTTTTAAGAATTTTCAAATTTTCAGATAGGAGGTTCCAGATAAGGTCAAAAACTACATACTCAGATCTTCACCAAACTTTGCAGGGATACATTGGATGTCAAGACACGTGGAAAAAACGTACAAAACAAGAGATTGGGGTCATCAAGATTTTGGACGGATTTTTTAGGAATTTTCAAATTTTCAGAAATGCGGTTCCATTTAAGGTCAAAAACTACATACTCAGATCTTCACCAAACTTTGCAGGGATACATTGGATGTCAAGACACGTGGAAAAAACGTACAAAACAAGAGATTGGAGACATCAAGATTTTGGACGAATTTTTGAGGAATTTTCAAATTTTCAGAAATGAGGTTCCAGATAAGGTCAAAAACTACATACTCAGATCTTCACCAAACTTTGCAGGGATACATTGGATGTCAAGTGACGTGGAAAAAACGTACAAAACAAGAGATTGGAGACATCAAGATTTTGGACGAATTTTTTAAGAATTTTCAAATTTTCAGATGGGAGGTTCCATATAAGGTCAAAAACTACATACTCAGATCTTCACCAAACTTTGCAGGGATACATTGGATGTCAAGACACGTGGAAAAAACATACAAGACCTAGGACTGGGGACATCAAGATTTTGGTCAAATTTTTTAAGAATTTTCAAATTTTCAGGTTCCATATAAGGTCAAAAACTACATACTCAGATCTTCACCAAACTTTGCAGGAATACATTGGATGTTAAAACACGTGGAAAAAACGTACAAAACAAGAGATTGGAGACATCAAGATTTTGGACGAATTTTTTAAGAATATTCAAATTTTCAGAAATGCGGTTCCAGATAAGGTCAAAAACTACATACTCAGATCTTCACCAAACTTTGCAGGGATACATTGGATGTCAAGACACGTGGAAAAAACGCACAAAACAAGGGATTGGGGTCATCAAGATTTTGGACGGATTTTTTAGGAATTTTCAAATTTTCAGATGGGAGGTTCCAGATAAGGTCAAAAACTACATACTCAGATCTTCACCAAACTTTGCAGGGATACATTGGATGTCAAGACACGTGGAAAAAACGTACAAAACAAGAGATTGGGGTCATCAAGATTTTGGACGGATTTTTTAAGAATTTTCAAATTTTCAGATGGGAGGTTCCTGATAAGGTCAAAAACGACATACTCAGATCTTCACCAAACTTTGCAGGAATACATTGGATGTCAAGACACGTGGAAAAAACATACAAAACATAAGATTCGGGACATCAAGATTTTGGTCGAATTTTTTAAGAATTTTCAAATTTTCAGATAGGAGGTTCCATATAAGGTAAAAAACTACATACTCAGATCTTCACCGAACTTTGCAGGGATACATTGGATGTCAAGACACGTGGAAAAAACATACAAATCATAGGATTGGGGACATCAAGATTTTGGTCAATTTTTTTAAGAATTTTCAAATTTTCAGATAGGAGGATCCATATAAGGTCAAAAACTACATACTCAGATCTTCACCAAACATTGCAGGGATACATTGGATGTCAAGACACGTGGAAAAAACGTACAAAACAAGAGATTGGAGACATCAAGATTTTGGACGAATTTTTGAAGAATTTTCAAATTTTCAGATAGGAGGTTTAAGGTCAAAAACTACATACTCAGATCTTCACCAAACTTTGCAGGGATACATTGGATGTCAAGACACGTGGAAAAAACGTACAAAACAAGAGATTGGAGACATCAAGATTTTCGTCGAATTTTTTAAGAATTTTCAAATTTTCAGATGGGAGGTTCCAGATAAGGTCAAAAACGACATACTCAGATCTTCACCAAACTTTGCATGGATACATTGGATGTCAAGACACGTGGAAAAAACGTACAAAACAAGAAATTGGAGACATCAAGATTTTGGACGAATTTCTTAAGAATTTTCAAATTTTCAGAAATGAGGTTCCGTATAAGGTCAAAAACTACATACTCAGATCTTCACCAAACATTGCAGGGATACATTGGATGTCAAGACACGTGGAAAAAACGTACAAAACAAGCGATTGGAGACATCAAGATTTTCGACGAATTTTTTAAGAATTTTCTAATTTTAAGATGGGAGGTTCCAGATAAGGTCAAAAACGACATACTCAGATCTTCACCAAACTTTGCATGGATACATTGGATGTCAAGACACGTGGAAAAAACGTACAAAACAGAAGATTGGAGACATCAAGATTTTGAACGAATTTTTTAAGAATTTTCAAATTTTCAGATAGGAGGTTCCATTAAGGTCAAAAACTACATACTCAGATCTTCACCAAACTTTGCAGGGATACATTGGATGTCAAGACACGTGGGGAAAACATACAAACCAAGAGATTGGAGACATCAAGATTTTGGACGAATTTTTTAAGAATTTTCAAATTTTCAGATAGGAGGTTCCATATAAGGTCAAAAACTACATACTCAGATCTTCACCAAACTTTGCAGGGATACATTGGATGTCAAGACACGTGGAAAAAACGTACAAAACAAGAGATTGGAGACATCAAGATTTTGGACGAATTTTTGAGGAATTTTCAAATTTTCAGAAATGAGGTTCCATATAAAGTCAAAAACTACATGCTCAGATCTTCACCAAACTTTGCAGGGATACATTGGATGTCAAGACACGTGGGGAAAACATACAAACCAAGAGATTGGAGACATCAAGATTTTGGACGATTTTTTTAAGAATTTTCAAATTTTCAGATAGGAGGTTCCAGATAAGGTCAAGAACTACATACTCAGATCTTCACCAAACTTTGCAGGGATACATTGGATGTCAAGACACGTGGAAAAAACGTACAAAACAAGAGATTGGAGTCATCAAGATTTTGGACGGATTTTTTAGGAATTTTCAAATTTTCAGAAATGCGGTTCCATTTAAGGTCAAAAACTACATACTCAGATCTTCACCAAACTTTGCAGGGATACATTGGATGTCAAGACACGTGGAAAAAACGTACAAAACAAGAGATTGGAGACATCAAGATTTTGGACGAATTTTTTAAGAATTTTCAAATTTTCAGAAATGCGTTTCCAGATAAGGTCAAAAACTACATACTCAGATCTTCACCAAACTTTGCAGGGATACATTGGATGTCAAGTGACGTGGAAAAAACGTACAAAACAAGAGATTGGAGACATCAAGATTTTGGAAGAATTTTTAAAGAATTTTCAAATTTTCAGATGGGAGGTTCCATATAAGGTCAAAAACTACATACTCAGATCTTCACCAAACTTTGCAGGGATACATTGGATGTCAAGACACGTGGAAAAAACATACAAGACCTAGGACTGGGGACATCAAGATTTTGGTCAAATTTTTTAAGAATTTTCAAATTTTCAGGTTCCATATAAGGTC
Source organism: Lepisma saccharinum (assembly GCF_977018435.1). Taxonomy (NCBI): domain Eukaryota; kingdom Metazoa; phylum Arthropoda; class Insecta; order Zygentoma; family Lepismatidae; genus Lepisma; species Lepisma saccharinum. Next base: position 258,735 of record NW_028143071.1, read on the forward strand.
AAAAACTACATACTCAGATCTTCACCAAACTTTGCAGCAATACATTGGATGTTAAGACACGTGGAAAAAACGTACAAAACAAGAGATTGGAGACATCAAGATTTTGGACGAATTTTTTAAGAATATTCAAATTTTCAGAAATGCGGTTCCAGATAAGGTCAAAAACTACATACTCAGATCTTCACCAAACTTTGCAGGGATACAATGGATGTCAAGACACGTGGAAAAAACGCACAAAACAAGGGATTGGGGTCATCAAGATTTTGGACGGATTTTTTAGGAATTTTCAAATTTTCAGATGGGAGGTTCCAGATAAGGTCAAAAACTACATACTCAGATCTTCACCAAACTTTGCAGGGATACATTGGATGTCAAGACACGTGGAAAAAACGTACAAAACAAGAGATTGGGGTCATCAAGATTTTGGACGGATTTTTTAAGAATTTTCAAATTTTCAGATGGGAGGTTCCTGATAAGGTCAAAAACGACATACTCAGATCTTCACCAAACTTTGCAGGAATACATTGGATGTCAAGACACGTGGAAAAAACATACAAAACATAAGATTCGGGACATCAAGATTTTGGTCGAATTTTTTAAGAATTTTCAAATTTTCAGATAGGAGGTTCCATATAAGGTAAAAAACTACATACTCAGATCTTCACCGAACTTTGCAGGGATACATTGGATGTCAAGACACGTGGAAAAAACATACAAATCATAGGATTGGGGACATCAAGATTTTGGTCAATTTTTTTAAGAATTTTCAAATTTTCAGATAGGAGGATCCATATAAGGTCAAAAACTACATACTCAGATCTTCACCAAACATTGCAGGGATACATTGGATGTCAAGACACGTGGAAAAAACGTACAAAACAAGAGATTGGAGACATCAAGATTTTGGACGAATTTTTGAAGAATTTTCAAATTTTCAGATAGGAGGTTTAAGGTCAAAAACTACATACTCAGATCTTCACCAAACTTTGCAGGGATACATTGGATGTCAAGACACGTGGAAAAAACGTACAAAACAAGAGATTGGAGACATCAAGATTTTCGTCGAATTTTTTAAGAATTTTCAAATTTTCAGATGGGAGGTTCCAGATAAGGTCAAAAACGACATACTCAGATCTTCACCAAACTTTGCATGGATACATTGGATGTCAAGACACGTGGAAAAAACGTACAAAACAAGAAATTGGAGACATCAAGATTTTGGACGAATTTCTTAAGAATTTTCAAATTTTCAGAAAGGAGGTTCCGTATAAGGTCAAAAACTACATACTCAGATCTTCACCAAACTTTGCAGGGATACATTGGATGTCAAGACACGTGGAAAAAACGTACAAAACAAGAGATTGGGGTCATCAAGATTTTGGACTGATTTTTTAGGAATTTTCAAATTTTCAGATGGGAGGTTCCATATAAGGTCAAAAACTACATACTCAGATCTTCACCAAACTTTGCAGTGATACATTGGATGTCAAGACACGTGGAAAAAACGTACAAAACAAGAGATTGGAGACATCAAGATTTTGAACGAATTTTTTAAGAATTTTCAAATTTTCTGATAGGAGGTTCCATATAAGGTCAAAAACTACATACTCAGATCTTCACCAAACTTTGCATGGATACATTGAATGTCAAGACACGTGGAAAAAACATACAAAACATAGGATTGGGGACATCAAGATTTTGGTCGAATTTTTTAAGAATTTTCAAATTTTCAGATAGGAGGTTCCATATAAGGTCAAAAACTACATACTCAGATCTTCACCAAACTTAGCAGGGATACATTGGATGTCAAGACACGTGGAAAAAACATACAAGACATAGGATTGGGGACATCAAGATTTTGGTCAAATTTTTTAAGAATTTTCAAATTTTCAGATAGGAGGTTCCATATAAAGTCAAAAACTACATACTCAGATCTTCACCAAACATTGCAGGAATACAATGGATGTCAAGACACGTGGAAAAAAATGTACGAAACAAGAGATTGGAGACATCAAGATTTTCGACGGATTTTTTAAGAATTTTCAAATTTTCAGATAGGAGGTTCCAGATAAGGTCAAAAACGACATACTCAGATCTTCACCAAACTTTGCATGGATACATTGGATGTCAAGACACGTGGAAAAAACATACAAAACATAGGATTGGGGACATCAAGATTTTGGTCGAATTTTTTAAGAATTTTCAAATTTTCAGATAGGAGGTTCCATATAAGGTCAAAAACTACATACTCAGATCTTCACCAAACTATGCAGGGATACATTGGATGTCAAGACACGTGGAAAAAACGTACAAAACAAGAGATTGGAGACATAAAGATTTTGGACGAATTTTTTAAGAATTTTCAAATTTTCAGATAGGAGGTTCCAGATAAGGTCAAAAACTACATACTCAGATCTTCACCAAACTTTGCAGGGACACATTGGATGTCAAGACACGTGGAAAAAACGTCCAAAACAAGAGATTGGAGACATCAAGATTTTGGACGAATTTTTGAGGAATTTTCAAATTTTCAGAAATGAGGTTCCAGATAAGGTCAAAAACTACATACTCAGATCTTCACCAAACTTTGCAGGGATACATTGGATGTCAAGACACGTGGGGAAAACATACAAACCAAGAGATTGGAGACATCAAGATTTTGGAAGAATTTTTTAAGAATTTTCAAATTTTCAGATAGGAGGTTCCATATAAGGTCAAAAACTACATACTCAGATCTTCACCAAACTTTGCAGGGATACATTGGATGTCAAGACACGTGTAAAAAACATACAAAACATAGGATTGGGGACATCAAGATTTTGGTCAAATTTTTTAAGAATTTTCAAATTTTCAGATAGGAGGTTCCATATAAGGTCAAAAACTACATACTCAGATCTTCACCAAACATTGCAGGGATACATTGGATGTCAAGACACGTGGAAAAACGTACAAAACAAGAGATTGGAGACATCAAGATTTCGGACGAATTTTTTAAGAATTTTCAAATTTTCAGATAGGAGGTTCCAGATAAGGTCAAAAACTACATACTCAGATCTTCACCAAACTTTGCAGGGATACATTGGATGTCAAGACACGTGGGAAAAACATACAAAACATAGGATTGGGGACATCAAGATTTTGGTCAAATTTTTTAAGAATTTTCAAATTTTCAGATAGGAGGTTCCATATAAGGTCAAAAACTACAAACTCAGATCTTCACCAAACATTGCAGGGATACATTGGATGTCAAGACACGTGGAAAAAACGTACAAAACAAGCGATTGGAGACATCAAGATTTTGGTCGAATTTTTTAAGAATTTTCAAATTTTCAGATGGGAGGTTCCAGATAAGGTCAAAAACGACATACTCAGATCTTCACCAAACTTTGCATGGATACATTGGATATCAAGACACGTGGAAAAAACGTACAAAACATAGAATTGGGGACATCAAGATTTTGGTCGAATTTTTTAAGAATTTTCAAATTTTCAGATAGGAGGTTCCATATAAGGTCAAAAACTACATACTCAGATCTTCACCAAACTTTGCATGGATACATTGGATGTCAAGACACGTGGAAAAAACGTACAAAACAAGAGATTGGAGACATCAAGATTTTGGACGAATTTTTTAAGAATTTTCAAATTTTCAGATAGGAGGTTCCAGATAAGGTCAAAAACTACATACTCAGATCTTCACCAAACTTTGCAGGGATACATTGGATGTCAAGACACGTGGAAAAAACGTACAAAACAAGAGATTGGGGTCATCAAGATTTTGGACGGATTTTTTAGGAATTTTCAAATTTTCAGATGGGAGGTTCCAGATAAGGTCAAAAACTACATACTCAGATCTTCACCAAACTTTACAGGGATACATTGGATGTCAAGACACGTGGAAAAACGTACAAAACAAGAGATTAGAGACGTCAAGATTTTGGACGAATTTTTTAAGAATTTTCAAATTTCCAGAAAGGATGTTCCAGATAAGGTCAAAAACTACATACTCAGATCTTCACCAAACTTTGCAGGGATACATTGGATGTCAAGACACGTGGAAAAAACGTACAAAACAAGAGATTGGGGTCATCAAGATTTTGGACGGATTTTTTAGGAATTTTCAAATTCTCAGATGGGAGGTTCCAGATAAGGTCAAAAACTACATACTCAGATCTTCACCAAACTTTGCAGGGATACATTGGATGTCAAGACACGTGGAAAAAACGTACAAAACAAGAGATTGGAGACATCAAGATTTTGAACGAATTTTTTAAGAATTTTCAAATTTTCAGATAGGAGGTTCCATATAAGGTCAAAAACTACACTCAGATTTTCACCAAACTTTGCATGGATACATTGGATGTCAAGACACGTGGAAAAAACATACAAAACATAGGATTGGGGACATCAAGATTTTGGTCAAATTTTTTAAGAATTTTCAAATTTTCAGATAGGAGGTTCCATATAAGGTCAAAAACTACATACTCAGATCTTCACCAAACATTGCAGGGATACATTGGATGTCAAGACACGTGGAAAAAACGTACAAAACAAGCGATTGGAGACATCAAGATTTTCGACGAATTTTTTAAGAATTTTCAAATTTTCAGATGGGAGGTTCCAGATAAGGTCAAAAACGACATACTCAGATCTTCACCAAACTTTGCATGGATACATTAGATGTCAAGACACGTGGAAAAAACATACAAAACATAGAATTGGGGACATCAAGATTTTGGTCGAATTTTTTAAGAATTTTCAAATTTTCAGATAGGAGGTTCCATATAAGGTCAAAAACTACATACTCAGATCTTCACCAAACTTTGCATGGATACATTGGATGTCAAGACACGTAAAAAAAACGTACAAAACAAGAGATTGGAGACATCAAGATTTTGGACGAATTTTTGAGGAATTTTCAAATTTTCAGAAATGAGGTTCCAGATAAGGTCAAAAACTACATACTCAGATTTTCACCAAACTTTGCAGGGATACATTGGATGTCAAGACACGTGGGGAAAACATACAAACCAAGAGATTGGAGACATCAAGATTTTGGACGAATTTTTTAAGAATTTTCAAATTTTCAGATAGGAGGTTCCAGATAAGGTCAAAAACTACATACTCAGATCTTCACCAAACTTTGCAGGGATACATTGGATGTCAAGACACGTTTGAAAAAACGTACAAAACAAGAGATTGGGGTCATCAAGATTTTGGACGGATTTTTTAGGAATTTTCAAATTTTCAGAAATGCGGTTCCAGATAAGGTCAAAAACTACATACTCAGATCTTCACCAAACTTTGCAGGGATACATTGGATGTCAAGACACGTGGAAAAAACGTACAAAACAAGAGATTGGAGACATCAAGATTTTGGACGAATTTTTTAAGAATTTTCAAATTTTCAGAAATGCGGTTCCAGATAAGGTCAAAAACTCAGATCTTCACCAAACTTTGCAGGGATACATTGGATGTCAAGTGACGTGGAAAAAACGTACAAAACAAGAGATTGGAGACATCAAGATTTTGGAAGAATTTTTTAAGAATTTTCAAATTTTCAGATGGGAGGTTCCATATAAGGTCAAAAACTACATACTCAGATCTTCACCAAACTTTGCAGGAATACATTGGATGTTAAGACACGTGGATAAAACGTACAAAACAAGAGATTGGAGACATCAAGATTTTGGACGAATTTTTTAAGAATTTTCAAATTTTCAGAAATGCGGTTCCAGATAAGGTCAAAAACTACATACTCAGATCTTCACCAAACTTTGCAGGGATACATTGGATGTCAAGACACGTGGAAAAATCGTACAAAACAAGGGATTGTGGTCATCAAGATTTTGGACGGATTTTTTAGGAATTTTCAAATTTTCAGATGGGAGGTTCCAGATAAGGTCAAAAACGACATACTCAGATCTTCACCAAACTTTGCAGGAATACATTGGATGTCAAGACACGTGGAAAAAACATACAAAACATAGGATTGGGGACATCAAGATTTTGGTCAAATTTTTTAAGAATTTTCAAATTTTCAGATAGGAGGTTCCATATAAGGTCAAAAACTACATACTCAGATCTTCACCAAACATTGCAGGGATACATTGGATGTCAAGACACGTGGAAAAAACGTACAAAACAAGAGATTGGAGACATCAAGATTTTGGACGAATTTTTGAAGAATTTTCAAATTTTCAGATAGGAGGTTTAAGGTCAAAAACTACATACTCAGATCTTCACCAAACGTTGCAGGGATACTTTGCATGTCAAGACACGTGGAAAAAACGTACAAAACAAGAGATTGGAGACATCAAGATTTTCGTCGAATTTTTTAAGAATTTTCAGATGGGAGGTTCCAGATAAGGTTCAAAACGACATACTCAGATCTTCACCAAACTTTGCATGGATACATTGGATGTCAAGACACGTGGAAAAAACGTACAAAACAAGAAATTGGAGACATCAAGATTTTATCGAATTTTTTAAGAATTTTCAAATTTTCAGAAAGGAGGTTCCGTATAAGGTCAAAAACTACATACTCAGATCTTCACCAAACTTTGCAGGGATACATTGGATGTCAAGACACGTGGAAAAAACGTACAAAACAAGAGATTGGGGTCATCAAGATTTTGGACGGATTTTTTAGGAATTTTCAAATTTTCAGATGGGAGGTTCCAGATAAGGTCAAAAACTACATACTCAGATCTTCACCAAACTTTGCAGTGATACATTGGATGTCAAGACACGTGGAAAAAAAGTACAAAACAAGAGATTGGAGACATCAAGATTTTGAACGAATTTTTTAAGAATTTTCAAATTTTCAGATAGGAGGTTCCATATAAGGTCAAAAACTACATACTCAGATCTTCACCAAACTTTGCATGGATACATTGGATGTCAAGACACGTGGAAAAAACATACAAAACATAGGATTGGGGACATCAAGATTTTGGTCAAATTTTTTAAGAATTTTCAAATTTTCAGATAGGAGGTTCCATATAAGGTCAAAAACTACATACTCAGATCTTCACCAAACTTAGCAGGGATACATTGGATGTCAAGACACGTGGAAAAAACATACAAGACATAGGATTGGGGACATCAAGATTTTGGTCAAATTTTTTAAGAATTTTCAAATTTTCAGATATGAGGTTCCATATAAGGTCAAAAACTACATACTCAGATCTTCACCAAACATTGCAGGAATACAATGGATGTCAAGACACGTGGAAAAAATGTACAAAACAAGAGATTGGAGACATCAAGATTTTCGACGGATTTTTTAAGAATTTTCAAATTTTCAGATGGGAGGTTCCAGATAAGGTCAAAAACGACATACTCAGATCTTCACCAAACTCTGCATGGATACATTGGATGTCAAGACACGTGGAAAAAACATACAAAACATAGGATTGGGGACATCAAGATTTTGGTCAAATTTTTTAAGAATTTTCAAATTTTCAGATAGGAGGTTCCATATAAGGTCAAAAACTACATACTCAGATCTTCACCAAACATTGCAGGGATACATTGGATGTCAAGACACGTGGAAAAAACGTAAAAAACAAGCGATTGGAGACATCAAGATTTTCGACGAATTTTTTAAGAATTTTCAAATTTTCAGATGGGAGGTTCCAGATAAGGTCAAAAACGACATACTCAGATCTTCACCAAACTTTGCATGGATACATTGGATGTCAAGACACGTGGAAAAAACATACAAAACATAGAATTGGGGACATCAAGATTTTGGTCGAATTTTTTAAGAATTTTCAAATTTTCAGATAGGAGGTTCCATATAAAGTCAAAAACTACATACTCAGATCTTCACCAAACTTTGCAGGGATACATTGGATGTCAAGACACGTTTGAAAAAACGTACAAAACAAGAGATTGGTGTCATCAAGATTTTGGACGGATTTTTTAGGAATTTTCAAATTTTCAGAAATGCGGTTCCAGATAAGGTCAAAAACTACATACTCAGATCTTCACCAAACTTTGCAGGGATACATTGGATGTCAAGACACGTGGAAGAAACGTACAAAACAAGAGATTTGAGACATCAAGATTTTGGACGAATTTTTTAAGAATTTTCAAATTTTCAGAAATGCGGTTCCAGATAAGGTCAAAAACTACATACTCAGATCTTCACCAAACTTTGCAGGGATACATTGGATGTCAAGTGACGTGGAAAAAACGTACAAAACAAGAGATTGGAGACATCAAGATTTTGGAAGAATTTTTTAAGAATTTTCAAATTTTCAGATGGGAGGTTCCATATAAGGTCAAAAACTACATACTCAGATCTTCACCAAACTTTGCAGGGATACATTGGATGTAAAGACACGTGGAAAAAACATACAAGACCTAGGTTTGGGGACATCAAGATTTTGGTCAAATTTTTTAAGAATTTTCAAATTTTCAGGTTCCATATAAGGTCAAAAACTACATACTCAGATCTTCACCAAACTTTGCAGGAATACATTGGATGTTAAGACACGTGGAAAAAACGTACAAAACAAGAGATTGGAGACATCAAGATTTTGGACGAATTTTTTAAGAATTTTCAAATTTTCAGAAATGCGGTTCCAGATAAGGTCAAAAACTACATACTCAGATCTTCACCAAACTTTGCAGGGATACATTGGATGTCAAGACACGTGGAAAAAACGTACAAAACAAGGGATTGTGGTCATCAAGATTTTGGACGGATTTTTTAGGAATTTTCAAATTTTCAGATGGGAGGTTCCAGATAAGGTCAAAAACTACATACTCAGATCTTCACCAAACTTTGCAGGGATACATTGGATGTCAAGACACGTGGAAAAAACGTACAAAACAAGAGATTGGGGTCATCAAGATTTTGGACGGAATTTTTAAGAATTTTCAAATTTTCAGATGGGAGGTTCCAGATAAGGTCAAAAACGACATACTCAGATCTTCACCAAACTTTGCAGGAATACATTGGATGTCAAGACACGTGGAAAAACATACAAAACATAAGATTCGGGACATCAAGATTTTGGTCGAATTTTTTAAGAATTTTCAAATTTTCAGATAGGAGGTTCCATATAAGGTAAAAAACTACATACTCAGATATTCACCGAACTTTGCAGGGATACATTGGATGTCAAGACACGTGGAAAAAACATACAAAACATAGGATTGGGGACATCAAGATTTTGGTCAAATTTTTTAAGAATTTTCAAATTTTCAGATAGGAGGTTCCATATAAGGTCAAAAACTACATACTCAGATCTTCACCAAACATTGCAGGGATACATTGGATGTCAAGACACGTGGAAAAAACGTACAAAACAAGAGATTGGAGACATCAAGATTTTGGACGAATTTTTGAAGAATTTTCAAATTTTCAGATGGGAGGTTCCAGATAAGGTTCAAAACGACATACTCAGATCTTCACCAAACTTTGCATGGATACATTGGATGTCAAGACACGTGGAAAAAACGTACAAAACAAGAAATTGGAGACATCAAGATTTTGGACGAATTTTTTAAGAATTTTCAAATTTTCAGAAAGGAGGTTCCGTATAAGGTCAAAAACTACATACTCAGATCTTCACCAAACTTTGCAGGGATACATTGGATGTCAAGACACGTGGAAAAAACGAACAAAACAAGAGATTGGGGTCATCAAGATTTTGGACGGATTTTTTAGGAATTTTCAAATTTTCAGAAAGGAGGTTCCGTATAAGGTCAAAAACTACATACTCAGATCTTCACCAAACTTTGCAGGGATACATTGGATGTCAAGACACGTGGAAAAAACATACAAAACATAGGATTGGGGACATCAAGATTTTGGTCGAATTTTTTAAGAATTTTCAAATTTTCAGATAGGAGGTTCCATATAAGGTCAAAAACTACATATTCAGATCTTCACCAAACTTAGCAGGGATACATTGGATGTCAAGACACGTGGAAAAAACATACAAGACATAGGATTGGGGACATCAAGATTTTGGTCAAATTTTTTAAGAATTTTCAAATTTTCAGATAGGAGGTTCCATATTAGGTCAAAAACTACATACTCAGATCTTCACCAAACATTGCAGGAATACAATGGATGTCAAGACACGTGGAAAAAATGTACAAAACAAGAGATTGGAGACATCAAGATTTTCGACGGATTTTTTAAGAATTTTCAAATTTTCAGATGGGAGGTTCCAGATAAGGTCAAAAACTACATACTCAGATCTTCACCAAACTTTGCAGGGACACATTGGATGTCAAGACACGTGGAAAAAACGTACAAAACAAGAGATTGGAGACATCAAGATTTTGGACGAATTTTTGAGGAATTTTCAAATTTTCAGAAATGAGGTTCCAGATAAGGTCAAAAACTACATACTCAGATCTTCACCAAACTTTGCAGGGATACATTGGATGTCAAGACACGTGGGGAAAACATACAAACCAAGAGATTGGAGACATCAAGATTTTGGACGAATTTTTTAAGAATTTTCAAATTTTCAGATAGGAGGTTCCATATAAGGTCAAAAACTACATACTCAGATCTTCACCAAACTTTGCAGGGATACATTGGATGTCAAGACACGTGGAAAAAACGTACAAAACAAGAGATTGGAGACATCAAGATTTTGGACGAATTTTTTAAGAGTTTTCAAATTTTCAGATCGGAGGTTCCATATAAGGTCAAAAACTACATACTCAGATCTTCACCAAACTTTGCAGGGATACATTGGATGTAAAGACACGTGTAAAAAACATACAAAACATAGGATTGGGGACATCAAGATTTTGGTCAAATTTTTTAAGAATTTTCAAATTTTCAGATAGGAGGTTCCATATAAGGTCAAAAACTACATACTCAGATCTTCACCAAACATTGCAGGGATACATTGGATGTCAAGACACGTGGAAAAACGTACAAAACAAGAGATTGGAGACATCAAGATTTCGGACGAATTTTTTAAGAATTTTCAAATTTTCAGATAGGAGGTTCCAGATAAGGTCAAAAACTACATACTCAGATCTTCACCAAACTTTGCAGGGATACATTGGATGTCAAGACACGTGGGAAAAACATACAAAACATAGGATTGGGGACATCAAGATTTTGGTCAAATTTTTTAAGAATTTTCAAATTTTCAGATGGGAGGTTCCAGATAAGGTCAAAAACGACATACGCAGATCTTCACCAAACTTTGGAGGGATACATTGGATGTCAAGACACGTGGAAAAAACGTACAAAACAAGAGATTGGGGTCATCAAGATTTTGGACGGATTTTTTAGGAATTCTCAAATTTTCAGAAATGCGGTTCCAGATAAGGTCAAAAACTACATACTCAGATCTTCACCAAACTTTGCAGGGATACATTGGATGTCAAGACACGTGGAATAAACGTACAAAACAAGCGATTGGAGACATCAAGATTTTGGACGAATTTTTTAAGAATTTTCAAATTTTCAGAAATGCGGTTCCAGATAAGGTCAAAAACTACATACTCAGATCTTCACCAAACTTTGCAGGGATACATTGGATGTCAAGTGACTTTAAAAAAACGTACAAAACAAGAGATTGGAGACATCAAGATTTTGGAAGAATTTTTTAAGAATTTTCAAATTTTCAGAAATGCGGTTCCAGATAAGGTCAAAAACTATATACTCAGATCTTCAACAAACTTTGCAGGGATACATTGGATGTCAAGACACGTGGAAAAAACGTACAAAACAAGAGATTGGAGACATCAAGATTTTGGACGAATTTTTTAAGAATATTCAAATTTTCAGAAATGCGGTTCCAGATAAGGTCAAAAACTACATACTCAGATCTTCACCAAACTTTGCATGGATACATTGGATGTCAAGACACGTGGAAAAAACGTACAAAACAAGAGATTGGAGACATCAAGATTTTGGACGAATTTTTTAAGAATTTTCAAATTTTCAGATAGGAGGTTCCAGATAAGGTCAAAAACTACATACTCAGATCTTCACCAAACTTTGCAGGGATACATTGGATGTCAAGACACGTGGAAAAAACGTACAAAACAAGAGATTGGGGTCATCAAGATTTTGGACGGATTTTTTAGGAATTTTCAAATTTTCAGATGGGAGGTTCCAGATAAGGTCAAAAACTACATACTCAGATCTTCACCAAACTTTGCATGGATACATTGGATGTCAAGACACGTGGAAAAAACGTACAAAACATGAGATTGGAGACATCAAGATTTTGGACGAATTTTTTAAGAATTTTCAAATTTTCAGATAGGAGGTTCCAGATAAGGTCAAAAACTACATACTCAGATCTTCACCAAACTTTGCAGGGATACATTGGATGTCAAGACACGTGGAAAAAACGTACAAAACAAGAGATTGGGGTCATCAAGATTTTGGACGGATTTTTTAGGAATTTTCAAATTTTCAGATGGGAGGTTCCAGATAAGGTCAAAAACTACATACTCAGATCTTCACCAAACTTTACAGGGATACATTGGATGTCAAGACACGTGGAAAAACGTACAAAACAAGAGATTGGAGACGTCAAGATTTTGGACGAATTTTTTAAGAATTTTCAAATTTCCAGAAAGGATGTTCCAGATAAGGTCAAAAACTACATACTCAGATCTTCACCAAACTTTGCAGGGATACATTGGATGTCAAGACACGTGGAAAAAACGTACAAAACAAGAGATTGGGGTCATCAAGATTTTGGACGGATTTTTTAGGAATTTTCAAATTCTCAGATGGGAGGTTCCAGATAAGGTCAAAAACTACATACTCAGATCTTCACCAAACTTTGCAGTGAAACATTGGATGTCAAGACACGTGGAAAAAACGTACAAAACAAGAGATTGGAGACATCAAGATTTTGAACGAATTTTTTAAGAATTTTCAAATTTTCAGATAGGAGGTTCCATATAAGGTCAAAAACTACACTCAGATTTTCACCAAACTTTGCATGGATACATTGGATGTCAAGACACGTGGAAAAAACATACAAAACATAGGATTGGGGACATCAAGATTTTGGTCAAATTTTTTAAGAATTTTCAAATTTTCAGATAGGAGGTTCCATATAAGGTCAAAAACTACATACTCAGATCTTCACCAAACATTGCAGGGATACATTGGATGTCAAGACACGTGGAAAAAACGTACAAAACAAGCGATTGGAGACATCAAGATTTTCGACGAATTTTTTAAGAATTTTCAAATTTTCAGATGGGAGGTTCCAGATAAGGTCAAAAACGACATACTCAGATCTTCACCAAACTTTGCATGGATACATTAGATGTCAAGACACGTGGAAAAAACATACAAAACATAGAATTGGGGACATCAAGATTTTGGTCGAATTTTTTAAGAATTTTCAAATTTTCAGATAGGAGGTTCCATATAAGGTCAAAAACTACATACTCAGATCTTCACCAAACTTTGCATGGATACATTGGATGTCAAGACACGTAAAAAAAACGTACAAATCAAGAGATTGGAGACATCAAGATTTTGGACGAATTTTTGAGGAATTTTCAAATTTTCAGAAATGAGGTTCCAGATAAGGTCAAAAACTACATACTCAGATTTTCACCAAACTTTGCAGGGATACATTGGATGTCAAGACACGTGGGGAAAACATACAAACCAAGAGATTGGAGACATCAAGATTTTGGACGAATTTTTTAAGAATTTTCAAATTTTCAGATAGGAGGTTCCAGATAAGGTCAAAAACTACATACTCAGATCTTCACCAAACTTTGCAGGGATACATTGGATGTCAAGACACGTTTGAAAAAACGTACAAAACAAGAGATTGGGGTCATCAAGATTTTGGACGGATTTTTTAGGAATTTTCAAATTTTCAGAAATGCGGTTCCAGATAAGGTCAAAAACTACATACTCAGATCTTCACCAAACTTTGCAGGGATACATTGGATGTCAAGACACGTGGAAAAAACGTACAAAACAAGAGATTGGAGACATCAAGATTTTGGACGAATTTTTTAAGAATTTTCAAATTTTCAGAAATGCGGTTCCAGATAAGGTCAAAAACTCAGATCTTCACCAAACTTTGCAGGGATACATTGGATGTCAAGTGACGTGGAAAAAACGTACAAAACAAGAGATTGGAGACATCAAGATTTTGGAAGAATTTTTTAAGAATTTTCAAATTTTCAGATGGGAGGTTCCATATAAGGTCAAAAACTACATACTCAGATCTTCACCAAACTTTGCAGGAATACATTGGATGTTAAGACACGTGGAAAAAACGTACAAAACAAGAGATTGGAGACATCAAGATTTTGGACGAATTTTTTAAGAATTTTCAAATTTTCAGAAATGCGGTTCCAGATAAGGTCAAAAACTACATACTCAGATCTTCACCAAACTTTGCAGGGATACATTGGATGTCAAGACACGTGGAAAAATCGTACAAAACAAGGGATTGTGGTCATCAAGATTTTGGACGGATTTTTTAGGAATTTTCAAATTTTCAGATGGGAGGTTCCAGATAAGGTCAAAAACGACATACTCAGATCTTCACCAAACTTTGCAGGAATACATTGGATGTCAAGACACGTGGAAAAAACATACAAAACATAGGATTGGGGACATCAAGATTTTGGTCAAATTTTTTAAGAATTTTCAAATTTTCAGATAGGAGGTTCCATATAAGGTCAAAAACTACATACTCAGATCTTCACCAAACATTGCAGGGATACATTGGATGTCAAGACACGTGGAAAAAACGTACAAAACAAGAGATTGGAGACATCAAGATTTTGGACGAATTTTTGAAGAATTTTCAAATTTTCAGATAGGAGGTTTAAGGTCAAAAACTACATACTCAGATCTTCACCAAACGTTGCAGGGATACTTTGCATGTCAAGACACGTGGAAAAAACGTACAAAACAAGAGATTGGAGACATCAAGATTTTCGTCGAATTTTTTAAGAATTTTCAGATGGGAGGTTCCAGATAAGGTTCAAAACGACATACTCAGATCTTCACCAAACTTTGCATGGATACATTGGATGTCAAGACACGTGGAAAAAACGTACAAAACAAGAAATTGGAGACATCAAGATTTTATCGAATTTTTTAAGAATTTTCAAATTTTCAGAAAGGAGGTTCCGTATAAGGTCAAAAACTACATACTCAGATCTTCACCAAACTTTGCAGGGATACATTGGATGTCAAGACACGTGGAAAAAACGTACAAAACAAGAGATTGGGGTCATCAAGATTTTGGACGGATTTTTTAGGAATTTTCAAATTTTCAGATGGGAGGTTCCAGATAAGGTCAAAAACTACATACTCAGATCTTCACCAAACTTTGCAGTGATACATTGGATGTCAAGACACGTGGAAAAAACGTACAAAACAAGAGATTGGAGACATCAAGATTTTGAACGAATTTTTTAAGAATTTTCAAATTTTCAGATAGGAGGTTCCATATAAGGTCAAAAACTACATACTCAGATCTTCACCAAACTTTGCATGGATACATTGGATGTCAAGACACGTGGAAAAAACATACAAAACATAGGATTGGGGACATCAAGATTTTGGTCGAATTTTTTAAGAATTTTCAAATTTTCAGATAGGAGGTTCCATATAAGGTCAAAAACTACATACTCAGATCTTCACCAAACTTAGCAGGGATACATTGGATGTCAAGACACGTGGAAAAAACATACAAGACATAGGATTGGGGATATCAAGATTTTGGTCAAATTTTTTAAGAATTTTCAAATTTTCAGATATGAGGTTCCATATAAGGTCAAAAACTACATACTCAGATCTTCACCAAACATTGCAGGAATACAATGGATGTCAAGACACGTGGAAAAAATGTACAAAACAAGAGATTGGAGACATCAAGATTTTCGACGGATTTTTTAAGAATTTTCAAATTTTCAGATGGGAGGTTCCAGATAAGGTCAAAAACGACATACTCAGATCTTCACCAAACTCTGCATGGATACATTGGATGTCAAGACACGTGGAAAAAACATACAAAACATAGGATTGGGGACATCAAGATTTTGGTCAAATTTTTTAAGAATTTTCAAATTTTCAGATAGGAGGTTCCATATAAGGTCAAAAACTACATACTCAGATCTTCACCAAACATTGCAGGGATACATTGGATGTCAAGACACGTGGAAAAAACGTAAAAAACAAGCGATTGGAGACATCAAGATTTTCGACGAATTTTTTAAGAATTTTCAAATTTTCAGATGGGAGGTTCCAGATAAGGTCAAAAACGACATACTCAGATCTTCACCAAACTTTGCATGGATACATTGGATGTCAAGACACGTGGAAAAAACATACAAAACATAGAATTGGGGACATCAAGATTTTGGTCGAATTTTTTAAGAATTTTCAAATTTTCAGATAGGAGGTTCCATATAAAGTCAAAAACTACATACTCAGATCTTCACCAAACTTTGCAGGGATACATTGGATGTCAAGACACGTTTGAAAAAACGTACAAAACAAGAGATTGGTGTCATCAAGATTTTGGACGGATTTTTTAGGAATTTTCAAATTTTCAGAAATGCGGTTCCAGATAAGGTCAAAAACTACATACTCAGATCTTCACCAAACTTTGCAGGGATACATTGGATGTCAAGACACGTGGAAAAAACGTACAAAACAAGAGATTTGAGACATCAAGATTTTGGACGAATTTTTTAAGAATTTTCAAATTTTCAGAAATGCGGTTCCAGATAAGGTCAAAAACTACATACTCAGATCTTCACCAAACTTTGCAGGGATACATTGGATGTCAAGTGACGTGGAAAAAACGTACAAAACAAGAGATTGGAGACATCAAGGTTTTGGAAGAATTTTTTAAGAATTTTCAAATTTTCAGATGGGAGGTTCCATATAAGGTCAAAAACTACATACTCAGATCTTCACCAAACTTTGCAGGGATACATTGGATGTAAAGACACGTGGAAAAAACATACAAGACCTAGGTTTGGGGACATCAAGATTTTGGTCAAATTTTTTAAGAATTTTCAAATTTTCAGGTTCCATATAAGGTCAAAAACTACATACTCAGATCTTCACCAAACTTTGCAGGAATACATTGGATGTTAAGACACGTGGAAAAAACGTACAAAACAAGAGATTGGAGACATCAAGATTTTGGACGAATTTTTTAAGAATTTTCAAATTTTCAGAAATGCGGTTCCAGATAAGGTCAAAAACTACATACTCAGATCTTCACCAAACTTTGCAGGGATACATTGGATGTCAAGACACGTGGAAAAAACGTACAAAACAAGGGATTGTGGTCATCAAGATTTTGGACGGATTTTTTAGGAATTTTCAAATTTTCAGATGGGAGGTTCCAGATAAGGTCAAAAACTACATACTCAGATCTTCACCAAACTTTGCAGGGATACATTGGATGTCAAGACACGTGGAAAAAACGTACAAAACAAGAGATTGGGGTCATCAAGATTTTGGACGGAATTTTTAAGAATTTTCAAATTTTCAGATGGGAGGTTCCAGATAAGGTCAAAAACGACATACTCAGATCTTCACCAAACTTTGCAGGAATACATTGGATGTCAAGACACGTGGAAAAACATACAAAACATAAGATTCGGGACATCAAGATTTTGGTCGAATTTTTTAAGAATTTTCAAATTTTCAGATAGGAGGTTCCATATAAGGTAAAAAACTACATACTCAGATATTCACCGAACTTTGCAGGGATACATTGGATGTCAAGACACGTGGAAAAAACATACAAAACATAGGATTGGGGACATCAAGATTTTGGTCAAATTATTTAAGAATTTTCAAATTTTCAGATAGGAGGTTCCATATAAGGTCAAAAACTACATACTCAGATCTTCACCAAACATTGCAGGGATACATTGGATGTCAAGACACGTGGAAAAAACGTACAAAACAAGAGATTGGAGACATCAAGATTTTGGACGAATTTTTGAAGAATTTTCAAATTTTCAGATAGGAGGTTTAAGGTCAAAAACTACATACTCAGATCTTCACCAAACGTTGCAGGGATACTTTGCATGTCAAGACACGTGGAAAAAACGTACAAAACAAGAGATTGGAGACATCAAGATTTTCGTCGAATTTTTTAAGAATTTTCAAATTTTCAGATGGGAGGTTCCAGATAAGGTTCAAAACGACATACTCAGATCTTCACCAAACTTTGCATGGATACATTGGATGTCAAGACACGTGGAAAAAACGTACAAAACAAGAAATTGGAGACATCAAGATTTTGGACGAATTTTTTAAGAATTTTCAAATTTTCAGAAAGGAGGTTCCGTATAAGGTCAAAAACTACATACTCAGATCTTCACCAAACTTTGCAGGGATACATTGGATGTCAAGACACGTGGAAAAAACGTACAAAACAAGAGATTGGGGTCATCAAGATTTTGGACGGATTTTTTAGGAATTTTCAAATTTTCAGAAAGGAGGTTCCGTATAAGGTCAAAAACTACATACTCAGATCTTCACCAAACTTTGCAGGGATACATTGGATGTCAAGACACGTGGAAAAAACATACAAAACATAGGATTGGGGACATCAAGATTTTGGTCGAATTTTTTAAGAATTTTCAAATTTTCAGATAGGAGGTTCCATATAAGGTCAAAAACTACATATTCAGATCTTCACCAAACTTAGCAGGGATACATTGGATGTCAAGACACGTGGAAAAAACATACAAGACATAGGATTGGGGACATCAAGATTTTGGTCAAATTTTTTAAGAATTTTCAAATTTTCAGATAGGAGGTTCCATATTAGGTCAAAAACTACATACTCAGATCTTCACCAAACATTGCAGGAATACAATGGATGTCAAGACACGTGGAAAAAATGTACAAAACAAGAGATTGGAGACATCAAGATTTTCGACGGATTTTTTAAGAATTTTCAAATTTTCAGATGGGAGGTTCCAGATAAGGTCAAAAACTACATACTCAGATCTTCACCAAACTTTGCAGGGACACATTGGATGTCAAGACACGTGGAAAAAACGTACAAAACAAGAGATTGGAGACATCAAGATTTTGGACGAATTTTTGAGGAATTTTCAAATTTTCAGAAATGAGGTTCCAGATAAGGTCAAAAACTACATACTCAGATCTTCACCAAACTTTGCAGGGATACATTGGATGTCAAGACACTTGGGGAAAACATAGAAACCAAGAGATTGGAGACATCAAGATTTTGGACGAATTTTTTAAGAATTTTCAAATTTTCAGATAGGAGGTTCCATATAAGGTCAAAAACTACATACTCAGATCTTCACCAAACTTTGCAGGGATACATTGGATGTCAAGACACGTGGAAAAAACGTACAAAACAAGAGATTGGAGACATCAAGATTTTGGACGAATTTTTTAAGAATTTTCAAATTTTCAGATCGGAGGTTCCATATAAGGTCAAAAACTACATACTCAGATCTTCACCAAACTTTGCAGGGATACATTGGATGTAAAGACACGTGTAAAAAACATACAAAACATAGGATTGGGGACATCAAGATTTTGGTCAAATTTTTTAAGAATTTTCAAATTTTCAGATAGGAGGTTCCATATAAGGTCAAAAACTACATACTCAGATCTTCACCAAACATTGCAGGGATACATTGGATGTCAAGACACGTGGAAAAACGTACAAAACAAGAGATTGGAGACATCAAGATTTCGGACGAATTTTTTAAGAATTTTCAAATTTTCAGATAGGAGGTTCCAGATAAGGTCAAAAACTACATACTCAGATCTTCACCAAACTTTGCAGGGATACATTGGATGTCAAGACACGTGGGAAAAACATACAAAACATAGGATTGGGGACATCAAGATTTTGGTCAAATTTTTTAAGAATTTTCAAATTTTCAGATAGGAGGTTCCATATAAGGTCAAAAACTACATACTCAGATCTTCACCAAACATTGCAGGAATACATTGGATGTCAAGACACGTGGAAAAAACCTACAAAACAAGCGATTGGAGACATCAAGATTTTCGACGAATTTTTTAAGAATTTTCAAATTTTCAGATGGGAGGTTCCAGATAAGGTCAAAAACGACATACTCAGATCTTCACCAAACTTTGCATGGATACATTGGATGTCAAGACACGTGGAAAAAACGTACAAAAGATAGAATTGGGGACATCAAGATTTTGGTCGAATTTTTTAAGAATTTTCAAATTTTCAGATAGGAGGTTCCATATAAGCTCAAAAACTACATACTCAGATCTTCACCAAACTTTGCATGGATACAGTGGATGTCAAGACACGTGGAAAAAACGTACAAAACAAGAGATTGGAGACATCAAGATTTTGGACGAATTTTTTAAGAATTTTCAAATTTTCAGATAGGAGGTTCCAGATAAGGTCAGAAACTACATACTCAGATCTTCACCAAACATTGCAGGGATACATTGGATGTCAAGACACGTGGAAAAAACGTACAAAACAAGCGATTGGAGACATCAAGATTTTCGACGAATTTTTTAAGAATTTTCAAATTTTCAGATGGGAGGTTCCAGATAAGGTCAAAACGACATACGCAGATCTTCACCAAACTTTGCAGGGATACATTGGATGTCAAGACACGTGGAAAAAACGTACAAAACAAGAGATTGGGGTCATCAAGATTTTGGACGGATTTTTTAGGAATTCTCAAATTTTCAGAAATGCGGTTCCAGATAAGGTCAAAAACTACATACTCAGATCTTCACCAAACTTTGCAGGGATACATTGGATGTCAAGACACGTGGAATAAACGTACAAAACAAGCGATTGGAGACATCAAGATTTTGGACGAATTTTTTAAGAATTTTCAAATTTTCAGAAATGCGGTTCCAGATAAGGTCAAAAACTACATACTCAGATCTTCACCAAACTTTGCAGGGATACATTGGATGTCAAGTGACTTTAAAAAAACGTACAAAACAAGAGATTGGAGACATCAAGATTTTGGAAGAATTTTTTAAGAATTTTCAAATTTTCAGATAGGAGGTTCCATATAAGCTCAAAAACTACATACTCAGATCTTCACCAAACTTTGCATGGATACAGTGGATGTCAAGACACGTGGAAAAAACGTACAAAACAAGAGATTGGAGACATCAAGATTTTGGACGAATTTTTTAAGAATTTTCAAATTTTCAGATAGGAGGTTCCAGATAAGGTCAGAAACTACATACTCAGATCTTCACCAAACATTGCAGGGATACATTGGATGTCAAGACACGTGGAAAAAACGTACAAAACAAGCGATTGGAGACATCAAGATTTTCGACGAATTTTTTAGGAATTCTCAAATTTTCAGAAATGCGGTTCCAGATAAGGTCAAAAACTACATACTCAGATCTTCACCAAACTTTGCAGGGATACATTGGATGTCAAGACACGTGGAATAAACGTACAAAACAAGCGATTGGAGACATCAAGATTTTGGACGAATTTTTTAAGAATTTTCAAATTTTCAGAAATGCGGTTCCAGATAAGGTCAAAAACTACATACTCAGATCTTCACCAAACTTTGCAGGGATACATTGGATGTCAAGTGACTTTAAAAAAACGTACAAAACAAGAGATTGGAGACATCAAGATTTTGGAAGAATTTTTTAAGAATTTTCAAATTTTCAGAAATGCGGTTCCAGATAAGGTCAAAAACTATATACTCAGATCTTCAACAAACTTTGCAGGGATACATTGGATGTCAAGACACGTGGAAAAAACGTACAAAACAAGAGATTGGAGACATCAAGATTTTGGACGAATTTTTTAAGAATTTTCAAATTTTCAGATAGGAGGTTCCAGATAAGGTCAAAAACTACATACTCAGATCTTCACCAAACTTTGCAGGGATACATTGGATGTCAAGACACGTGGAAAAAACGTACAAAACAAGAGATTGGAGACATCAAGATTTTGGAAGAATTTTTTAAGAATTTTCAAATTTTCAGAAAGGATGTTCCAGATAAGGTCAAAAACGACATACTCAGATCTTCACCAAACTTTGCAGGGATACATTGGATGTCAAGACACGTGGAAAAAAACAACATAGGATTGGGGACATCAAGATTTTGGTCAAATTTTTTAAGAATTTTCAAATTTTCAGATAGGAGGTTCCATATAAGGTCAAAAACTACATACTCAGATCTTCACCAAACATTGCAGGGATACATTGGATGTCAAGACACATGGAAAAACGTACAAAACAAGAGATTGGAGACATCAAGATTTCGGACGAATTTTTTAAGAATTTTCAAATTTTCAGATAGGAGGTTCCAGATAAGGTCAAAAACTACATACTCAGATCTTCACCAAACTTTGCAGGGATACATTGGATGTCAAGACACGTGGGAAAACATACAAAACATAGGATTGGGGACATCAAGATTTTGGTCAAATTTTTTAAGAATTTTCAAATTTTCAGGAGGTTCCATATAAGGTCAAAACCTACATACTCAGATCTTCACCAAACATTGCAGGGATACATTGGATGTCAAGACACGTGGAAAAAACGTACAAAACAAGAGATTGGAGACATCAAGATTTTCGACGAATTTTTTAAGGATTTTCAAATTTTCAGATGGGAGGTTCCAGATAAGGTCAAAAACTACATACTCAGATCTTCACCAAACTTTGCAGGGATACATTGGATGTCAAGACACGTGGGAAAACATACAAAACATAGGATTGGGGACATCAAGATTTTGGTCAAATTTTTTAAGAATTTTCAAATTTTCAGATAGGAGGTTCCATATAAGGTCAAAAACTACATACTCAGATCTTCACCAAACATTGCAGGGATACATTGGATGTCAAGACACGTGGAAAAAACGTACAAAACAAGAGATTGGAGACATCAAGATTTTCGACGAATTTTTTAAGGAATTTCAAATTTTCAGATGGAAGGTTCCAGATAAGGTCAAAAACGACATACTCAGATCTTCACCAAACTTTGCATGGATACATTGGATGTCAAGACACGTGCAAAAAACATACAAAACATAGAATTGAGGACATCAAGATTTTGGTCGAATTTTTTAAGAATTTTCAAATTTTCAGATAGGAGGTTCCATATAAGGTCAAAAACTACATACTCAGATCTTCACCAAACTTTGCATGGATACTTTGGATGTCAAGACACGTGGAAAAAACGTACAAACAAGAGATTGGAGACATCAAGATTTTGGACGAATTTTTTAAGAATTTTCAAATTTTCGGATAGGAGGTTCCAGATAAGGTCAAAAACTACATACTCAGATCTTCACCAAACTTTGCAGGGATACATTGGATGTCAAGACACGTGGAAAAAACGTACAAAACAAGAGATTGGAGACATCAAGATTTTGGAAGAATTTTTTAGGAATTTTCAAATTTTCAGATGGGAGGTTCCAGATAAGGTCAAAAACTACATACTCAGATCTTCACCAAACTTTCCAGGGATACATTGGATGTCAAGACACGTGGAAAAACGTACAAAAAAAGAGATTGGAGACATCAAGATTTTGGACGAATTTTTTAAGAATTTTCAAATTTTCAGATTTGAAGTTCCATATAAGGTCAAAAACTACATACTCAGATCTTCACCAAACTTTACATGGATACATTGGATGTCAAGACACGTGGAAAAAACATACTCAACATAGGATTGGAGACATCAAGATTTTGGTCGAATTTTTTAAGAATTTTCAAATTTTCAGATATGAGGTTCCATATAAGGTCAAAGACTACATACTCAGATCTTCACCAAACTTTGCAGGGATACATTGGATGTCAAGACACGTGGAAAAAACATACAAGACATAGGATTGGGGACATCAAGATTTTGGACGGATTTTTTAGGAATTTTCAAATTTTCAGATGGGAGGTTCCAGATAAGGTCAAAAACTACATACTCAGATCTTCACCAAACTTTGCAGGGATACATTGGATGTCAAGACACGTGGAAAAAACGTACAAAACAAGAGATTGGAGACGTCAAGATTTTGGACGAATTTTTTAAGAATTTTCAAATTTTCAGAAAGGATGTTCCAGATAAGGTCAAAGACGACATACTCAGATCTTCACCAAACTTTGCAGGGATACATTGGATGTCAAGACACGTGGAAAAAACGTACAAAACAAGAGATTGGAGACATCAAGATTTTGGACGAATTTTTTAAGAATTTTCAAATTTTCAGATAGGAGGTTCCATATAAGGTCAAAAACTACATACTCAGATCTTCACCAAACTTTGCAGGGATACATTGGATGTCAAGACACGTGGAAAAAACGTACAAAACAAGAGATTGGAGACATCAAGATTTTGGACGAATTTTTGAGGAATTTTCAAATTTTCAGAAATGAGGTTCCAGATAAGGTCAAAAACTACATACTCAGATCTTCACCAAACTTTGCAGGGATACATTGGATGTCAAGACACGTGGGAAAAACATACAAAACAAGCGATTGGAGACATCAAGATTTTCGAAGAAATTTTTTAAGAATTTTCAAATTTTCAGATGGGAGGTTCCAGATAAGGTCAAAAACGACATACTCAGATCTTCACCAAACTTTGCATGGATACATTGGATGTCAAGACACGTGGAAAAAACGTACAAAACATAGAATTGGGGACATCAAGATTTTGGTCGAATTTTTTAAGAATTTTCAAATTTTCAGATAGGAGGTTCCATATAAGGTCAAAAACTACATACTCAGATCTTCACCAAACTTTGCATGGATACATTGGATGTCAAGACACGTGGAGAAAACGTACAAAACAAGAGATTGGAGACATCAAGATTTTGGAAGAATTTTTTAAGAATTTTCAAATTTTCAGATAGGAGGTTCCAGATAAGGTCAAAAACTACATACTCAGATCTTCACCAAACATTGCAGGGATACATTGGATGTCAAGACACGTGGAAAAAACGTACAAAACAAGCGATTGGAGACATCAAGATTTTCGACGAATTTTTTAAGAATTTTCAAATTTTCAGATGGGAGGTTCCAGATAAGGTCAAAAACGACATACGCAGATCTTCACCAAACTTTGCATGGATACATTGGATGTCAAGACACGTGGAAAAAACGTACAAAACATAGAATTGGGGACATTTAGATTTTGGTCGAATTTTTTAAGAATTTTCAAATTTTCAGATAGGAGGTTCCATATAAGGTCAAAAACGACATACTCAGATCTTCACCAAACTTTGCATGGATACATTGGATGTCAAGACACGTGGAAAAAACATACAAAACATAGAATTGGGGACATCAAGATTTTGGTCGAATTTATTAAGAATTTTCAAATTTTCAGATAGGAGGTTCCATATAAGGTCAAAAACTACATACTCAGATCTTCACCAAACTTTGCATGGATACATTGGATGTCAAGACACGTGGAAAAAACGTACAAAACAAGAGATTGGAGACATCAAGATTTTGGACGAATTTTTGAGGAATTTTCAAATTTTCAGAAATGAGGTTCCAGATAAGGTCAAAAACTACATACTCAGATCTTCACCAAACTTTGCAGGGATACATTGGATGTCAAGACACGTGGGGAAAACATACAAACCAAGAGATTGGAGACATCAAGATTTTGGACGAATTTTTTAAGAATTTTCAAATTTTCAGATAGGAGGTTCCAGATAAGGTCAAAAACTACATACTCAGATCTTCACCAAACTTTGCAGGGATACATTGGATGTCAAGACACGTGGAAAAAACGTACAAAACAAGAGATTGGGGTCATCAAGATTTTGGACGGATTTTTTAGGAATTTTCAAATTTTCAGAAATGCGGTTCCAGATAAGGTCAAAAACTACATACTCAGATCTTCACCAAACTTTGCATGGATACATTGGATGTCAAGACACGTGGAAAGAACGTACAAAACAAGCGATTGGAGACATCAAGATTTTGGACGAATTTTTTAAGAATTTTCAAATTTTCAGAAATGCGGTTCCAGATAAGGTCAAAAACTACACACTCAGATCTTCACCAAACTTTGCAGGGATACATTGGATGTCAAGTGACGTGGAAAAAACGTACAAAACAAGAGATTGGAGACATCAAGATTTTGGAAGAATTTTTTAAGAATTTTCAAATTTTCAGAAATGCGGTTCCAGATAAGGTCAAAAACTACATACTCAGATCTTCAACAAACTTTGCAGGGATACATTGGATGTCACGACACGTGGAAAAAACGTACAAAACAAGAGATTGGAGACATCAAGATTTTGGACGAATTTTTTAAGAATTTTCAAATTTTCAGGTAGGAGGTTCCAGATAAGGTCAAAAACTACATACTCAGATCTTCACCAAACTTTGCAGGGATACATTGGATGTCAAGACACGTGGAAAAAACGTACAAAACAAGAGATTGGAGACATCAAGATTTTGGAAGAATTTTTTAAGAATTTTCAAATTTTCAGAAAGGATGTTCCAGATAAGGTCAAAAACGACATACTCAGATCTTCACCAAACTTTGCAGGGATACATTGGATGTCAAGACACGTGGAAAAAAAAACATAGGATTGGGGACATCAAGATTTTGGTCAAATTTTTTAAGAATTTTCAAATTTTCAGATAGGAGGTTCCATATAAGGTCAAAAACTACATACTCAGATCTTCACCAAACATTGCAGGGATACATTGGATGTCAAGACACGTGGAAAAACGTACAAAACAAGAGATTGGAGACATCAAGATTTCGGACGAATTTTTTAAGAATTTTCAAATTTTCAGATAGGGGGTTCCAGATAAGGTCAAAAACTACATACTCAGATCTTCACCAAACTTTGCAGGGATACATTGGATGTCAAGACACGTGGGAAAACATACAAAACATAGGATTGGGGACATCAAGATTTTGGTCAAATTTTTTAAGAATTTTCAAATTTTCAGATAGGAGGTTCCATATAAGGTCAAAAACTACATACTCAGATCTTCACCAAACATTGCAGGGATACATTGGATGTCAAGACACGTGGAAAAAACGTACAAAACAAGAGATTGGAGACATCAAGATTTTCGACGAATTTTTTAAGGATTTTCAAATTTTCAGATGGGAGGTTCCAGATAAGGTCAAAAACGACATACTCAGATCTTCACCAAATTTTGCATGAATACATTGGATGTCAAGACACGTGGAAAAAACGTACAAAACAAGAGATTGGAGACATCAAGATTTTGGACGAATTTTTTAAGAATTTTCAAATTTTCAGATTTGAAGTTCCATATAAGGTCAAAAACTACATACTCAGATTTTCACCAAACTGTGCATGGATACATTGGATGTCAAGACACGTGGAAAAAACATACACAACATAGGATTGGAGACATCAAGATTTTGGTCGAATTTTTTAAGAATTTTCAAATTTTCAGAAAGGATGTTCCAGATAAGGTCAAAAACGACATACTCAGATCTTCACCAAACTTTGCAGGGATACATTGGATGTCAAGACACGTGGAAAAAACGTACAAAACAAGAGATTGGAGACATCAAGATTTTGGACGAATTTTTTAAGAATTTTCAAATTTTCAGATAGGAGGTTCCAGATAAGGTCAAAAACTACATACTCAGATCTTCACCAAACTTTGCAGGGATACATTGGATGTCAAGACACGTGGAAAAAACGTACAAAACAAGAGATTGGAGACATCAAGATTTTGGACGAATTTTTGAGGAATTTTCAAATTTTCAGAAATGAGGTTCCAGATAAGGTCAAAAACTACATACTCAGATTTTCACCAAACTTTGCAGGGATACATTGGATGTCAAGACACGTGGGGAAAACATACAAACCAAGAGATTGGAGACATCAAGATTTTGGACGAATTTTTTAAGAATTTTCAAATTTTCAGAAAGGATGTTCCATATAAGGTCAAAAACTACATACTCAGATCTTCACCAAACTTTACATGGATACATTGGATGTCAAGACACGTGGAAAAAACATACTCAACATAGGATTGGAGACATCAAGATTTTGGTCGAATTTTTTAAGAATTTTCAAATTTTCAGATATGAGGTTCCATATAAGGTCAAAGACTACATACTCAGATCTTCACCAAACTTTGCAGGGATACATTGGATGTCAAGACACGTGGAAAAAACATACAAGACATAGGATTGGGGACATCAAGATTTTGGACGGATTTTTTAGGAATTTTCAAATTTTCAGATGGGAGGTTCCAGATAAGGTCAAAAACTACATACTCAGATCTTCACCAAACTTTGCAGGGATACATTGGATGTCAAGACACGTGGAAAAAACGTACAAAACAAGAGATTGGAGACGTCAAGATTTTGGACGAATTTTTTAAGAATTTTCAAATTTTCAGAAAGGATGTTCCAGATAAGGTCAAAGACGACATACTCAGATCTTCACCAAACTTTGCAGGGATACATTGGATGTCAAGACACGTGGAAAAAACGTACAAAACAAGAGATTGGAGACATCAAGATTTTGGACGAATTTTTTAAGAATTTTCAAATTTTCAGATAGGAGGTTCCATATAAGGTCAAAAACTACATACTCAGATCTTCACCAAACTTTGCAGGGATACATTGGATGTCAAGACACGTGGAAAAAACGTACAAAACAAGAGATTGGAGACATCAAGATTTTGGACGAATTTTTGAGGAATTTTCAAATTTTCAGAAATGAGGTTCCAGATAAGGTCAAAAACTACATACTCAGATCTTCACCAAACTTTGCAGGGATACATTGGATGTCAAGACACGTGGGAAAAACATACAAAACAAGCGATTGGAGACATCAAGATTTTCGAAGAAATTTTTTAAGAATTTTCAAATTTTCAGATGGGAGGTTCCAGATAAGGTCAAAAACGACATACTCAGATCTTCACCAAACTTTGCATGGATACATTGGATGTCAAGACACGTGGAAAAAACGTACAAAACATAGAATTGGGGACATCAAGATTTTGGTCGAATTTTTTAAGAATTTTCAAATTTTCAGATAGGAGGTTCCATATAAGGTCAAAAACTACATACTCAGATCTTCACCAAACTTTGCATGGATACATTGGATGTCAAGACACGTGGAGAAAACGTACAAAACAAGAGATTGGAGACATCAAGATTTTGGAAGAATTTTTTAAGAATTTTCAAATTTTCAGATAGGAGGTTCCAGATAAGGTCAAAAACTACATACTCAGATCTTCACCAAACATTGCAGGGATACATTGGATGTCAAGACACGTGGAAAAAACGTACAAAACAAGCGATTGGAGACATCAAGATTTTCGACGAATTTTTTAAGAATTTTCAAATTTTCAGATGGGAGGTTCCAGATAAGGTCAAAAACGACATACGCAGATCTTCACCAAACTTTGCATGGATACATTGGATGTCAAGACACGTGGAAAAAACGTACAAAACATAGAATTGGGGACATTTAGATTTTGGTCGAATTTTTTAAGAATTTTCAAATTTTCAGATAGGAGGTTCCATATAAGGTCAAAAACGACATACTCAGATCTTCACCAAACTTTGCATGGATACATTGGATGTCAAGACACGTGGAAAAAACATACAAAACATAGAATTGGGGACATCAAGATTTTGGTCGAATTTATTAAGAATTTTCAAATTTTCAGATAGGAGGTTCCATATAAGGTCAAAAACTACATACTCAGATCTTCACCAAACTTTGCATGGATACATTGGATGTCAAGACACGTGGAAAAAACGTACAAAACAAGAGATTGGAGACATCAAGATTTTGGACGAATTTTTGAGGAATTTTCAAATTTTCAGAAATGAGGTTCCAGATAAGGTCAAAAACTACATACTCAGATCTTCACCAAACTTTGCAGGGATACATTGGATGTCAAGACACGTGGGGAAAACATACAAACCAAGAGATTGGAGACATCAAGATTTTGGACGAATTTTTTAAGAATTTTCAAATTTTCAGATAGGAGGTTCCAGATAAGGTCAAAAACTACATACTCAGATCTTCACCAAACTTTGCAGGGATACATTGGATGTCAAGACACGTGGAAAAAACGTACAAAACAAGAGATTGGGGTCATCAAGATTTTGGACGGATTTTTTAGGAATTTTCAAATTTTCAGAAATGCGGTTCCAGATAAGGTCAAAAACTACATACTCAGATCTTCACCAAACTTTGCATGGATACATTGGATGTCAAGACACGTGGAAAAAACGTACAAAACAAGCGATTGGAGACATCAAGATTTTGGACGAATTTTTTAAGAATTTTCAAATTTTCAGAAATGCGGTTCCAGATAAGGTCAAAAACTACACACTCAGATCTTCACCAAACTTTGCAGGGATACATTGGATGTCAAGTGACGTGGAAAAAACGTACAAAACAAGAGATTGGAGACATCAAGATTTTGGAAGAATTTTTTAAGAATTTTCAAATTTTCAGAAATGCGGTTCCAGATAAGGTCAAAAACTACATACTCAGATCTTCAACAAACTTTGCAGGGATACATTGGATGTCACGACACGTGGAAAAAACGTACAAAACAAGAGATTGGAGACATCAAGATTTTGGACGAATTTTTTAAGAATTTTCAAATTTTCAGGTAGGAGGTTCCAGATAAGGTCAAAAACTACATACTCAGATCTTCACCAAACTTTGCAGGGATACATTGGATGTCAAGACACGTGGAAAAAACGTACAAAACAAGAGATTGGAGACATCAAGATTTTGGAAGAATTTTTTAAGAATTTTCAAATTTTCAGAAAGGATGTTCCAGATAAGGTCAAAAACGACATACTCAGATCTTCACCAAACTTTGCAGGGATACATTGGATGTCAAGACACGTGGAAAAAAAAACATAGGATTGGGGACATCAAGATTTTGGTCAAATTTTTTAAGAATTTTCAAATTTTCAGATAGGAGGTTCCATATAAGGTCAAAAACTACATACTCAGATCTTCACCAAACATTGCAGGGATACATTGGATGTCAAGACACGTGGAAAAACGTACAAAACAAGAGATTGGAGACATCAAGATTTCGGACGAATTTTTTAAGAATTTTCAAATTTTCAGATAGGGGGTTCCAGATAAGGTCAAAAACTACATACTCAGATCTTCACCAAACTTTGCAGGGATACATTGGATGTCAAGACACGTGGGAAAACATACAAAACATAGGATTGGGGACATCAAGATTTTGGTCAAATTTTTTAAGAATTTTCAAATTTTCAGATAGGAGGTTCCATATAAGGTCAAAAACTACATACTCAGATCTTCACCAAACATTGCAGGGATACATTGGATGTCAAGACACGTGGAAAAAACGTACAAAACAAGAGATTGGAGACATCAAGATTTTCGACGAATTTTTTAAGGATTTTCAAATTTTCAGATGGGAGGTTCCAGATAAGGTCAAAAACGACATACTCAGATCTTCACCAAATTTTGCATGGATACATTGGATGTCAAGACACGTGGAAAAAACGTACAAAACAAGAGATTGGAGACATCAAGATTTTGGACGAATTTTTTAAGAATTTTCAAATTTTCAGATTTGAAGTTCCATATAAGGTCAAAAACTACATACTCAGATTTTCACCAAACTGTGCATGGATACATTGGATGTCAAGACACGTGGAAAAAACATACACAACATAGGATTGGAGACATCAAGATTTTGGTCGAATTTTTTAAGAATTTTCAAATTTTCAGAAAGGATGTTCCAGATAAGGTCAAAAACGACATACTCAGATCTTCACCAAACTTTGCAGGGATACATTGGATGTCAAGACACGTGGAAAAAACGTACAAAACAAGAGATTGGAGACATCAAGATTTTGGACGAATTTTTTAAGAATTTTCAAATTTTCAGATAGGAGGTTCCAGATAAGGTCAAAAACTACATACTCAGATCTTCACCAAACTTTGCAGGGATACATTGGATGTCAAGACACGTGGAAAAAACGTACAAAACAAGAGATTGGAGACATCAAGATTTTGGACGAATTTTTGAGGAATTTTCAAATTTTCAGAAATGAGGTTCCAGATAAGGTCAAAAACTACATACTCAGATTTTCACCAAACTTTGCAGGGATACATTGGATGTCAAGACACGTGGGGAAAACATACAAACCAAGAGATTGGAGACATCAAGATTTTGGACGAATTTTTTAAGAATTTTCAAATTTTCAGATAGGAGGTTCCAGATAAGGTCAAAAACTACATACTCAGATCTTCACCAAACTTTGCAGGGATACATTGGATGTCAAGACACGTTTGAAAAAACGTACAAAACAAGAGATTGGGGTCATCAAGATTTTGGACGGATTTTTTAGGAATTTTCAAATTTTCAGAAATGCGGTTCCAGATAAGGTCAAAAACTACATACTCAGATCTTCACCAAACTTTGCAGGGATACATTGGATGTCAAGACACGTGGAAAAAACGTACAAAACAAGAGATTGGAGACATCAAGATTTTGGACGAATTTTTTAAGAATTTTCAAATTTTCAGAAATGCGGTTCCAGATAAGGTCAAAAACTCAGATCTTCACCAAACTTTGCAGGGATACATTGGATGTCAAGTGACGTGGAAAAAACGTACAAAACAAGAGATTGGAGACATCAAGATTTTGGAAGAATTTTTTAAGAATTTTCAAATTTTCAGATGGGAGGTTCCATATAAGGTCAAAAACTACATACTCAGATCTTCACCAAACTTTGCAGGAATACATTGGATGTTAAGACACGTGGAAAAAACGTACAAAACAAGAGATTGGAGACATCAAGATTTTGGACGAATTTTTTAAGAATTTTCAAATTTTCAGAAATGCGGTTCCAGATAAGGTCAAAAACTCAGATCTTCACCAAACTTTGCAGGGATACATTGGATGTCAAGTGACGTGGAAAAAACGTACAAAACAAGAGATTGGAGACATCAAGATTTTGGAAGAATTTTTTAAGAATTTTCAAATTTTCAGATGGGAGGTTCCATATAAGGTCAAAAACTACATACTCAGATCTTCACCAAACTTTGCAGGGATACATTGGATGTCAAGACACGTGGAAAAATCGTACAAAAGAAGGGATTGTGGTCATCAAGATTTTGGACGGATTTTTTAGGAATTTTCAAATTTTCAGATGGGAGGTTCCAGATAAGGTCAAAAACGACATACTCAGATCTTCACCAAACTTTGCAGGAATACATTGGATGTCAAGACACGTGGAAAAAACATACAAAACATAGGATTGGGGACATCAAGATTTTGGTCAAATTTTTTAAGAATTTTCAAATTTTCAGATAGGAGGTTCCATATAAGGTCAAAAACTACATACTCAGATCTTCACCAAACATTGCAGGGATACATTGGATGTCAAGACACGTGGAAAAAACGTACAAAACAAGAGATTGGAGACATCAAGATTTTGGACGAATTTTTGAAGAATTTTCAAATTTTCAGATAGGAGGTTTAAGGTCAAAAACTACATACTCAGATCTTCACCAAACGTTGCAGGGATACTTTGCATGTCAAGACACGTGGAAAAAACGTACAAAACAAGAGATTGGAGACATCAAGATTTTCGTCGAATTTTTTAAGAATTTTCAGATGGGAGGTTCCAGATAAGGTTCAAAACGACATACTCAGATCTTCACCAAACTTTGCATGGATACATTGGATGTCAAGACACGTGGAAAAAACGTACAAAACAAGAAATTGGAGACATCAAGATTTTGAACGAATTTTTTAAGAATTTTCAAATTTTCAGAAAGGAGGTTCCGTATAAGGTCAAAAACTACATACTCAGATCTTCACCAAACTTTGCAGGGATACATTGGATGTCAAGACACGTGGAAAAAACGTACAAAACAAGAGATTGGGGTCATCAAGATTTTGGACGGATTTTTTAGGAATTTTCAAATTTTCAGATGGGAGGTTCCAGATAAGGTCAAAAACTACATACTCAGATCTTCACCAAACTTTGCAGTGATACATTGGATGTCAAGACACGTGGAAAAAACGTACAAAACAAGAGATTGGAGACATCAAGATTTTGAACGAATTTTTTAAGAATTTTCAAATTTTCAGATAGGAGGTTCCATATAAGGTCAAAAACTACATACTCAGATCTTCACCAAACTTTGCATGGATACATTGGATGTCAAGACACGTGGAAAAAACATACAAAACATAGGATTGGGGACATCAAGATTTTGGTCGAATTTTTTAAGAATTTTCAAATTTTCAGATAGGAGGTTCCATATAAGGTCAAAAACTACATACTCAGATCTTCACCAAACTTAGCAGGGATACATTGGATGTCAAGACACGTGGAAAAAACATACAAGACATAGGATTGGGGACATCAAGATTTTGGTCAAATTTTTTAAGAATTTTCAAATTTTCAGATATGAGGTTCCATATAAGGTCAAAAACTACATACTCAGATCTTCACCAAACATTGCAGGAATACAATGGATGTCAAGACACGTGGAAAAAATGTACAAAACAAGAGATTGGAGACATCAAGATTTTCGACGGATTTTTTAAGAATTTTCAAATTTTCAGATGGGAGGTTCCAGATAAGGTCAAAACCTACATACTCAGATCTTCACCAAACATTGCAGGGATACATTGGATGTCAAGACACGTGGAAAAAACGTACAAAACAAGAGATTGGAGACATCAAGATTTTCGACGAATTTTTTAAGGATTTTCAAATTTTCAGATGGGAGGTTCCAGATAAGGTCAAAAACTACATACTCAGATCTTCACCAAACTTTGCAGGGATACATTTAATGTCAAGACACGTGGGAAAACATACAAAACATAGGATTGGGGACATCAAGATTTTGGTCAAATTTTTTAAGAATTTTCAAATTTTCAGATAGGAGGTTCCATATAAGGTCAAAAACTACATACTCAGATCTTCACCAAACATTGCAGGGATACATTGGATGTCAAGACACGTGGAAAAAACGTACAAAACAAGAGATTGGAGACATCAAGATTTTCGACGAATTTTTTAAGGAATTTCAAATTTTCAGATGGGAGGTTCCAGATAAGGTCAAAAACGACATACTCAGATCTTCACCAAACTTTGCATGGATACATTGGATGTCAAGACACGTGCAAAAAACATACAAAACATAGAATTGGGGACATCAAGATTTTGGTCGAATTTTTTAAGAATTTTCAAATTTTCAGATAGGAGGTTCCATATAAGGTCAAAAACTACATACTCAGATCTTCACCAAACTTTGCATGGATACATTGGATGTCAAGACACGTGGAAAAAACGTACAAAACAAGAGATTGGAGACATCAAGATTTTGGACGAATTTTTTAAGAATTTTCAAATTTTCGGATAGGAGGTTCCAGATAAGGTCAAAAACTACATACTCAGATCTTCACCAAACTTTGCAGGGATACATTGGATGTCAAGACACGTGGAAAAAACGTACAAAACAAGAGATTGGAGACATCAAGATTTTGGAAGAATTTTTTAGGAATTTTCAAATTTTCAGATGGGAGGTTCCAGATAAGGTCAAAAACTACATACTCAGATCTTCACCAAACTTTCCAGGGATACATTGGATGTCAAGACACGTGGAAAACGTACAAAAAAAGAGATTGGAGACATCAAGATTTTGGACGAATTTTTTAAGAATTTTCAAATTTTCAGATTTGAAGTTCCATATAAGGTCAAAAACTACATACTCAGATCTTCACCAAACTTTACATGGATACATTGGATGTCAAGACACGTGGAAAAAACATACTCAACATAGGATTGGAGACATCAAGATTTTGGTCGAATTTTTTAAGAATTTTCAAATTTTCAGATATGAGGTTCCATATAAGGTCAAAGACTACATACTCAGATCTTCACCAAACTTTGCAGGGATACATTGGATGTCAAGACACGTGGAAAAAACGTACAAAACAAGAGATTGGAGACATCAAGATTTTGGACGAATTTTGAGGAATTTTCAAATTTTCAGAAATGAGGTTCCAGATAAGGTCAAAAACTACATACTCAGATCTTCACCAAACTTTGCAGGGATACATTGGATGTCAAGACACGTGGGAAAAACATACAAAACAAGCGATTGGAGACATCAAGATTTTCGAAGAAATTTTTTAAGAATTTTCAAATTTTCAGATGGGAGGTTCCAGATAAGGTCAAAAACGACATACTCAGATCTTCACCAAACTTTGCATGGATACATTGGATGTCAAGACACGTGGAAAAAACGTACAAAACATAGAATTGGGGACATCAAGATTTTGGTCGAATTTTTTAAGAATTTTCAAATTCTCAGATAGGAGGTTCCATATAAGGTCAAAAACTACATACTCAGATCTTCACCAAACTTTGCATGGATACATTGGATGTCAAGACACGTGGAGAAAACGTACAAAACAAGAGATTGGAGACATCAAGATTTTGGAAGAATTTTTTAAGAATTTTCAAATTTTCAGATAGGAGGTTCCAGATAAGGTCAAAAACTACATACTCAGATCTTCACCAAACATTGCAGGGATACATTGGATGTCAAGACACGTGGAAAAAACGTACAAAACAAGCGATTGGAGACATCAAGATTTTCGACGAATTTTTTAAGAATTTTCAAATTTTCAGATGGGAGGTTCCAGATAAGGTCAAAAACGACATACGCAGATCTTCACCAAACTTTGCATGGATACATTGGATGTCAAGACACGTGGAAAAAACGTACAAAACATAGAATTGGGGACATTTAGATTTTGGTCGAATTTTTTAAGAATTTTCAAATTTTCAGATAGGAGGTTCCATATAAGGTCAAAAACGACATACTCAGATCTTCACCAAACTTTGCATGGATACATTGGATGTCAAGACACGTGGAAAAAACATACAAAACATAGAATTGGGGACATCAAGATTTTGGTCGAATTTATTAAGAATTTTCAAATTTTCAGATAGGAGGTTCCATATAAGGTCAAAAACTACATACTCAGATCTTCACCAAACTTTGCATGGATACATTGGATGTCAAGACACGTGGAAAAAACGTACAAAACAAGAGATTGGAGACATCAAGATTTTGGACGAATTTTTGAGGAATTTTCAAATTTTCAGAAATGAGGTTCCAGATAAGGTCAAAAACTACATACTCAGATCTTCACCAAACTTTGCAGGGATACATTGGATGTCAAGACACGTGGGGAAAACATACAAACCAAGAGATTGGAGACATCAAGATTTTGGAAGAATTTTTTAAGAATTTTCAAATTTTCAGATAGGAGGTTCCAGATAAGGTCAAAAACTACATACTCAGATCTTCACCAAACTTTGCAGGGATACATTGGATGTCAAGACACGTGGAAAAAACGTACAAAACAAGAGATTGGGGTCATCAAGATTTTGGACGGATTTTTTAGGAATTTTCAAATTTTCAGAAATGCGGTTCCAGATAAGGTCAAAAACTACATACTCAGATCTTCACCAAACTTTGCATGGATACATTGGATGTCAAGACACGTGGAAAAAACGTACAAAACAAGCGATTGGAGACATCAAGATTTTGGACGAATTTTTTAAGAATTTTCAAATTTTCAGAAATGCGGTTCCAGATAAGGTCAAAAACTCAGATCTTCACCAAACTTTGCAGGGATACATTGGATGTCAAGTGACGTGGAAAAAACGTACAAAACAAGAGATTGGAGACATCAAGATTTTGGAAGAATTTTTTAAGAATTTTCAAATTTTCAGAAATGCGGTTCCAGATAAGGTCAAAAACTACATACTCAGATCTTCAACAAACTTTGCAGGGATACATTGGATGTCACGACACGTGGAAAAAACGTACAAAACAAGAGATTGGAGACATCAAGATTTTGGACGAATTTTTTAAGAATTTTCAAATTTTCAGGTAGGAGGTTCCAGATAAGGTCAAAAACTACATACTCAGATCTTCACCAAACTTTGCAGGGATACATTGGATGTCAAGACACGTGGAAAAAACGTACAAAACAAGAGATTGGAGACATCAAGATTTTGGAAGAATTTTTTAAGAATTTTCAAATTTTCAGAAAGGATGTTCCAGATAAGGTCAAAAACGACATACTCAGATCTTCACCAAACTTTGCAGGGATACATTGGATGTCAAGACACGTGGAAAAAAAAACATAGGATTGGGGACATCAAGATTTTGGTCAAATTTTTTAAGAATTTTCAAATTTTCAGATAGGAGGTTCCATATAAGGTCAAAAACTACATACTCAGATCTTCACCAAACATTGCAGGGATACATTGGATGTCAAGACACGTGGAAAAACGTACAAAACAAGAGATTGGAGACATCAAGATTTCGGACGAATTTTTTAAGAATTTTCAAATTTTCAGATAGGGGGTTCCAGATAAGGTCAAAAACTACATACTCAGATCTTCACCAAACTTTGCAGGGATACATTGGATGTCAAGACACGTGGGAAAACATACAAAACATAGGATTGGGGACATCAAGATTTTGGTCAAATTTTTTAAGAATTTTCAAATTTTCAGATAATAGGTTCCATATAAGGTCAAAAACTACATACTCAGATCTTCACCAAACATTGCAGGGATACATTGGATGTCAAGACACGTGGAAAAAACGTACAAAACAAGAGATTGGAGACATCAAGATTTTCGACGAATTTTTTAAGGATTTTCAAATTTTCAGATGGGAGGTTCCAGATAAGGTCAAAAACGACATACTCAGATCTTCACCAAACTTTGCATGGATACATTGGATGTCAAGACACGTGGAAAAAACGTACAAAACAAGAGATTGGAGACATCAAGATTTTGGACGAATTTTTTAAGAATTTTCAAATTTTCAGATTTGAAGTTCCATATAAGGTCAAAAACTACATACTCAGATTTTCACCAAACTGTGCATGGATACATTGGATGTCAAGACACGTGGAAAAAACATACACAACATAGGATTGGAGACATCAAGATTTTGGTCGAATTTTTTAAGAATTTTCAAATTTTCAGAAAGGATGTTCCAGATAAGGTCAAAAACGACATACTCAGATCTTCACCAAACTTTGCAGGGATACATTGGATGTCAAGACACGTGGAAAAAACGTACAAAACAAGAGATTGGAGACATCAAGATTTTGGACGAATTTTTTAAGAATTTTCAAATTTTCAGATAGGAGGTTCCAGATAAGGTCAAAAACTACATACTCAGATCTTCACCAAACTTTGCAGGGATACATTGGATGTCAAGACACGTGGAAAAAACGTACAAAACAAGAGATTGGAGACATCAAGATTTTGGACGAATTTTTGAGGAATTTTCAAATTTTCAGAAATGAGGTTCCAGATAAGGTCAAAAACTACATACTCAGATTTTCACCAAACTTTGCAGGGATACATTGGATGTCAAGACACGTGGGGAAAACATACAAACCAAGAGATTGGAGACATCAAGATTTTGGACGAATTTTTTAAGAATTTTCAAATTTTCAGATAGGAGGTTCCAGATAAGGTCAAAAACTACATACTCAGATCTTCACCAAACTTTGCAGGGATACATTGGATGTCAAGACACGTTTGAAAAAACGTACAAAACAAGAGATTGGGGTCATCAAGATTTTGGACGGATTTTTTAGGAATTTTCAAATTTTCAGAAATGCGGTTCCAGATAAGGTCAAAAACTACATACTCAGATCTTCACCAAACTTTGCAGGGATACATTGGATGTCAAGACACGTGGAAAAAACGTACAAAACAAGAGATTGGAGACATCAAGATTTTGGACGAATTTTTTAAGAATTTTCAAATTTTCAGAAATGCGGTTCCAGATAAGGTCAAAAACTCAGATCTTCACCAAAATTTGCAGGGATACATTGGATGTCAAGTGACGTGGAAAAAACGTACAAAACAAGAGATTGGAGACATCAAGATTTTGGAAGAATTTTTTAAGAATTTTCAAATTTTCAGATGGGAGGTTCCATATAAGGTCAAAAACTACATACTCAGATCTTCACCAAACTTTGCAGGAATACATTGGATGTTAAGACACGTGGAAAAAACGTACAAAACAAGAGATTGGAGACATCAAGATTTTGGACGAATTTTTTAAGAATTTTCAAATTTTCAGAAATGCGGTTCCAGATAAGGTCAAAAACTCAGATCTTCACCAAACTTTGCAGGGATACATTGGATGTCAAGTGACGTGGAAAAAACGTACAAAACAAGAGATTGGAGACATCAAGATTTTGGAAGAATTTTTTAAGAATTTTCAAATTTTCAGATGGGAGGTTCCATATAAGGTCAAAAACTACATACTCAGATCTTCACCAAACTTTGCAGGGATACATTGGATGTCAAGACACGTGGAAAAATCGTACAAAAGAAGGGATTGTGGTCATCAAGATTTTGGACGGATTTTTTAGGAATTTTCAAATTTTCAGATGGGAGGTTCCAGATAAGGTCAAAAACGACATACTCAGATCTTCACCAAACTTTGCAGGAATACATTGGATGTCAAGACACGTGGAAAAAACATACAAAACATAGGATTGGGGACATCAAGATTTTGGTCAAATTTTTTAAGAATTTTCAAATTTTCAGATAGGAGGTTCCATATAAGGTCAAAAACTACATACTCAGATCTTCACCAAACATTGCAGGGATACATTGGATGTCAAGACACGTGGAAAAAACGTACAAAACAAGAGATTGGAGACATCAAGATTTTGGACGAATTTTTGAAGAATTTTCAAATTTTCAGATAGGAGGTTTAAGGTCAAAAACTACATACTCAGATCTTCACCAAACGTTGCAGGGATACTTTGCATGTCAAGACACGTGGAAAAAACGTACAAAACAAGAGATTGGAGACATCAAGATTTTCGTCGAATTTTTTAAGAATTTTCAGATGGGAGGTTCCAGATAAGGTTCAAAACGACATACTCAGATCTTCACCAAACTTTGCATGGATACATTGGATGTCAAGACACGTGGAAAAAACGTACAAAACAAGAAATTGGAGACATCAAGATTTTGAACGAATTTTTTAAGAATTTTCAAATTTTCAGAAAGGAGGTTCCGTATAAGGTCAAAAACTACATACTCAGATCTTCACCAAACTTTGCAGGGATACATTGGATGTCAAGACACGTGGAAAAAACGTACAAAACAAGAGATTGGGGTCATCAAGATTTTGGACGGATTTTTTAGGAATTTTCAAATTTTCAGATGGGAGGTTCCAGATAAGGTCAAAAACTACATACTCAGATCTTCACCAAACTTTGCAGTGATACATTGGATGTCAAGACACGTGGAAAAAACGTACAAAACAAGAGATTGGAGACATCAAGATTTTGAACGAATTTTTTAAGAATTTTCAAATTTTCAGATAGGAGGTTCCATATAAGGTCAAAAACTACATACTCAGATCTTCACCAAACTTTGCATGGATACATTGGATGTCAAGACACGTGGAAAAAACATACAAAACATAGGATTGGGGACATCAAGATTTTGGTCGAATTTTTTAAGAATTTTCAAATTTTCAAATAGGAGGTTCCATATAAGGTCAAAAACTACATACTCAGATCTTCACCAAACTTAGCAGGGATACATTGGATGTCAAGACACGTGGAAAAAACATACAAGACATAGGATTGGGGACATCAAGATTTTGGTCAAATTTTTTAAGAATTTTCAAATTTTCAGATATGAGGTTCCATATAAGGTCAAAAACTACATACTCAGATCTTCACCAAACATTGCAGGAATACAATGGATGTCAAGACACGTGGAAAAAATGTACAAAACAAGAGATTGGAGACATCAAGATTTTCGACGGATTTTTTAAGAATTTTCAAATTTTCAGATGGGAGGTTCCAGATAAGGTCAAAAACGACATACTCAGATCTTCACCAAACTCTGCATGGATACATTGGATGTCAAGACACGTGGAAAAAACATACAAAACATAGGATTGGGGACATCAAGATTTTGGTCAAATTTTTTAAGAATTTTCAAATTTTCAGATAGGAGGTTCCATATAAGGTCAAAAACTACATACTCAGATCTTCACCAAACATTGCAGGGATACATTGGATGTCAAGACACGTGGAAAAAACGTAAAAAACAAGCGATTGGAGACATCAAGATTTTCGACGAATTTTTTAAGAATTTTCAAATTTTCAGATGGGAGGTTCCATATAAGGTCAAAAACGACATACTCAGATCTTCACCAAACTTTGCATGGATACATTGGATGTCAAGACACGTGGAAAAAACATACAAAACATAGAATTGGGGACATCAAGATTTTGGTCGAATTTTTTAAGAATTTTCAAATTTTCAGATAGGAGGTTCCATATAA
Source organism: Lepisma saccharinum (assembly GCF_977018435.1). Taxonomy (NCBI): domain Eukaryota; kingdom Metazoa; phylum Arthropoda; class Insecta; order Zygentoma; family Lepismatidae; genus Lepisma; species Lepisma saccharinum. The sequence goes on from NW_028143071.1 coordinate 301,120, forward strand.
AGTCAAAAACTACATACTCAGATCTTCACCAAACTTTGCAGGGATACATTGGATGTCAAGACACGTTTGAAAAAACGTACAAAACAAGAGATTGGTGTCATCAAGATTTTGGACGGATTTTTTAGGAATTTTCAAATTTTCAGAAATGCGGTTCCAGATAAGGTCAAAAACTACATACTCAGATCTTCACCAAACTTTGCAGGGATACATTGGATGTCAAGACACGTGGAAAAAACGTACAAAACAAGAGATTTGAGACATCAAGATTTTGGACGAATTTTTTAAGAATTTTCAAATTTTCAGAAATGCGGTTCCAGATAAGGTCAAAAACTACATACTCAGATCTTCACCAAACTTTGCAGGGATACATTGGATGTCAAGTGACGTGGAAAAAACGTACAAAACAAGAGATTGGAGACATCAAGATTTTGGAAGAATTTTTTAAGAATTTTCAAATTTTCAGATGGGAGGTTCCATATAAGGTCAAAAACTACATACTCAGATCTTCACCAAACTTTGCAGGGATACATTGGATGTAAAGACACGTGGAAAAAACATACAAGACCTAGGTTTGGGGACATCAAGATTTTGGTCAAATTTTTTAAGAATTTTCAAATTTTCAGGTTCCATATAAGGTCAAAAACTACATACTCAGATCTTCACCAAACTTTGCAGGAATACATTGGATGTTAAGACACGTGGAAAAAACGTACAAAACAAGAGATTGGAGACATCAAGATTTTGGACGAATTTTTTAAGAATTTTCAAATTTTCAGAAATGCGGTTCCAGATAAGGTCAAAAACTACATACTCAGATCTTCACCAAACTTTGCAGGGATACATTGGATGTCAAGACACGTGGAAAAAACGTACAAAACAAGGGATTGTGGTCATCAAGATTTTGGACGGATTTTTTAGGAATTTTCAAATTTTCAGATGGGAGGTTCCAGATAAGGTCAAAAACTACATACTCAGATCTTCACCAAACTTTGCAGGGATACATTGGATGTCAAGACACGTGGAAAAAACGTACAAAGCAAGAGATTGGGGTCATCAAGATTTTGGACGGAATTTTTAAGAATTTTCAAATTTTCAGATGGGAGGTTCCAGATAAGGTCAAAAACGACATACTCAGATCTTCACCAAACTTTGCAGGAATACATTGGATGTCAAGACACGTGGAAAAACATACAAAACATAAGATTCGGGACATCAAGATTTTGGTCGAATTTTTTAAGAATTTTCAAATTTTCAGATAGGAGGTTCCATATAAGGTAAAAAACTACATACTCAGATCTTCACCGAACTTTGCAGGGATACATTGGATGTCAAGACACGTGGAAAAAACATACAAAACATAGGATTGGGGACATCAAGATTTTGGTCAAATTTTTTAAGAATTTTCAAATTTTCATATAGGATATTCCATATAAGGTCAAAAACGACATACTCAGATCTTCACCAAACTTTGCATGGATACATTGGATGTCAAGACACGTGGAAAAAACATACAAAACATAGAATTGGGGACATCAAGATTTTGGTCGAATTTATTAAGAATTTTCAAATTTTCAGATAGGAGGTTCCATATAAGGTCAAAAACTACATACTCAGATCTTCACCAAACTTTGCATGGATACATTGGATGTCAAGACACGTGGAAAAAACGTACAAAACAAGAGATTGGAGACATCAAGATTTTGGACGAATTTTTGAGGAATTTTCAAATTTTCAGAAATGAGGTTCCAGATAAGGTCAAAAACTACATACTCAGATCTTCACCAAACTTTGCAGGGATACATTGGATGTCAAGACACGTGGGGAAAACATACAAACCAAGAGATTGGAGACATCAAGATTTTGGACGAATTTTTTAAGAATTTTCAAATTTTCAGATAGGAGGTTCCAGATAAGGTCAAAAACTACATACTCAGATCTTCACCAAACTTTGCAGGGATACATTGGATGTCAAGACACGTGGAAAAAACGTACAAAACAAGAGATTGGGGTCATCAAGATTTTGGACGGATTTTTTAGGAATTTTCAAATTTTCAGAAATGCGGTTCCAGATAAGGTCAAAAACTACATACTCAGATCTTCACCAAACTTTGCATGGATACATTGGATGTCAAGACACGTGGAAAAAACGTACAAAACAAGCGATTGGAGACATCAAGATTTTGGACGAATTTTTTAAGATTTTTCAAATTTTCAGATAGGAGGTTCCATATAAGGTCAAAAACTACATATTCAGATCTTCACCAAACTTAGCAGGGATACATTGGATGTCAAGACACGTGGAAAAAACATACAAGACATAGGATTGGGGACATCAAGATTTTGGTCAAATTTTTTAAGAATTTTCAAATTTTCAGATAGGAGGTTCCATATTAGGTCAAAAACTACATACTCAGATCTTCACCAAACATTGCAGGAATACAATGGATGTCAAGACACGTGGAAAAAATGTACAAAACAAGAGATTGGAGACATCAAGATTTTCGACGGATTTTTTAAGAATTTTCAAATTTTCAGATGGGAGGTTCCAGATAAGGTCAAAAACTACATACTCAGATCTTCACCAAACTTTGCAGGGACACATTGGATGTCAAGACACGTGGAAAAAACGTACAAAACAAGAGATTGGAGACATCAAGATTTTGGACGAATTTTTGAGGAATTTTCAAATTTTCAGAAATGAGGTTCCAGATAAGGTCAAAAACTACATACTCAGATCTTCACCAAACTTTGCAGGGATACATTGGATGTCAAGACACGTGGGGAAAACATACAAACCAAGAGATTGGAGACATCAAGATTTTGGACGAATTTTTTAAGAATTTTCAAATTTTCGGTTAGGAGGTTCCATATAAGGTCAAAAACTACATACTCAGATCTTCACCAAACTTTGCAGGGATACATTGGATGTCAAGACACGTGGAAAAAACGTACAAAACAAGAGATTGGAGACATCAAGATTTTGGACGAATTTTTTAAGAATTTTCAAATTTTCAGATCGGAGGTTCCATATAAGGTCAAAAACTACATACTCAGATCTTCACCAAACTTTGCAGGGATACATTGGATGTAAAGACACGTGTAAAAAACATACAAAACATAGGATTGGGGACATCAAGATTTTGGTCAAATTTTTTAAGAATTTTCAAATTTTCAGATAGGAGGTTCCAGATAAGGTCAAAAACTACATACTCAGATCTTCACCAAACATTGCAGGGATACATTGGATGTCAAGACACGTGGAAAAACGTACAAAACAAGAGATTGGAGACATCAAGATTTCGGACGAATTTTTTAAGAATTTTCAAATTTTCAGATAGGAGGTTCCAGATAAGGTCAAAAACTACATACTCAGATCTTCACCAAACTTTGCAGGGATACATTGGATGTCAAGACACGTGGGAAAAACATACAAAACATAGGATTGGGGACATCAAGATTTTGGTCAAATTTTTTAAGAATTTTCAAATTTTCAGATGGGAGGTTCCATATAAGGTCAAAAACTACATACTCAGATCTTCACCAAACATTGCAGGGATACATTGGATGTCAAGACACGTGGAAAAAACCTACAAAACAAGCGATTGGAGACATCAAGATTTTCGACGAATTTTTTAAGAATTTTCAAATTTTCAGATGGGAGGTTCCAGATAAGGTCAAAAACGACATACTCAGATCTTCACCAAACTTTGCATGGATACATTGGATGTCAAGACACGTGGAAAAAACGTACAAAAGATAGAATTGGGGACATCAAGATTTTGGTCGAATTTTTTAAGAATTTTCAAATTTTCAGATAGGAGGTTCCATATAAGCTCAAAAACTACATACTCAGATCTTCACCAAACTTTGCATGGATACAGTGGATGTCAAGACACGTGGAAAAAACGTACAAAACAAGAGATTGGAGACATCAAGATTTTGGACGAATTTTTTAAGAATTTTCAAATTTTCAGATAGGAGGTTCCAGATAAGGTCAGAAACTACATACTCAGATCTTCACCAAACATTGCAGGGATACATTGGATGTCAAGACACGTGGAAAAAACGTACAAAACAAGCGATTGGAGACATCAAGATTTTCGACGAATTTTTTAAGAATTTTCAAATTTTCAGATGGGAGGTTCCAGATAAGGTCAAAAACGACATACGCAGATCTTCACCAAACTTTGCAGGGATACATTGGATGTCAAGACACGTGGAAAAAACGTACAAAACAAGAGATTGGGGTCATCAAGATTTTGGACGGATTTTTTAGGAATTCTCAAATTTTCAGAAATGCGGTTCCAGATAAGGTCAAAAACTACATACTCAGATCTTCACCAAACTTTGCAGGGATACATTGGATGTCAAGACCCGTGGAAAAAACGTACAAAACAAGCGATTGGAGACATCAAGATTTTGGACGAATTTTTTAAGAATTTTCAAATTTTCAGAAATGCGGTTCCAGATAAGGTCAAAAACTACATACTCAGATCTTCACCAAACTTTGCAGGGATACATTGGATGTCAAGTGACTTTAAAAAAACGTACAAAACAAGAGATTGGAGACATCAAGATTTTGGAAGAATTTTTTAAGAATTTTCAAATTTTCAGAAATGCGGTTCCAGATAAGGTCAAAATCTATATACTCAGATCTTCAACAAACTTTGCAGGGATACATTGGATGTCAAGACACGTGGAAAAAACGTACAAAACAAGAGATTGGAGACATCAAGATTTTGGACGAATTTTTTAAGAATTTTCAAATTTTCAGATAGGAGGTTCCAGATAAGGTCAAAAACTACATACTCAGATCTTCACCAAACTTTGCAGGGATACATTGGATGTCAAGACACGTGGAAAAAACGTACAAAACAAGAGATTGGAGACATCAAGATTTTGGAAGAATTTTTTAAGAATTTTCAAATTTTCAGAAAGGATGTTCCAGATAAGGTCAAAAACGACATACTCAGATCTTCACCAAACTTTGCAGGGATACATTGGATGTCAAGACACGTGGAAAAAAACAACATAGGATTGGGGACATCAAGATTTTGGTCAAATTTTTTAAGAATTTTCAAATTTTCAGATAGGAGGTTCCATATAAGGTCAAAAACTACATACTCAGATCTTCACCAAACATTGCAGGGTTACATTGGATGTCAAGACACATGGAAAAACGTACAAAACAAGAGATTGGAGACATCAAGATTTCGGACGAATTTTTTAAGAATTTTCAAATTTTCAGATAGGAGGTTCCAGATAAGGTCAAAAACTACATACTCAGATCTTCACCAAACTTTGCAGGGATACATTGGATGTCAAGACACGTGGGAAAACATACAAAACATAGGATTGGGAACATCAAGATTTTGGTCAAATTTTTTAAGAATTTTCAAATTTTCAGGAGGTTCTATATAAGGTCAAAACCTACATACTCAGATCTTCACCAAACATTGCAGGGATACATTGGATGTCAAGACACGTGGAAAAAACGTACAAAACAAGAGATTGGAGACATCAAGATTTTCGACGAATTTTTTAAGGATTTTCAAATTTTCAGATGGGAGGTTCCAGATAAGATCAAAAACTACATACTCAGATCTTCACCAAACTTTGCAGGGATACATTGGATGTCAAGACACGTGGGAAAACATACAAAACATAGGATTGGGGACATCAAGATTTTGGTCAAATTTTTTAAGAATTTTCAAATTTTCAGATAGGAGGTTCCATATAAGGTCAAAAACTACATACTCAGATCTTCACCAAACATTGCAGGGATACATTGGATGTCAAGACACGTGGAAAAAACGTACAAAACAAGAGATTGGAGACATCAAGATTTTCGACGAATTTTTTAAGGAATTTCAAATTTTCAGATGGGAGGTTCCAGATAAGGTCAAAAACGACATACTCAGATCTTCACCAAACTTTGCATGGATACATTGGATGTCAAGACACGTGCAAAAAACATACAAAACATAGAATTGGGGACATCAAGATTTTGGTCGAATTTTTTAAGAATTTTCAAATTTTCAGATAGGAGGTTCCATATAAGGTCATAAACTACATACTCAGATCTTCACCAAACTTTGCATGGATACATTGGATGTCAAGACACGTGGAAAAAACGTACAAAACAAGAGATTGGAGACATCAAGATTTTGGACGAATTTTTTAAGAATTTTCAAATTTTCGGATAGGAGGTTCCAGATAAGGTCAAAAACTACATACTCAGATCTTCACCAAACTTTGCAGGGATACATTGGATGTCAAGACACGTGGAAAAAACGTACAAAACAAGAGATTGGAGACATCAAGATTTTGGAAGAATTTTTTAGGAATTTTCAAATTTTCAGATGGGAGGTTCCAGATAAGGTCAAAAACTACATACTCAGATCTTCACCAAACTTTCCAGGGATACATTGGATGTCAAGACACGTGGAAAAACGTACAAAACAAGAGATTGGAGACATCAAGATTTTGGACGAATTTTTTAAGAATTTTCAAATTTTCAGATTTGAAGTTCCATATAAGGTCAAAAACTACATACTCAGATCTTCACCAAACTTTACATGGATACATTGGATGTCAAGACACGTGGAAAAAACATACTCAACATAGGATTGGAGACATCAAGATTTTGGTCGAATTTTTTAAGAATTTTCAAATTTTCAGATATGAGGTTCCATATAAGGTCAAAGACTACATACTCAGATCTTCACCAAACTTTGCAGGGATACATTGGATGTCAAGACACGTGGAAAAAACATACAAGACATAGGATTGGGGACATCAAGATTTTGGACGGATTTTTTAGGAATTTTCAAATTTTCAGATGGGAGGTTCCAGATAAGGTCAAAAACTACATACTCAGATCTTCACCAAACTTTGCAGGGATACATTGGATGTCAAGACACGTGGAAAAAACGTACAAAACAAGAGATTGGAGACGTCAAGATTTTGGACGAATTTTTTAAGAATTTTCAAATTTTCAGAAAGGATGTTCCAGATAAGGTCAAAGACGACATACTCAGATCTTCACCAAACTTTGCAGGGATACATTGGATGTCAAGACACGTGGAAAAAACGTACAAAACAAGAGATTGGAGACATCAAGATTTTGGACGAATTTTTTAAGAATTTTCAAATTTTCAGATAGGAGGTTCCAGATAAGGTCAAAAACTACATACTCAGATCTTCACCAAACTTTGCAGGGATACATTGGATGTCAAGACACGTGGAAAAAACGTACAAAACAAGAGATTGGAGACATCAAGATTTTGGACGAATTTTTGAGGAATTTTCAAATTTTCAGAAATGAGGTTCCAGATAAGGTCAAAAACTACATACTCAGATCTTCACCAAACTTTGCAGGGATACATTGGATGTCAAGACACGTGGGAAAAACATACAAAACAAGCGATTGGAGACATCAAGATTTTCGAAGAAATTTTTTAAGAATTTTCAAATTTTCAGATGGGAGGTTCCAGATAAGGTCAAAAACGACATACTCAGATCTTCACCAAACTTTGCATGGATACATTGGATGTCAAGACACGTGGAAAAAACGTACAAAACATAGAATTGGGGACATCAAGATTTTGGTCGAATTTTTTAAGAATTTTCAAATTCTCAGATAGGAGGTTCCATATAAGGTCAAAAACTACATACTCAGATCTTCACCAAACTTTGCATGGATACATTGGATGTCAAGACACGTGGAGAAAACGTACAAAACAAGAGATTGGAGACATCAAGATTTTGGAAGAATTTTTTAAGAATTTTCAAATTTTCAGATAGGAGGTTCCAGATAAGGTCAAAAACTACATACTCAGATCTTCACCAAACATTGCAGGGATACATTGGATGTCAAGACACGTGGAAAAAACGTACAAAACAAGCGATTGGAGACATCAAGATTTTCGACGAATTTTTTAAGAATTTTCAAATTTTCAGATGGGAGGTTCCAGATAAGGTCAAAAACGACATACGCAGATCTTCACCAAACTTTGCATGGATACATTGGATGTCAAGACACGTGGAAAAAACGTACAAAACATAGAATTGGGGACATTTAGATTTTGGTCGAATTTTTTAAGAATTTTCAAATTTTCAGATAGGAGGTTCCATATAAGGTCAAAAACGACATACTCAGATCTTCACCAAACTTTGCATGGATACATTGGATGTCAAGACACGTGGAAAAAACATACAAAACATAGAATTGGGGACATCAAGATTTTGGTCGAATTTATTAAGAATTTTCAAATTTTCAGATAGGAGGTTCCATATAAGGTCAAAAACTACATACTCAGATCTTCACCAAACTTTGCATGGATACATTGGATGTCAAGACACGTGGAAAAAACGTACAAAACAAGAGATTGGAGACATCAAGATTTTGGACGAATTTTTGAGGAATTTTCAAATTTTCAGAAATGAGGTTCCAGATAAGGTCAAAAACTACATACTCAGATCTTCACCAAACTTTGCAGGGATACATTGGATGTCAAGACACGTGGGGAAAACATACAAACCAAGAGATTGGAGACATCAAGATTTTGGACGAATTTTTTAAGAATTTTCAAATTTTCAGATAGGAGGTTCCAGATAAGGTCAAAAACTACATACTCAGATCTTCACCAAACTTTGCAGGGATACATTGGATGTCAAGACACGTGGAAAAAACGTACAAAACAAGAGATTGGGGTCATCAAGATTTTGGACGGATTTTTTAGGAATTTTCAAATTTTCAGAAATGCGGTTCCAGAAAAGGTCAAAAACTACATACTCAGATCTTCACCAAACTTTGCATGGATACATTGGATGTCAAGACACGTGGAAAAAACGTACAAAACAAGCGATTGGAGACATCAAGATTTTGGACGAATTTTTTAAGAATTTTCAAATTTTCAGAAATGCGGTTCCAGAAAAGGTCAAAAACTACATACTCAGATTTTCACCAAACTGTGCATGGATACATTGGATGTCAAGACACGTGGAAAAAACATACACAACATAGGATTGGAGACATCAAGATTTTGGTCGAATTTTTTAAGAATTTTCAAATTTTCAGAAAGGATGTTCCAGATAAGGTCAAAAACGACATACTCAGATCTTCACCAAACTTTGCAGGGATACATTGGATGTCAAGACACGTGGAAAAAACGTACAAAACAAGAGATTGGAGACATCAAGATTTTGGACGAATTTTTTAAGAATTTTCAAATTTTCAGATAGGAGGTTCCAGATAAGGTCAAAAACTACATACTCAGATCTTCACCAAACTTTGCAGGGATACATTGGATGTCAAGACACGTGGAAAAAACGTACAAAACAAGAGATTGGAGACATCAAGATTTTGGACGAATTTTTGAGGAATTTTCAAATTTTCAGAAATGAGGTTCCAGATAAGGTCAAAAACTACATACTCAGATTTTCACCAAACTTTGCAGGGATACATTGGATGTCAAGACACGTGGGGAAAACATACAAACCAAGAGATTGGAGACATCAAGATTTTGGACGAATTTTTTAAGAATTTTCAAATTTTCAGATAGGAGGTTCCAGATAAGGTCAAAAACTACATACTCAGATCTTCACCAAACTTTGCAGGGATACATTGGATGTCAAGACACGTTTGAAAAAACGTACAAAACAAGAGATTGGGGTCATCAAGATTTTGGACGGATTTTTTAGGAATTTTCAAATTTTCAGAAATGCGGTTCCAGATAAGGTCAAAAACTACATACTCAGATCTTCACCAAACTTTGCAGGGATACATTGGATGTCAAGACACGTGGAAAAAACGTACAAAACAAGAGATTGGAGACATCAAGATTTTGGACGAATTTTTTAAGAATTTTCAAATTTTCAGAAATGCGGTTCCAGATAAGGTCAAAAACTCAGATCTTCACCAAACTTTGCAGGGATACATTGGATGTCAAGTGACGTGGAAAAAACGTACAAAACAAGAGATTGGAGACATCAAGATTTTGGAAGAATTTTTTAAGAATTTTCAAATTTTCAGATGGGAGGTTCCATATAAGGTCAAAAACTACATACTCAGATCTTCACCAAACTTTGCAGGAATACATTGGATGTTAAGACACGTGGAAAAAACGTACAAAACAAGAGATTGGAGACATCAAGATTTTGGACGAATTTTTTAAGAATTTTCAAATTTTCAGAAATGCGGTTCCAGATAAGGTCAAAAACTCAGATCTTCACCAAACTTTGCAGGGATACATTGGATGTCAAGTGACGTGGAAAAAACGTACAAAACAAGAGATTGGAGACATCAAGATTTTGGAAGAATTTTTTAAGAATTTTCAAATTTTCAGATGGGAGGTTCCATATAAGGTCAAAAACTACATACTCAGATCTTCACCAAACTTTGCAGGGATACATTGGATGTCAAGACACGTGGAAAAATCGTACAAAAGAAGGGATTGTGGTCATCAAGATTTTGGACGGATTTTTTAGGAATTTTCAAATTTTCAGATGGGAGGTTCCAGATAAGGTCAAAAACGACATACTCAGATCTTCACCAAACTTTGCAGGAATACATTGGATGTCAAGACACGTGGAAAAAACATACAAAACATAGGATTGGGGACATCAAGATTTTGGTCAAATTTTTTAAGAATTTTCAAATTTTCAGATAGGAGGTTCCATATAAGGTCAAAAACTACATACTCAGATCTTCACCAAACATTGCAGGGATACATTGGATGTCAAGACACGTGGAAAAAACGTACAAAACAAGAGATTGGAGACATCAAGATTTTGGACGAATTTTTGAAGAATTTTCAAATTTTCAGATAGGAGGTTTAAGGTCAAAAACTACATACTCAGATCTTCACCAAACGTTGCAGGGATACTTTGCATGTCAAGACACGTGGAAAAAACGTACAAAACAAGAGATTGGAGACATCAAGATTTTCGTCGAATTTTTTAAGAATTTTCAGATGGGAGGTTCCAGATAAGGTTCAAAACGACATACTCAGATCTTCACCAAACTTTGCATGGATACATTGGATGTCAAGACACGTGGAAAAAACGTACAAAACAAGAAATTGGAGACATCAAGATTTTGAACGAATTTTTTAAGAATTTTCAAATTTTCAGAAAGGAGGTTCCGTATAAGGTCAAAAACTACATACTCAGATCTTCACCAAACTTTGCAGGGATACATTGGATGTCAAGACACGTGGAAAAAACGTACAAAACAAGAGATTGGGGTCATCAAGATTTTGGACGGATTTTTTAGGAATTTTCAAATTTTCAGATGGGAGGTTCCAGATAAGGTCAAAAACTACATACTCAGATCTTCACCAAACTTTGCAGTGATACATTGGATGTCAAGACACGTGGAAAAAACGTACAAAACAAGAGATTGGAGACATCAAGATTTTGAACGAATTTTTTAAGAATTTTCAAATTTTCAGATAGGAGGTTCCATATAAGGTCAAAAACTACATACTCAGATCTTCACCAAACTTTGCATGGATACATTGGATGTCAAGACACGTGGAAAAAACATACAAAACATAGGATTGGGGACATCAAGATTTTGGTCGAATTTTTTAAGAATTTTCAAATTTTCAGATAGGAGGTTCCATATAAGGTCAAAAACTACATACTCAGATCTTCACCAAACTTAGCAGGGATACATTGGATGTCAAGACACGTGGAAAAAACATACAAGACATAGGATTGGGGACATCAAGATTTTGGTCAAATTTTTTAAGAATTTTCAAATTTTCAGATATGAGGTTCCATATAAGGTCAAAAACTACATACTCAGATCTTCACCAAACATTGCAGGAATACAATGGATGTCAAGACACGTGGAAAAAATGTACAAAACAAGAGATTGGAGACATCAAGATTTTCGACGGATTTTTTAAGAATTTTCAAATTTTCAGATGGGAGGTTCCAGATAAGGTCAAAACCTACATACTCAGATCTTCACCAAACATTGCAGGGATACATTGGATGTCAAGACACGTGGAAAAAACGTACAAAACAAGAGATTGGAGACATCAAGATTTTCGACGAATTTTTTAAGGATTTTCAAATTTTCAGATGGGAGGTTCCAGATAAGGTCAAAAACTACATACTCAGATCTTCACCAAACTTTGCAGGGATACATTTAATGTCAAGACACGTGGGAAAACATACAAAACATAGGATTGGGGACATCAAGATTTTGGTCAAATTTTTTAAGAATTTTCAAATTTTCAGATAGGAGGTTCCATATAAGGTCAAAAACTACATACTCAGATCTTCACCAAACATTGCAGGGATACATTGGATGTCAAGACACGTGGAAAAAACGTACAAAACAAGAGATTGGAGACATCAAGATTTTCGACGAATTTTTTAAGGAATTTCAAATTTTCAGATGGGAGGTTCCAGATAAGGTCAAAAACGACATACTCAGATCTTCACCAAACTTTGCATGGATACATTGGATGTCAAGACACGTGCAAAAAACATACAAAACATAGAATTGGGGACATCAAGATTTTGGTCGAATTTTTTAAGAATTTTCAAATTTTCAGATAGGAGGTTCCATATAAGGTCAAAAACTACATACTCAGATCTTCACCAAACTTTGCATGGATACATTGGATGTCAAGACACGTGGAAAAAACGTACAAAACAAGAGATTGGAGACATCAAGATTTTGGACGAATTTTTTAAGAATTTTCAAATTTTCGGATAGGAGGTTCCAGATAAGGTCAAAAACTACATACTCAGATCTTCACCAAACTTTGCATGGATACATTGGATGTCAAGACACGTGGAAAAAACGTACAAAACAAGAGATTGGAGACATCAAGATTTTGGAAGAATTTTTTAGGAATTTTCAAATTTTCAGATGGGAGGTTCCAGATAAGGTCAAAAACTACATACTCAGATCTTCACCAAACTTTCCAGGGATACATTGGATGTCAAGACACGTGGAAAACGTACAAAAAAAGAGATTGGAGACATCAAGATTTTGGACGAATTTTTTAAGAATTTTCAAATTTTCAGATTTGAAGTTCCATATAAGGTCAAAAACTACATACTCAGATCTTCACCAAACTTTACATGGATACATTGGATGTCAAGACACGTGGAAAAAACATACTCAACATAGGATTGGAGACATCAAGATTTTGGTCGAATTTTTTAATAATTTTCAAATTTTCAGATATGAGGTTCCATATAAGGTCAAAGACTACATACTCAGATCTTCACCAAACTTTGCAGGGATACATTGGATGTCAAGACACGTGGAAAAAACGTACAAAACAAGAGATTGGAGACATCAAGATTTTGGACGAATTTTGAGGAATTTTCAAATTTTCAGAAATGAGGTTCCAGATAAGGTCAAAAACTACATACTCAGATCTTCACCAAACTTTGCAGGGATACATTGGATGTCAAGACACGTGGGAAAAACATACAAAACAAGCGATTGGAGACATCAAGATTTTCGAAGAAATTTTTTAAGAATTTTCAAATTTTCAGATGGGAGGTTCCAGATAAGGTCAAAAACGACATACTCAGATCTTCACCAAACTTTGCATGGATACATTGGATGTCAAGACACGTGGAAAAAACGTACAAAACATAGAATTGGGGACATCAAGATTTTGGTCGAATTTTTTAAGAATTTTCAAATTCTCAGATAGGAGGTTCCATATAAGGTCAAAAACTACATACTCAGATCTTCACCAAACTTTGCATGGATACATTGGATGTCAAGACACGTGGAGAAAACGTACAAAACAAGAGATTGGAGACATCAAGATTTTGGAAGAATTTTTTAAGAATTTTCAAATTTTCAGATAGGAGGTTCCAGATAAGGTCAAAAACTACATACTCAGATCTTCACCAAACATTGCAGGGATACATTGGATGTCAAGACACGTGGAAAAAACGTACAAAACAAGCGATTGGAGACATCAAGATTTTCGACGAATTTTTTAAGAATTTTCAAATTTTCAGATGGGAGGTTCCAGATAAGGTCAAAAACGACATACGCAGATCTTCACCAAACTTTGCATGGATACATTGGATGTCAAGACACGTGGAAAAAACGTACAAAACATAGAATTGGGGACATTTAGATTTTGGTCGAATTTTTTAAGAATTTTCAAATTTTCAGATAGGAGGTTCCATATAAGGTCAAAAACGACATACTCAGATCTTCACCAAACTTTGCATGGATACATTGGATGTCAAGACACGTGGAAAAAACATACAAAACATAGAATTGGGGACATCAAGATTTTGGTCGAATTTATTAAGAATTTTCAAATTTTCAGATAGGAGGTTCCATATAAGGTCAAAAACTACATACTCAGATCTTCACCAAACTTTGCATGGATACATTGGATGTCAAGACACGTGGAAAAAACGTACAAAACAAGAGATTGGAGACATCAAGATTTTGGACGAATTTTTGAGGAATTTTCAAATTTTCAGAAATGAGGTTCCAGATAAGGTCAAAAACTACATACTCAGATCTTCACCAAACTTTGCAGGGATACATTGGATGTCAAGACACGTGGGGAAAACATACAAACCAAGAGATTGGAGACATCAAGATTTTGGACGAATTTTTTAAGAATTTTCAAATTTTCAGATAGGAGGTTCCAGATAAGGTCAAAAACTACATACTCAGATCTTCACCAAACTTTGCAGGGATACATTGGATGTCAAGACACGTGGAAAAAACGTACAAAACAAGAGATTGGGGTCATCAAGATTTTGGACGGATTTTTTAGGAATTTTCAAATTTTCAGAAATGCGGTTCCAGATAAGGTCAAAAACTACATACTCAGATCTTCACCAAACTTTGCATGGATACATTGGATGTCAAGACACGTGGAAAAAACGTACAAAACAAGCGATTGGAGACATCAAGATTTTGGACGAATTTTTTAAGAATTTTCAAATTTTCAGAAATGCGGTTCCAGATAAGGTCAAAAACTCAGATCTTCACCAAACTTTGCAGGGATACATTGGATGTCAAGTGACGTGGAAAAAACGTACAAAACAAGAGATTGGAGACATCAAGATTTTGGAAGAATTTTTTAAGAATTTTCAAATTTTCAGAAATGCGGTTCCAGATAAGGTCAAAAACTACATACTCAGATCTTCAACAAACTTTGCAGGGATACATTGGATGTCACGACACGTGGAAAAAACGTACAAAACAAGAGATTGGAGACATCAAGATTTTGGACGAATTTTTTAAGAATTTTCAAATTTTCAGGTAGGAGGTTCCAGATAAGGTCAAAAACTACATACTCAGATCTTCACCAAACTTTGCAGGGATACATTGGATGTCAAGACACGTGGAAAAAACGTACAAAACAAGAGATTGGAGACATCAAGATTTTGGAAGAATTTTTTAAGAATTTTCAAATTTTCAGAAAGGATGTTCCAGATAAGGTCAAAAACGACATACTCAGATCTTCACCAAACTTTGCAGGGATACATTGGATGTCAAGACACGTGGAAAAAAAAACATAGGATTGGGGACATCAAGATTTTGGTCAAATTTTTTAAGAATTTTCAAATTTTCAGATAGGAGGTTCCATATAAGGTCAAAAACTACATACTCAGATCTTCACCAAACATTGCAGGGATACATTGGATGTCAAGACACGTGGAAAAACGTACAAAACAAGAGATTGGAGACATCAAGATTTCGGACGAATTTTTTAAGAATTTTCAAATTTTCAGATAGGGGGTTCCAGATAAGGTCAAAAACTACATACTCAGATCTTCACCAAACTTTGCAGGGATACATTGGATGTCAAGACACGTGGGAAAACATACAAAACATAGGATTGGGGACATCAAGATTTTGGTCAAATTTTTTAAGAATTTTCAAATTTTCAGATAATAGGTTCCATATAAGGTCAAAAACTACATACTCAGATCTTCACCAAACATTGCAGGGATACATTGGATGTCAAGACACGTGGAAAAAACGTACAAAACAAGAGATTGGAGACATCAAGATTTTCGACGAATTTTTTAAGGATTTTCAAATTTTCAGATGGGAGGTTCCAGATAAGGTCAAAAACGACATACTCAGATCTTCACCAAACTTTGCATGGATACATTGGATGTCAAGACACGTGGAAAAAACGTACAAAACAAGAGATTGGAGACATCAAGATTTTGGACGAATTTTTTAAGAATTTTCAAATTTTCAGATTTGAAGTTCCATATAAGGTCAAAAACTACATACTCAGATTTTCACCAAACTGTGCATGGATACATTGGATGTCAAGACACGTGGAAAAAACATACACAACATAGGATTGGAGACATCAAGATTTTGGTCGAATTTTTTAAGAATTTTCAAATTTTCAGAAAGGATGTTCCAGATAAGGTCAAAAACGACATACTCAGATCTTCACCAAACTTTGCAGGGATACATTGGATGTCAAGACACGTGGAAAAAACGTACAAAACAAGAGATTGGAGACATCAAGATTTTGGACGAATTTTTTAAGAATTTTCAAATTTTCAGATAGGAGGTTCCAGATAAGGTCAAAAACTACATACTCAGATCTTCACCAAACTTTGCAGGGATACATTGGATGTCAAGACACGTGGAAAAAACGTACAAAACAAGAGATTGGAGACATCAAGATTTTGGACGAATTTTTGAGGAATTTTCAAATTTTCAGAAATGAGGTTCCAGATAAGGTCAAAAACTACATACTCAGATTTTCACCAAACTTTGCAGGGATACATTGGATGTCAAGACACGTGGGGAAAACATACAAACCAAGAGATTGGAGACATCAAGATTTTGGACGAATTTTTTAAGAATTTTCAAATTTTCAGATAGGAGGTTCCAGATAAGGTCAAAAACTACATACTCAGATCTTCACCAAACTTTGCAGGGATACATTGGATGTCAAGACACGTTTGAAAAAACGTACAAAACAAGAGATTGGGGTCATCAAGATTTTGGACGGATTTTTTAGGAATTTTCAAATTTTCAGAAATGCGGTTCCAGATAAGGTCAAAAACTACATACTCAGATCTTCACCAAACTTTGCAGGGATACATTGGATGTCAAGACACGTGGAAAAAACGTACAAAACAAGAGATTGGAGACATCAAGATTTTGGACGAATTTTTTAAGAATTTTCAAATTTTCAGAAATGCGGTTCCAGATAAGGTCAAAAACTCAGATCTTCACCAAACTTTGCAGGGATACATTGGATGTCAAGTGACGTGGAAAAAACGTACAAAACAAGAGATTGGAGACATCAAGATTTTGGAAGAATTTTTTAAGAATTTTCAAATTTTCAGATGGGAGGTTCCATATAAGGTCAAAAACTACATACTCAGATCTTCACCAAACTTTGCAGGAATACATTGGATGTTAAGACACGTGGAAAAAACGTACAAAACAAGAGATTGGAGACATCAAGATTTTGGACGAATTTTTTAAGAATTTTCAAATTTTCAGAAATGCGGTTCCAGATAAGGTCAAAAACTCAGATCTTCACCAAACTTTGCAGGGATACATTGGATGTCAAGTGACGTGGAAAAAACGTACAAAACAAGAGATTGGAGACATCAAGATTTTGGAAGAATTTTTTAAGAATTTTCAAATTTTCAGATGGGAGGTTCCATATAAGGTCAAAAACTACATACTCAGATCTTCACCAAACTTTGCAGGGATACATTGGATGTCAAGACACGTGGAAAAATCGTACAAAAGAAGGGATTGTGGTCATCAAGATTTTGGACGGATTTTTTAGGAATTTTCAAATTTTCAGATGGGAGGTTCCAGATAAGGTCAAAAACGACATACTCAGATCTTCACCAAACTTTGCAGGAATACATTGGATGTCAAGACACGTGGAAAAAACATACAAAACATAGGATTGGGGACATCAAGATTTTGGTCAAATTTTTTAAGAATTTTCAAATTTTCAGATAGGAGGTTCCATATAAGGTCAAAAACTACATACTCAGATCTTCACCAAACATTGCAGGGATACATTGGATGTCAAGACACGTGGAAAAAACGTACAAAACAAGAGATTGGAGACATCAAGATTTTGGACGAATTTTTGAAGAATTTTCAAATTTTCAGATAGGAGGTTTAAGGTCAAAAACTACATACTCAGATCTTCACCAAACGTTGCAGGGATACTTTGCATGTCAAGACACGTGGAAAAAACGTACAAAACAAGAGATTGGAGACATCAAGATTTTCGTCGAATTTTTTAAGAATTTTCAGATGGGAGGTTCCAGATAAGGTTCAAAACGACATACTCAGATCTTCACCAAACTTTGCATGGATACATTGGATGTCAAGACACGTGGAAAAAACGTACAAAACAAGAAATTGGAGACATCAAGATTTTGAACGAATTTTTTAAGAATTTTCAAATTTTCAGAAAGGAGGTTCCGTATAAGGTCAAAAACTACATACTCAGATCTTCACCAAACTTTGCAGGGATACATTGGATGTCAAGACACGTGGAAAAAACGTACAAAACAAGAGATTGGGGTCATCAAGATTTTGGACGGATTTTTTAGGAATTTTCAAATTTTCAGATGGGAGGTTCCAGATAAGGTCAAAAACTACATACTCAGATCTTCACCAAACTTTGCAGTGATACATTGGATGTCAAGACACGTGGAAAAAACGTACAAAACAAGAGATTGGAGACATCAAGATTTTGAACGAATTTTTTAAGAATTTTCAAATTTTCAGATAGGAGGTTCCATATAAGGTCAAAAACTACATACTCAGATCTTCACCAAACTTTGCATGGATACATTGGATGTCAAGACACGTGGAAAAAACATACAAAACATAGGATTGGGGACATCAAGATTTTGGTCGAATTTTTTAAGAATTTTCAAATTTTCAAATAGGAGGTTCCATATAAGGTCAAAAACTACATACTCAGATCTTCACCAAACTTAGCAGGGATACATTGGATGTCAAGACACGTGGAAAAAACATACAAGACATAGGATTGGGGACATCAAGATTTTGGTCAAATTTTTTAAGAATTTTCAAATTTTCAGATATGAGGTTCCATATAAGGTCAAAAACTACATACTCAGATCTTCACCAAACATTGCAGGAATACAATGGATGTCAAGACACGTGGAAAAAATGTACAAAACAAGAGATTGGAGACATCAAGATTTTCGACGGATTTTTTAAGAATTTTCAAATTTTCAGATGGGAGGTTCCAGATAAGGTCAAAAACGACATACTCAGATCTTCACCAAACTCTGCATGGATACATTGGATGTCAAGACACGTGGAAAAAACATACAAAACATAGGATTGGGGACATCAAGATTTTGGTCAAATTTTTTAAGAATTTTCAAATTTTCAGATAGGAGGTTCCATATAAGGTCAAAAACTACATACTCAGATCTTCACCAAACATTGCAGGGATACATTGGATGTCAAGACACGTGGAAAAAACGTAAAAAACAAGCGATTGGAGACATCAAGATTTTCGACGAATTTTTTAAGAATTTTCAAATTTTCAGATGGGAGGTTCCATATAAGGTCAAAAACGACATACTCAGATCTTCACCAAACTTTGCATGGATACATTGGATGTCAAGACACGTGGAAAAAACATACAAAACATAGAATTGGGGACATCAAGATTTTGGTCGAATTTTTTAAGAATTTTCAAATTTTCAGATAGGAGGTTCCATATAAAGTCAAAAACTACATACTCAGATCTTCACCAAACTTTGCAGGGATACATTGGATGTCAAGACACGTTTGAAAAAACGTACAAAACAAGAGATTGGTGTCATCAAGATTTTGGACGGATTTTTTAGGAATTTTCAAATTTTCGGAAATGCGGTTCCAGATAAGGTCAAAAACTACATACTCAGATCTTCACCAAACTTTGCAGGGATACATTGGATGTCAAGACACGTGGAAAAAACGTACAAAACAAGAGATTTGAGACATCAAGATTTTGGACGAATTTTTTAAGAATTTTCAAATTTTCAGAAATGCGGTTCCAGATAAGGTCAAAAACTACATACTCAGATCTTCACCAAACTTTGCAGGGATACATTGGATGTCAAGTGACGTGGAAAAAACGTACAAAACAAGAGATTGGAGACATCAAGATTTTGGAAGAATTTTTTAAGAATTTTCAAATTTTCAGATGGGAGGTTCCATATAAGGTCAAAAACTACATACTCAGATCTTCACCAAACTTTGCAGGGATACATTGGATGTAAAGACACGTGGAAAAAACATACAAGACCTAGGTTTGGGGACATCAAGATTTTGGTCAAATTTTTTAAGAATTTTCAAATTTTCAGGTTCCATATAAGGTCAAAAACTACATACTCAGATCTTCACCAAACTTTGCAGGAATACATTGGATGTTAAGACACGTGGAAAAAACGTACAAAACAAGAGATTGGAGACATCAAGATTTTGGACGAATTTTTTAAGAATTTTCAAATTTTCAGAAATGCGGTTCCAGATAAGGTCAAAAACTACATACTCAGATCTTCACCAAACTTTGCAGGGATACATTGGATGTCAAGACACGTGGAAAAAACGTACAAAACAAGGGATTGTGGTCATCAAGATTTTGGACGGATTTTTTAGGAATTTTCAAATTTTCAGATGGGAGGTTCCAGATAAGGTCAAAAACTACATACTCAGATCTTCACCAAACTTTGCAGGGATACATTGGATGTCAAGACACGTGGAAAAAACGTACAAAGCAAGAGATTGGGGTCATCAAGATTTTGGACGGAATTTTTAAGAATTTTCAAATTTTCAGATGGGAGGTTCCAGATAAGGTCAAAAACGACATACTCAGATCTTCACCAAACTTTGCAGGAATACATTGGATGTCAAGACACGTGGAAAAACATACAAAACATAAGATTCGGGACATCAAGATTTTGGTCGAATTTTTTAAGAATTTTCAAATTTTCAGATAGGAGGTTCCATATAAGGTAAAAAACTACATACTCAGATCTTCACCGAACTTTGCAGGGATACATTGGATGTCAAGACACGTGGAAAAAACATACAAAACATAGGATTGGGGACATCAAGATTTTGGTCAAATTTTTTAAGAATTTTCAAATTTTCATATAGGATATTCCATATAAGGTCAAAAACGACATACTCAGATCTTCACCAAACTTTGCATGGATACATTGGATGTCAAGACACGTGGAAAAAACATACAAAACATAGAATTGGGGACATCAAGATTTTGGTCGAATTTATTAAGAATTTTCAAATTTTCAGATAGGAGGTTCCATATAAGGTCAAAAACTACATACTCAGATCTTCACCAAACTTTGCATGGATACATTGGATGTCAAGACACGTGGAAAAAACGTACAAAACAAGAGATTGGAGACATCAAGATTTTGGACGAATTTTTGAGGAATTTTCAAATTTTCAGAAATGAGGTTCCAGATAAGGTCAAAAACTACATACTCAGATCTTCACCAAACTTTGCAGGGATACATTGGATGTCAAGACACGTGGGGAAAACATACAAACCAAGAGATTGGAGACATCAAGATTTTGGACGAATTTTTTAAGAATTTTCAAATTTTCAGATAGGAGGTTCCAGATAAGGTCAAAAACTACATACTCAGATCTTCACCAAACTTTGCAGGGATACATTGGATGTCAAGACACGTGGAAAAAACGTACAAAACAAGAGATTGGGGTCATCAAGATTTTGGACGGATTTTTTAGGAATTTTCAAATTTTCAGAAATGCGGTTCCAGATAAGGTCAAAAACTACATACTCAGATCTTCACCAAACTTTGCATGGATACATTGGATGTCAAGACACGTGGAAAAAACGTACAAAACAAGCGATTGGAGACATCAAGATTTTGGACGAATTTTTTAAGATTTTTCAAATTTTCAGATAGGAGGTTCCATATAAGGTCAAAAACTACATATTCAGATCTTCACCAAACTTAGCAGGGATACATTGGATGTCAAGACACGTGGAAAAAACATACAAGACATAGGATTGGGGACATCAAGATTTTGGTCAAATTTTTTAAGAATTTTCAAATTTTCAGATAGGAGGTTCCATATTAGGTCAAAAACTACATACTCAGATCTTCACCAAACATTGCAGGAATACAATGGATGTCAAGACACGTGGAAAAAATGTACAAAACAAGAGATTGGAGACATCAAGATTTTCGACGGATTTTTTAAGAATTTTCAAATTTTCAGATGGGAGGTTCCAGATAAGGTCAAAAACTACATACTCAGATCTTCACCAAACTTTGCAGGGACACATTGGATGTCAAGACACGTGGAAAAAACGTACAAAACAAGAGATTGGAGACATCAAGATTTTGGACGAATTTTTGAGGAATTTTCAAATTTTCAGAAATGAGGTTCCAGATAAGGTCAAAAACTACATACTCAGATCTTCACCAAACTTTGCAGGGATACATTGGATGTCAAGACACGTGGGGAAAACATACAAACCAAGAGATTGGAGACATCAAGATTTTGGACGAATTTTTTAAGAATTTTCAAATTTTCAGATAGGAGGTTCCATATAAGGTCAAAAACTACATACTCAGATCTTCACCAAACTTTGCAGGGATACATTGGATGTCAAGACACGTGGAAAAAACGTACAAAACAAGAGATTGGAGACATCAAGATTTTGGACGAATTTTTTAAGAATTTTCAAATTTTCAGATCGGAGGTTCCATATAAGGTCAAAAACTACATACTCAGATCTTCACCAAACTTTGCAGGGATACATTGGATGTAAAGACACGTGTAAAAAACATACAAAACATAGGATTGGGGACATCAAGATTTTGGTCAAATTTTTTAAGAATTTTCAAATTTTCAGATAGGAGGTTCCAGATAAGGTCAAAAACTACATACTCAGATCTTCACCAAACATTGCAGGGATACATTGGATGTCAAGACACGTGGAAAAACGTACAAAACAAGAGATTGGAGACATCAAGATTTCGGACGAATTTTTTAAGAATTTTCAAATTTTCAGATAGGAGGTTCCAGATAAGGTCAAAAACTACATACTCAGATCTTCACCAAACTTTGCAGGGATACATTGGATGTCAAGACACGTGGGAAAAACATACAAAACATAGGATTGGGGACATCAAGATTTTGGTCAAATTTTTTAAGAATTTTCAAATTTTCAGATGGGAGGTTCCATATAAGGTCAAAAACTACATACTCAGATCTTCACCAAACATTGCAGGGATACATTGGATGTCAAGACACGTGGAAAAAACCTACAAAACAAGCGATTGGAGACATCAAGATTTTCGACGAATTTTTTAAGAATTTTCAAATTTTCAGATGGGAGGTTCCAGATAAGGTCAAAAACGACATACTCAGATCTTCACCAAACTTTGCATGGATACATTGGATGTCAAGACACGTGGAAAAAACGTACAAAAGATAGAATTGGGGACATCAAGATTTTGGTCGAATTTTTTAAGAATTTTCAAATTTTCAGATAGGAGGTTCCATATAAGCTCAAAAACTACATACTCAGATCTTCACCAAACTTTGCATGGATACAGTGGATGTCAAGACACGTGGAAAAAACGTACAAAACAAGAGATTGGAGACATCAAGATTTTGGACGAATTTTTTAAGAATTTTCAAATTTTCAGATAGGAGGTTCCAGATAAGGTCAGAAACTACATACTCAGATCTTCACCAAACATTGCAGGGATACATTGGATGTCAAGACACGTGGAAAAAACGTACAAAACAAGCGATTGGAGACATCAAGATTTTCGACGAATTTTTTAAGAATTTTCAAATTTTCAGATGGGAGGTTCCAGATAAGGTCAAAAACGACATACGCAGATCTTCACCAAACTTTGCAGGGATACATTGGATGTCAAGACACGTGGAAAAAACGTACAAAACAAGAGATTGGGGTCATCAAGATTTTGGACGGATTTTTTAGGAATTCTCAAATTTTCAGAAATGCGGTTCCAGATAAGGTCAAAAACTACATACTCAGATCTTCACCAAACTTTGCAGGGATACATTGGATGTCAAGACCCGTGGAAAAAACGTACAAAACAAGCGATTGGAGACATCAAGATTTTGGACGAATTTTTTAAGAATTTTCAAATTTTCAGAAATGCGGTTCCAGATAAGGTCAAAAACTACATACTCAGATCTTCACCAAACTTTGCAGGGATACATTGGATGTCAAGTGACTTTAAAAAAACGTACAAAACAAGAGATTGGAGACATCAAGATTTTGGAAGAATTTTTTAAGAATTTTCAAATTTTCAGAAATGCGGTTCCAGATAAGGTCAAAATCTATATACTCAGATCTTCAACAAACTTTGCAGGGATACATTGGATGTCAAGACACGTGGAAAAAACGTACAAAACAAGAGATTGGAGACATCAAGATTTTGGACGAATTTTTTAAGAATTTTCAAATTTTCAGATAGGAGGTTCCAGATAAGGTCAAAAACTACATACTCAGATCTTCACCAAACTTTGCAGGGATACATTGGATGTCAAGACACGTGGAAAAAACGTACAAAACAAGAGATTGGAGACATCAAGATTTTGGAAGAATTTTTTAAGAATTTTCAAATTTTCAGAAAGGATGTTCCAGATAAGGTCAAAAACGACATACTCAGATCTTCACCAAACTTTGCAGGGATACATTGGATGTCAAGACACGTGGAAAAAAACAACATAGGATTGGGGACATCAAGATTTTGGTCAAATTTTTTAAGAATTTTCAAATTTTCAGATAGGAGGTTCCATATAAGGTCAAAAACTACATACTCAGATCTTCACCAAACATTGCAGGGTTACATTGGATGTCAAGACACATGGAAAAACGTACAAAACAAGAGATTGGAGACATCAAGATTTCGGACGAATTTTTTAAGAATTTTCAAATTTTCAGATAGGAGGTTCCAGATAAGGTCAAAAACTACATACTCAGATCTTCACCAAACTTTGCAGGGATACATTGGATGTCAAGACACGTGGGAAAACATACAAAACATAGGATTGGGAACATCAAGATTTTGGTCAAATTTTTTAAGAATTTTCAAATTTTCAGGAGGTTCTATATAAGGTCAAAACCTACATACTCAGATCTTCACCAAACATTGCAGGGATACATTGGATGTCAAGACACGTGGAAAAAACGTACAAAACAAGAGATTGGAGACATCAAGATTTTCGACGAATTTTTTAAGGATTTTCAAATTTTCAGATGGGAGGTTCCAGATAAGATCAAAAACTACATACTCAGATCTTCACCAAACTTTGCAGGGATACATTGGATGTCAAGACACGTGGGAAAACATACAAAACATAGGATTGGGGACATCAAGATTTTGGTCAAATTTTTTAAGAATTTTCAAATTTTCAGATAGGAGGTTCCATATAAGGTCAAAAACTACATACTCAGATCTTCACCAAACATTGCAGGGATACATTGGATGTCAAGACACGTGGAAAAAACGTACAAAACAAGAGATTGGAGACATCAAGATTTTCGACGAATTTTTTAAGGAATTTCAAATTTTCAGATGGGAGGTTCCAGATAAGGTCAAAAACGACATACTCAGATCTTCACCAAACTTTGCATGGATACATTGGATGTCAAGACACGTGCAAAAAACATACAAAACATAGAATTGGGGACATCAAGATTTTGGTCGAATTTTTTAAGAATTTTCAAATTTTCAGATAGGAGGTTCCATATAAGGTCATAAACTACATACTCAGATCTTCACCAAACTTTGCATGGATACATTGGATGTCAAGACACGTGGAAAAAACGTACAAAACAAGAGATTGGAGACATCAAGATTTTGGACGAATTTTTTAAGAATTTTCAAATTTTCGGATAGGAGGTTCCAGATAAGGTCAAAAACTACATACTCAGATCTTCACCAAACTTTGCAGGGATACATTGGATGTCAAGACACGTGGAAAAAACGTACAAAACAAGAGATTGGAGACATCAAGATTTTGGAAGAATTTTTTAGGAATTTTCAAATTTTCAGATGGGAGGTTCCAGATAAGGTCAAAAACTACATACTCAGATCTTCACCAAACTTTCCAGGGATACATTGGATGTCAAGACACGTGGAAAAACGTACAAAACAAGAGATTGGAGACATCAAGATTTTGGACGAATTTTTTAAGAATTTTCAAATTTTCAGATTTGAAGTTCCATATAAGGTCAAAAACTACATACTCAGATCTTCACCAAACTTTACATGGATACATTGGATGTCAAGACACGTGGAAAAAACATACTCAACATAGGATTGGAGACATCAAGATTTTGGTCGAATTTTTTAAGAATTTTCAAATTTTCAGATATGAGGTTCCATATAAGGTCAAAGACTACATACTCAGATCTTCACCAAACTTTGCAGGGATACATTGGATGTCAAGACACGTGGAAAAAACATACAAGACATAGGATTGGGGACATCAAGATTTTGGACGGATTTTTTAGGAATTTTCAAATTTTCAGATGGGAGGTTCCAGATAAGGTCAAAAACTACATACTCAGATCTTCACCAAACTTTGCAGGGATACATTGGATGTCAAGACACGTGGAAAAAACGTACAAAACAAGAGATTGGAGACGTCAAGATTTTGGACGAATTTTTTAAGAATTTTCAAATTTTCAGAAAGGATGTTCCAGATAAGGTCAAAGACGACATACTCAGATCTTCACCAAACTTTGCAGGGATACATTGGATGTCAAGACACGTGGAAAAAACGTACAAAACAAGAGATTGGAGACATCAAGATTTTGGACGAATTTTTTAAGAATTTTCAAATTTTCAGATAGGAGGTTCCAGATAAGGTCAAAAACTACATACTCAGATCTTCACCAAACTTTGCAGGGATACATTGGATGTCAAGACACGTGGAAAAAACGTACAAAACAAGAGATTGGAGACATCAAGATTTTGGACGAATTTTTGAGGAATTTTCAAATTTTCAGAAATGAGGTTCCAGATAAGGTCAAAAACTACATACTCAGATCTTCACCAAACTTTGCAGGGATACATTGGATGTCAAGACACGTGGGAAAAACATACAAAACAAGCGATTGGAGACATCAAGATTTTCGAAGAAATTTTTTAAGAATTTTCAAATTTTCAGATGGGAGGTTCCAGATAAGGTCAAAAACGACATACTCAGATCTTCACCAAACTTTGCATGGATACATTGGATGTCAAGACACGTGGAAAAAACGTACAAAACATAGAATTGGGGACATCAAGATTTTGGTCGAATTTTTTAAGAATTTTCAAATTCTCAGATAGGAGGTTCCATATAAGGTCAAAAACTACATACTCAGATCTTCACCAAACTTTGCATGGATACATTGGATGTCAAGACACGTGGAGAAAACGTACAAAACAAGAGATTGGAGACATCAAGATTTTGGAAGAATTTTTTAAGAATTTTCAAATTTTCAGATAGGAGGTTCCAGATAAGGTCAAAAACTACATACTCAGATCTTCACCAAACATTGCAGGGATACATTGGATGTCAAGACACGTGGAAAAAACGTACAAAACAAGCGATTGGAGACATCAAGATTTTCGACGAATTTTTTAAGAATTTTCAAATTTTCAGATGGGAGGTTCCAGATAAGGTCAAAAACGACATACGCAGATCTTCACCAAACTTTGCATGGATACATTGGATGTCAAGACACGTGGAAAAAACGTACAAAACATAGAATTGGGGACATTTAGATTTTGGTCGAATTTTTTAAGAATTTTCAAATTTTCAGATAGGAGGTTCCATATAAGGTCAAAAACGACATACTCAGATCTTCACCAAACTTTGCATGGATACATTGGATGTCAAGACACGTGGAAAAAACATACAAAACATAGAATTGGGGACATCAAGATTTTGGTCGAATTTATTAAGAATTTTCAAATTTTCAGATAGGAGGTTCCATATAAGGTCAAAAACTACATACTCAGATCTTCACCAAACTTTGCATGGATACATTGGATGTCAAGACACGTGGAAAAAACGTACAAAACAAGAGATTGGAGACATCAAGATTTTGGACGAATTTTTGAGGAATTTTCAAATTTTCAGAAATGAGGTTCCAGATAAGGTCAAAAACTACATACTCAGATCTTCACCAAACTTTGCAGGGATACATTGGATGTCAAGACACGTGGGGAAAACATACAAACCAAGAGATTGGAGACATCAAGATTTTGGACGAATTTTTTAAGAATTTTCAAATTTTCAGATAGGAGGTTCCAGATAAGGTCAAAAACTACATACTCAGATCTTCACCAAACTTTGCAGGGATACATTGGATGTCAAGACACGTGGAAAAAACGTACAAAACAAGAGATTGGGGTCATCAAGATTTTGGACGGATTTTTTAGGAATTTTCAAATTTTCAGAAATGCGGTTCCAGAAAAGGTCAAAAACTACATACTCAGATCTTCACCAAACTTTGCATGGATACATTGGATGTCAAGACACGTGGAAAAAACGTACAAAACAAGCGATTGGAGACATCAAGATTTTGGACGAATTTTTTAAGAATTTTCAAATTTTCAGAAATGCGGTTCCAGATAAGGTCAAAAACTACACACTCAGATCTTCACCAAACTTTGCAGGGATACATTGGATGTCAAGTGACGTGGAAAAAACGTACAAAACAAGAGATTGGAGACATCAAGATTTTGGAAGAATTTTTTAAGAATTTTCAAATTTTCAGAAATGCGGTTCCAGATAAGGTCAAAAACTACATACTCAGATCTTCAACAAACTTTGCAGGGATACATTGGATGTCACGACACGTGGAAAAAACGTACAAAACAAGAGATTGGAGACATCAAGATTTTGGACGAATTTTTTAAGAATTTTCAAATTTTCAGGTAGGAGGTTCCAGATAAGGTCAAAAACTACATACTCAGATCTTCACCAAACTTTGCAGGGATACATTGGATGTCAAGACACGTGGAAAAAACGTACAAAACAAGAGATTGGAGACATCAAGATTTTGGAAGAATTTTTTAAGAATTTTCAAATTTTCAGAAAGGATGTTCCAGATAAGGTCAAAAACGACATACTCAGATCTTCACCAAACTTTGCAGGGATACATTGGATGTCAAGACACGTGGAAAAAAAAACATAGGATTGGGGACATCAAGATTTTGGTCAAATTTTTTAAGAATTTTCAAATTTTCAGATAGGAGGTTCCATATAAGGTCAAAAACTACATACTCAGATCTTCACCAAACATTGCAGGGATACATTGGATGTCAAGACACGTGGAAAAACGTACAAAACAAGAGATTGGAGACATCAAGGTTTCGGACGAATTTTTTAAGAATTTTCAAATTTTCAGATAGGGGGTTCCAGATAAGGTCAAAAACTACATACTCAGATCTTCACCAAACTTTGCAGGGATACATTGGATGTCAAGACACGTGGGAAAACATACAAAACATAGGATTGGGGACATCAAGATTTTGGTCAAATTTTTTAAGAATTTTCAAATTTTCAGATAGGAGGTTCCATATAAGGTCAAAAACTACATACTCAGATCTTCACCAAACATTGCAGGGATACATTGGATGTCAAGACACGTGGAAAAAACGTACAAAACAAGAGATTGGAGACATCAAGATTTTCGACGAATTTTTTAAGGATTTTCAAATTTTCAGATGGGAGGTTCCAGATAAGGTCAAAAACGACATACTCAGATCTTCACCAAACTTTGCATGGATACATTGGATGTCAAGACACGTGGAAAAAACGTACAAAACAAGAGATTGGAGACATCAAGATTTTGGACGAATTTTTTAAGAATTTTCAAATTTTCAGATTTGAAGTTCCATATAAGGTCAAAAACTACATACTCAGATTTTCACCAAACTGTGCATGGATACATTGGATGTCAAGACACGTGGAAAAAACATACACAACATAGGATTGGAGACATCAAGATTTTGGTCGAATTTTTTAAGAATTTTCAAATTTTCAGAAAGGATGTTCCAGATAAGGTCAAAAACGACATACTCAGATCTTCACCAAACTTTGCAGGGATACATTGGATGTCAAGACACGTGGAAAAAACGTACAAAACAAGAGATTGGAGACATCAAGATTTTGGACGAATTTTTTAAGAATTTTCAAATTTTCAGATAGGAGGTTCCAGATAAGGTCAAAAACTACATACTCAGATCTTCACCAAACTTTGCAGGGATACATTGGATGTCAAGACACGTGGAAAAAACGTACAAAACAAGAGATTGGAGACATCAAGATTTTGGACGAATTTTTGAGGAATTTTCAAATTTTCAGAAATGAGGTTCCAGATAAGGTCAAAAACTACATACTCAGATTTTCACCAAACTTTGCAGGGATACATTGGATGTCAAGACACGTGGGGAAAACATACAAACCAAGAGATTGGAGACATCAAGATTTTGGACGAATTTTTTAAGAATTTTCAAATTTTCAGATAGGAGGTTCCAGATAAGGTCAAAAACTACATACTCAGATCTTCACCAAACTTTGCAGGGATACATTGGATGTCAAGACACGTTTGAAAAAACGTACAAAACAAGAGATTGGGGTCATCAAGATTTTGGACGGATTTTTTAGGAATTTTCAAATTTTCAGAAATGCGGTTCCAGATAAGGTCAAAAACTACATACTCAGATCTTCACCAAACTTTGCAGGGATACATTGGATGTCAAGACACGTGGAAAAAACGTACAAAACAAGAGATTGGAGACATCAAGATTTTGGACGAATTTTTTAAGAATTTTCAAATTTTCAGAAATGCGGTTCCAGATAAGGTCAAAAACTCAGATCTTCACCAAACTTTGCAGGGATACATTGGATGTCAAGTGACGTGGAAAAAACGTACAAAACAAGAGATTGGAGACATCAAGATTTTGGAAGAATTTTTTAAGAATTTTCAAATTTTCAGATGGGAGGTTCCATATAAGGTCAAAAACTACATACTCAGATCTTCACCAAACTTTGCAGGAATACATTGGATGTTAAGACACGTGGAAAAAACGTACAAAACAAGAGATTGGAGACATCAAGATTTTGGACGAATTTTTTAAGAATTTTCAAATTTTCAGAAATGCGGTTCCAGATAAGGTCAAAAACTCAGATCTTCACCAAACTTTGCAGGGATACATTGGATGTCAAGTGACGTGGAAAAAACGTACAAAACAAGAGATTGGAGACATCAAGATTTTGGAAGAATTTTTTAAGGATTTTCAAATTTTCAGATGGGAGGTTCCATATAAGGTCAAAAACTACATACTCAGATCTTCACCAAACTTTGCAGGGATACATTGGATGTCAAGACACGTGGAAAAATCGTACAAAAGAAGGGATTGTGGTCATCAAGATTTTGGACGGATTTTTTAGGAATTTTCAAATTTTCAGATGGGAGGTTCCAGATAAGGTCAAAAACGACATACTCAGATCTTCACCAAACTTTGCAGGAATACATTGGATGTCAAGACACGTGGAAAAAACATACAAAACATAGGATTGGGGACATCAAGATTTTGGTCAAATTTTTTAAGAATTTTCAAATTTTCAGATAGGAGGTTCCATATAAGGTCAAAAACTACATACTCAGATCTTCACCAAACATTGCAGGGATACATTGGATGTCAAGACACGTGGAAAAAACGTACAAAACAAGAGATTGGAGACATCAAGATTTTGGACGAATTTTTGAAGAATTTTCAAATTTTCAGATAGGAGGTTTAAGGTCAAAAACTACATACTCAGATCTTCACCAAACGTTGCAGGGATACTTTGCATGTCAAGACACGTGGAAAAAACGTACAAAACAAGAGATTGGAGACATCAAGATTTTCGTCGAATTTTTTAAGAATTTTCAGATGGGAGGTTCCAGATAAGGTTCAAAACGACATACTCAGATCTTCACCAAACTTTGCATGGATACATTGGATGTCAAGACACGTGGAAAAAACGTACAAAACAAGAAATTGGATACATCAAGATTTTGAACGAATTTTTTAAGAATTTTCAAATTTTCAGAAAGGAGGTTCCATATAAGGTCAAAAACTACATACTCAGATCTTCACCAAACTTTGCAGGGATACATTGGATGTCAAGACACGTGGAAAAAACGTACAAAACAAGAGATTGGGGTCATCAAGATTTTGGACGGATTTTTTAGGAATTTTCAAATTTTCAGATGGGAGGTTCCAGATAAGGTCAAAAACTACATACTCAGATCTTCACCAAACTTTGCAGTGATACATTGGATGTCAAGACACGTGGAAAAAACGTACAAAACAAGAGATTGGAGACATCAAGATTTTGAACGAATTTTTTAAGAATTTTCAAATTTTCAGATAGGAGGTTCCATATAAGGTCAAAAACTACATACTCAGATCTTCACCAAACTTTGCATGGATACATTGGATGTCAAGACACGTGGAAAAAACATACAAAACATAGGATTGGGGACATCAAGATTTTGGTCGAATTTTTTAAGAATTTTCAAATTTTCAGATAGGAGGTTCCATATAAGGTCAAAAACTACATACTCAGATCTTCACCAAACTTAGCAGGGATACATTGGATGTCAAGACACGTGGAAAAAACATACAAGACATAGGATTGGGGACATCAAGATTTTGGTCAAATTTTTTAAGAATTTTCAAATTTTCAGATATGAGGTTCCATATAAGGTCAAAAACTACATACTCAGATCTTCACCAAACATTGCAGGAATACAATGGATGTCAAGACACGTGGAAAAAATGTACAAAACAAGAGATTGGAGACATCAAGATTTTCGACGGATTTTTTAAGAATTTTCAAATTTTCAGATGGGAGGTTCCAGATAAGGTCAAAAACGACATACTCAGATCTTCACCAAACTCTGCATGGATACATTGGGTGTCAAGACACGTGGAAAAAACATACAAAACATAGGATTGGGGACATCAAGATTTTGGTCAAATTTTTTAAGAATTTTCAAATTTTCAGATAGGAGGTTCCATATAAGGTCAAAAACTACATACTCAGATCTTCACCAAACATTGCAGGGATACATTGGATGTCAAGACACGTGGAAAAAACGTAAAAAACAAGCGATTGGAGACATCAAGATTTTCGACGAATTTTTTAAGAATTTTCAAATTTTCAGATGGGAGGTTCCAGATAAGGTCAAAAACGACATACTCAGATCTTCACCAAAATTTGCATGGATACATTGGATGTCAAGACACGTGGAAAAAACATACAAAACATAGAATTGGGGACATCAAGATTTTGGTCGAATTTTTTAAGGATTTTCAAATTTTCAGATAGGAGGTTCCATATAAAGTCAGAAAACTACATACTCAGATCTTCACCAAACTTTGCAGGGATACATTGGATGTCAAGACACGTTTGAAAAAACGTACAAAACAAGAGATTGGTGTCATCAAGATTTTGGACGGATTTTTTAGGAATTTTCAAATTTTCAGAAATGCGGTTCCAGATAAGGTCAAAAACTACATACTCAGATCTTCACCAAACTTTGCAGGGATACATTGGATGTCAAGACACGTGGAAAAAACGTACAAAACAAGAGATTTGAGACATCAAGATTTTGGACGAATTTTTTAAGAATTTTCAAATTTTCAGAAATGCGGTTCCAGATAAGGTCAAAAACTACATACTCAGATCTTCACCAAACTTTGCAGGGATACATTGGATGTCAAGTGACGTGGAAAAAACGTACAAAACAAGAGATTGGAGACATCAAGATTTTGGAAGAATTTTTTAAGAATTTTCAAATTTTCAGATATATAAGGTCAAAAACTACATACTCAGATCTTCACCAAACTTTGCAGGGATACATTGGATGTAAAGACACGTGGAAAAAACATACAAGACCTAGGTTTGGGGACATCAAGATTTTGGTCAAATTTTTTAAGAATTTTCAAATTTTCAGGTTCCATATAAGGTCAAAAACTACATACTCAAATCTTCACCAAACTTTGCAGGAATACATTGGATGTTAAGACACGTGGAAAAAACGTACAAAACAAGAGATTGGAGACATCAAGATTTTGGACGAATTTTTTAAGAATTTTCAAATTTTCAGAAATGCGGTTCCAGATAAGGTCAAAAACTACATACTCAGATCTTCACCAAACTTTGCAGGGATACATTGGATGTCAAGACACGTGGAAAAAACGTACAAAACAAGGGATTGTGGTCATCAAGATTTTGGACGGATTTTTTAGGAATTTTCAAATTTTCAGATGGGAGGTTCCAGATAAGGTCAAAAACTACATACTCAGATCTTCACCAAACTTTGCAGGGATACATTGGATGTCAAGACACGTGGAAAAAACGTACAAAACAAGAGATTGGGGTCATCAAGATTTTGGACCGAATTTTTAAGAATTTTCAAATTTTCAGATGGGAGGTTCCAGATAAGGTCAAAAACGACATACTCAGATCTTCACCAAACTTTGCAGGAATACATTGGATGTCAAGACACGTGGAAAAACATACAAAACATAAGATTCGGGACATCAAGATTTTGGTCGAATTTTTTAAGAATTTTCAAATTTTCAGATAGGAGGTTCCATATAAGGTAAAAAACTACATACTCAGATCTTCACCGAACTTTGCAGGGATACATTGGATGTCAAGACACGTGGAAAAAACATACAAAACATAGGATTGGGGACATCAAGATTTTGGTCAAATTTTTTTAGAATTTTCAAATTTTCAGATAGGAGGTTCCATATAAGGTCAAAAACTACATACTCAGATCTTCACCAAACTTTGCATGGATACATTGGATGTCAAGACACGTGGAAAAAACGTACAAAACAAGAGATTGGAGACATCAAGATTTTGGACGAATTTTTGAGGAATTTTCAAATTTTCAGAAATGAGGTTCCAGATAAGGTCAAAAACTACATACTCAGATCTTCACCAAACTTTGCAGGGATACATTGGATGTCAAGACACGTGGGGAAAACATACAAACCAAGAGATTGGAGACATCAAGATTTTGGACGAATTTTTTAAGAATTTTCAAATTTTCAGATAGGAGGTTCCAGATAAGGTCAAAAACTACATACTCAGATCTTCACCAAACTTTGCAGGGATACATTGGATGTCAAGACACGTGGAAAAAACGTACAAAACAAGAGATTGGGGTCATCAAGATTTTGGACGGATTTTTTAGGAATTTTCAAATTTTCAGAAATGCGGTTCCAGATAAGGTCAAAAACTACATACTCAGATCTTCACCAAACTTTGCATGGATACATTGGATGTCAAGACACGTGGAAAAAACGTACAAAACAAGCGATTGGAGACATCAAGATTTTGGACGAATTTTTTAAGATTTTTCAAATTTTCAGATAGGAGGTTCCATATAAGGTCAAAAACTACATATTCAGATCTTCACCAAACTTAGCAGGGATACATTGGATGTCAAGACACGTGGAAAAAACATACAAGACATAGGATTGGGGACATCAAGATTTTGGTCAAATTTTTTAAGAATTTTCAAATTTTCAGATAGGAGGTTCCATATTAGGTCAAAAACTACATACTCAGATCTTCACCAAACATTGCAGGAATACAATGGATGTCAAGACACGTGGAAAAAATGTACAAAACAAGAGATTGGAGACATCAAGATTTTCGACGGATTTTTTAAGAATTTTCAAATTTTCAGATGGGAGGTTCCAGATAAGGTCAAAAACTACATACTCAGATCTTCACCAAACTTTGCAGGGACACATTGGATGTCAAGACACGTGGAAAAAACGTACAAAACAAGAGATTGGAGACATCAAGATTTTGGACGAATTTTTGAGGAATTTTCAAATTTTCAGAAATGAGGTTCCAGATAAGGTCAAAAACTACATACTCAGATCTTCACCAAACTTTGCAGGGATACATTGGATGTCAAGACACGTGGGGAAAACATACAAACCAAGAGATTGGAGACATCAAGATTTTGGACGAATTTTTTAAGAATTTTCAAATTTTCAGATAGGAGGTTCCATATAAGGTCAAAAACTACATACTCAGATCTTCACCAAACTTTGCAGGGATACATTGGATGTCAAGACACGTGGAAAAAACGTACAAAACAAGAGATTGGAGACATCAAGATTTTGGACGAATTTTTTAAGAATTTTCAAATTTTCAGATCGGAGGTTCCATATAAGGTCAAAAACTACATACTCAGATCTTCACCAAACTTTGCAGGGATACATTGGATGTAAAGACACGTGTAAAAAACATACAAAACATAGGATTGGGGACATCAAGATTTTGGTCAAATTTTTTAAGAATTTTCAAATTTTCAGATAGGAGGTTCCATATAAGGTCAAAAACTACATACTCAGATCTTCACCAAACATTGCAGGGATACATTGGATGTCAAGACACGTGGAAAAACGTACAAAACAAGAGATTGGAGACATCAAGATTTCGGACGAATTTTTTAAGAATTTTCAAATTTTCAGATAGGAGGTTCCAGATAAGGTCAAAAACTACATACTCAGATCTTCACCAAACTTTGCAGGGATACATTGGATGTCAAGACACGTGGGAAAAACATACAAAACATAGGATTGGGGACATCAAGATTTTGGTCAAATTTTTTAAGAATTTTCAAATTTTCAGATGGGAGGTTCCATATAAGGTCAAAAACTACATACTCAGATCTTCACCAAACATTGCAGGGATACATTGGATGTCAAGACACGTGGAAAAAACCTACAAAACAAGCGATTGGAGACATCAAGATTTTCGACGAATTTTTTAAGAATTTTCAAATTTTCAGATGGGAGGTTCCAGATAAGGTCAAAAACGACATACTCAGATCTTCACCAAACTTTGCATGGATACATTGGATGTCAAGACACGTGGAAAAAACGTACAAAAGATAGAATTGGGGACATCAAGATTTTGGTCGAATTTTTTAAGAATTTTCAAATTTTCAGATAGGAGGTTCAATATAAGCTCAAAAACTACATACTCAGATCTTCACCAAACTTTGCATGGATACAGTGGATGTCAAGACACGTGGAAAAAACGTACAAAACAAGAGATTGGAGACATCAAGATTTTGGACGAATTTTTTAAGAATTTTCAAATTTTCAGATAGGAGGTTCCAGATAAGGTCAGAAACTACATACTCAGATCTTCACCAAACATTGCAGGGATACATTGGATGTCAAGACACGTGGAAAAAACGTACAAAACAAGCGATTGGAGACATCAAGATTTTCGACGAATTTTTTAAGAATTTTCAAATTTTCAGATGGGAGGTTCCAGATAAGGTCAAAAACGACATACGCAGATCTTCACCAAACTTTGCAGGGATACATTGGATGTCAAGACACGTGGAAAAAACGTACAAAACAAGAGATTGGGGTCATCAAGATTTTGGACGGATTTTTTAGGAATTCTCAAATTTTCAGAAATGCGGTTCCAGATAAGGTCAAAAACTACATACTCAGATCTTCACCAAACTTTGCAGGGATACATTGGATGTCAAGACACGTGGAAAAAACGTACAAAACAAGCGATTGGAGACATCAAGATTTTGGACGAATTTTATAAGAATTTTCAAATTTTCAGAAATGCGGTTCCAGATAAGGTCAAAAACTACATACTCAGATCTTCACCAAACTTTGCAGGGATACATTGGATGTCAAGTGACTTTAAAAAAACGTACAAAACAAGAGATTGGAGACATCAAGATTTTGGAAGAATTTTTTAAGAATTTTCAAATTTTCAGAAATGCGGTTCCAGATAAGGTCAAAAACTATATACTCAGATCTTCAACAAACTTTGCAGGGATACATTGGATGTCAAGACACGTGGAAAAAACGTACAAAACAAGAGATTGGAGACATCAAGATTTTGGACGAATTTTTTAAGAATTTTCAAATTTTCAGATAGGAGGTTCCAGATAAGGTCAAAAACTACATACTCAGATCTTCACCAAACTTTGCAGGGATACATTGGATGTCAAGACACGTGGAAAAAACGTACAAAACAAGAGATTGGAGACATCAAGATTTTGGAAGAATTTTTTAAGAATTTTCAAATTTTCAGAAAGGATGTTCCAGATAAGGTCAAAAACGACATACTCAGATCTTCACCAAACTTTGCAGGGATACATTGGATGTCAAGACACGTGGAAAAAAACAACATAGGATTGGGGACATCAAGATTTTGGTCAAATTTTTTAAGAATTTTCAAATTTTCAGATAGGAGGTTCCATATAAGGTCAAAAACTACATACTCAGATCTTCACCAAACATTGCAGGGTTACATTGGATGTCAAGACACATGGAAAAACGTACAAAACAAGAGATTGGAGACATCAAGATTTCGGACGAATTTTTTAAGAATTTTCAAATTTTCAGATAGGAGGTTCCAGATAAGGTCAAAAACTACATACTCAGATCTTCACCAAACTTTGCAGGGATACATTGGATGTCAAGACACGTGGGAAAACATACAAAACATAGGATTGGGAACATCAAGATTTTGGTCAAATTTTTTAAGAATTTTCAAATTTTCAGGAGGTTCTATATAAGGTCAAAACCTACATACTCAGATCTTCACCAAACATTGCAGGGATACATTGGATGTCAAGACACGTGGAAAAAACGTACAAAACAAGAGATTGGAGACATCAAGATTTTCGACGAATTTTTTAAGGATTTTCAAATTTTCAGATGGGAGGTTCCAGATAAGATCAAAAACTACATACTCAGATCTTCACCAAACTTTGCAGGGATACATTGGATGTCAAGACACGTGGGAAAACATACAAAACATAGGATTGGGGACATCAAGATTTTGGTCAAATTTTTTAAGAATTTTCAAATTTTCAGATAGGAGGTTCCATATAAGGTCAAAAACTACATACTCAGATCTTCACCAAACATTGCAGGGATACATTGGATGTCAAGACACGTGGAAAAAACGTACAAAACAAGAGATTGGAGACATCAAGATTTTCGACGAATTTTTTAAGGAATTTCAAATTTTCAGATGGGAGGTTCCAGATAAGGTCAAAAACGACATACTCAGATCTTCACCAAACTTTGCATGGATACATTGGATGTCAAGACACGTGCAAAAAACATACAAAACATAGAATTGGGGACATCAAGATTTTGGTCGAATTTTTTAAGAATTTTCAAATTTTCAGATAGGAGGTTCCATATAAGGTCATAAACTACATACTCAGATCTTCACCAAACTTTGCATGGATACATTGGATGTCAAGACACGTGGAAAAAACGTACAAAACAAGAGATTGGAGACATCAAGATTTTGGACGAATTTTTTAAGAATTTTCAAATTTTCGGATAGGAGGTTCCAGATAATGTCAAAAACTACATACTCAGATCTTCACCAAACTTTGCAGGGATACATTGGATGTCAAGACACGTGGAAAAAACGTACAAAACAAGAGATTGGAGACATCAAGATTTTGGAAGAATTTTTTAGGAATTTTCAAATTTTCAGATGGGAGGTTCCAGATAAGGTCAAAAACTACATACTCAGATCTTCACCAAACTTTCCAGGGATACATTGGATGTCAAGACACGTGGAAAAACGTACAAAACAAGAGATTGGAGACATCAAGATTTTGGACGAATTTTTTAAGAATTTTCAAATTTTCAGATTTGAAGTTCCATATAAGGTCAAAAACTACATACTCAGATCTTCACCAAACTTTACATGGATACATTGGATGTCAAGACACGTGGAAAAAACATACTCAACATAGGATTGGAGACATCAAGATTTTGGTCGAATTTTTTAAGAATTTTCAAATTTTCAGATATGAGGTTCCATATAAGGTCAAAGACTACATACTCAGATCTTCACCAAACTTTGCAGGGATACATTGGATGTCAAGACACGTGGAAAAAACATACAAGACATAGGATTGGGGACATCAAGATTTTGGACGGATTTTTTAGGAATTTTCAAATTTTCAGATGGGAGGTTCCAGATAAGGTCAAAAACTACATACTCAGATCTTCACCAAACTTTGCAGGGATACATTGGATGTCAAGACACGTGGAAAAAACGTACAAAACAAGAGATTGGAGACGTCAAGATTTTGGACGAATTTTTTAAGAATTTTCAAATTTTCAGAAAGGATGTTCCAGATAAGGTCAAAGACGACATACTCAGATCTTCACCAAACTTTGCAGGGATACATTGGATGTCAAGACACGTGGAAAAAACGTACAAAACAGGAGATTGGAGACATCAAGATTTTGGACGAATTTTTTAAGAATTTTCAAATTTTCAGATAGGAGGTTCCAGATAAGATCAAAAACTACATACTCAGATCTTCACCAAACTTTGCAGGGATACATTGGATGTCAAGACACGTGGAAAAAACGTACAAAACAAGAGATTGGAGACATCAAGATTTTGGACGAA
This sequence comes from Lepisma saccharinum, assembly GCF_977018435.1. Lineage (NCBI taxonomy): Eukaryota > Metazoa > Arthropoda > Insecta > Zygentoma > Lepismatidae > Lepisma > Lepisma saccharinum. The sequence continues at coordinate 341,702 of NW_028143071.1, forward strand.
TTTTTGAGGAATTTTCAAATTTTCAGAAATGAGGTTCCAGATAAGGTCAAAAACTACATACTCAGATCTTCACCAAACTTTGCAGGGATACATTGGATGTCAAGACACGTGGGAAAAACATACAAAACAAGCGATTGGAGACATCAAGATTTTCGAAGAAATTTTTTAAGAATTTTCAAATTTTCAGATGGGAGGTTCCAGATAAGGTCAAAAACGACATACTCAGATCTTCACCAAACTTTGCATGGATACATTGGATGTCAAGACACGTGGAAAAAACGTACAAAACATAGAATTGGGGACATCAAGATTTTGGTCGAATTTTTTAAGAATTTTCAAATTTTCAGATAGGAGGTTCCATATAAGGTCAAAAACTACATACTCAGATCTTCACCAAACTTTGCATGGATACATTGGATGTCAAGACACGTGGAGAAAACGTACAAAACAAGAGATTGGAGACATCAAGATTTTGGAAGAATTTTTTAAGAATTTTCAAATTTTAAGATAGGAGGTTCCAGATAAGGTCAAAAACTACATACTCAGATCTTCACCAAACATTGCAGGGATACATTGGATGTCAAGACACGTGGAAAAAACGTACAAAACAAGCGATTGGAGACATCAAGATTTTCGACGAATTTTTTAAGAATTTTCAAATTTTCAGATGGGAGGTTCCAGATAAGGTCAAAAACGACATACGCAGATCTTCACCAAACTTTGCATGGATACATTGGACGTCAAGACACGTGGAAAAAACGTACAAAACATAGAATTGGGGACATTTAGATTTTGGTCGAATTTTTTAAGAATTTTCAAATTTTCAGATAGGAGGTTCCATATAAGGTCAAAAACGACATACTCAGATCTTCACCAAACTTTGCATGGATACATTGGATGTCAAGACACGTGGAAAAAACATACAAAACATAGAATTGGGGACATCAAGATTTTGGTCGAATTTATTAAGAATTTTCAAATTTTCAGATAGGAGGTTCCATATAAGGTCAAAAACTACATACTCAGATCTTCACCAAACTTTGCATGGATACATTGGATGTCAAGACACGTGGAAAAAACGTACAAAACAAGAGATTGGAGACATCAAGATTTTGGACGAATTTTTGAGGAATTTTCAAATTTTCAGAAATGAGGTTCCAGATAAGGTCAAAAACTACATACTCAGATCTTCACCAAACTTTGCAGGGATACATTGGATGTCAAGACACGTGGGGAAAACATACAAACCAAGAGATTGGAGACATCAAGATTTTGGACGAATTTTTTAAGAATTTTCAAATTTTCAGATAGGAGGTTCCAGATAAGGTCAAAAACTACATACTCAGATCTTCACCAAACTTTGCAGGGATACGTTGGATGTCAAGACACGTGGAAAAAACGTACAAAACAAGAGATTGGGGTCATCAAGATTTTGGACGGATTTTTTAGGAATTTTCAAATTTTCAGAAATGCGGTTCCAGATAAGGTCAAAAACTACATACTCAGATCTTCACCAAACTTTGCATGGATACATTGGATGTCAAGACACGTGGAAAAAACGTACAAAACAAGCGATTGGAGACATCAAGATTTTGGACGAATTTTTTAAGAATTTTCAAATTTTCAGAAATGCGGTTCCAGATAAGGTCAAAAACTACACACTCAGATCTTCACCAAACTTTGCAGGGATACATTGGATGTCAAGTGACGTGGAAAAAACGTACAAAACAAGAGATTGGAGACATCAAGATTTTGGAAGAATTTTTTAAGAATTTTCAAATTTTCAGAAATGCGGTTCCAGATAAGGTCAAAAACTACATACTCAGATCTTCAACAAACTTTGCAGGGATACATTGGATGTCACGACACGTGGAAAAAACGTACAAAACAAGAGATTGGAGACATCAAGATTTTGGACGAATTTTTTAAGAATTTTCAAATTTTCAGGTAGGAGGTTCCAGATAAGGTCAAAAACTACATACTCAGATCTTCACCAAACTTTGCAGGGATACATTGGATGTCAAGACACGTGGAAAAAACGTACAAAACAAGAGATTGGAGACATCAAGATTTTGGAAGAATTTTTTAAGAATTTTCAAATTTTCAGAAAGGATATTCCAGATAAGGTCAAAAACGACATACTCAGATCTTCACCAAACTTTGCAGGGATACATTGGATGTCAAGACACGTGGAAAAAAAACATAGGATTGGGGACATCAAGATTTTGGTCAAATTTTTTAAGAATTTTCAAATTTTCAGATAGGAGGTTCCATATAAGGTCAAAAACTACATACTCAG